>NW_028258414.1:3678928-3989285 GCF_053883595.1 Heterocephalus glaber | reverse complement strand
TTGCTCCCTTCATGAGACGAGCAGTGAGTTGCTGAAAACCTGGACATGCTTTGGAAAACTGATGTCTGGATGTTTTAGGTGAGGATGTGTCTGTGTCGCCACCCTTCAAAGAGAGGTTCCCCCGCCTTGGGGCCTATGGGCTCAAAGGAAATTCCTGCTGGGTCTCGGGTGACAGTGCCATGATGCTGCAATCATGGAGAAAGATGTTAGGTTTTATCGATGTAAGGCAACTCCTGGGAAAAAGGCTGAACCAGTTTGAGGTCATTGGTGCCATAGCTAGGATTGTCTTGGCCAAAACGGTTTGCTACAGAGTGACCACCAGCTTGACTGTTGTAAGCGAAATGTAGATCACTAACATTAACCAACAAGCTTATAAAGTGAAATGTTACAAAACGTGCTGGCCTGTTAACTTGCCTGTGTATCCACTTGTGTGCTTTGCAACAGGGCATCACCAATACCAGTGATGGTGAACCTTTTAGAGACCAAGTGACCAAACTGCAACCCCAAACCCACTTGTTTATCACAAAGTGCCAACACTGCAGTTAAACCTGAGGTTTTAGTGTAGAAAAAACAACTTGTTCATTAACATCTTTTGTGTTGAAAGAAAAACAAATAACATGCGTGCCATAGGTTCGCCACCGCTGCCCCATACAAGCCTATCATCTGCCTCCTGAGCTACAGGTGTAGGAGGCAGTGGGATTGCAGGTGACGTCCATGGTGGGGCTAGGCTGCTAAAACACAAGCCTGCATTCCGGGGGTCTTACTAGAAGGAGCTATGCTGGCCAGGCATAGGCACTCAGGTGACCCCTCTGGAAACCTTTGACCTGAACTTTTCAGCTGGCTTGGAGGACACAATCCCTCAAGACCACAAAACTAAGGATGTAAAGAGGTAATGACCAGGCCAAGCTGGGTGTGGTGGAGGTAACCATCCCAGAGAGACGACTAGGCTTTGTCTCCTGGTCCTGGGATAAGCATTTCATCAAGTTTTATGAACGAGAAAAGTTGGAAAGCTCTCACCATGCACAGGAACCCAAATTGCTTGTCCCCTACCGACTATAGCTGGGCTTGAAACAAATCATTCACACTCCCATCCAAACATTCTCATCTCTAAAATGGGACTAATTCATACCTCGTAGAGTGAGTGTTGGGAGGGGGGACTAATTAATTAATGTTTACTATCTGCTTTGAACTTGAAAAGGGTACCATAGAAGTTGTTATTAAGTGTCTATCATTTTGACTTTGAGTTCTGGGGTGTGTCTAAACCTGAAGCTCAAAGGAGACTTCAGTGTGTCCTGCTGCCAGAAGGGAGAGAAAATGTTATAAGAGTCACGCAAATATCCAAAATGTGACCTTCCTTTAGTACTTGGCAGGGTGTGCTGCAGAAAGTTCTAGTCTAAAGGGTTCCTGAAGCAAAAGGAAAGGAGGAGCCATCATACAAAAAAGGAACAGGAGCAGCTCTTCAAACTGAGAAGGGGTGAGGATGGGAGCATTCTGTCCTCTGCTGAAGGGAGCCATCAGCTCTTAGAAAATACAGCTCTTGACACCTCTGCCTCCATTATGTCCCCAAAGAAACCAGAGTCTACCCAGCAGAAGGGTTTTGCATAAGGCATTAAAGCATACTCAATGTAATCTAATTTGTAGCTTTGCTAATGTATCCTGTTGTCACTCCGCAGCAAGATAGTCAGCTACAGACAGCTGTCTTCAGCCCGGTAACTGGACCGGACCAAGGTTTCCAGTCTGACACCTAAGGTAGTGCAGGCCAGAGAGCTCCTGAAGAGCTGGTGGCTCCTCGGAGTTGGGAATGTTCAACTCTTCTGTTTGGACAGGGAAAGAAAGGCAGGTCCTTGTGCCTGGAGAAAAAACTCACCATAACCTGATTTCATAGAGAAGATTGTAATTGTAAATATAACAAACCCCAACCCAGCTTCTCAGTAAGCCAGATCAAAAATTATTAACCACACTGATCTCTGAGCACTGACCATTCCCACCAAATATAGTTTGGGGTAATTGTTTCTTACTGAAGAAAGAACTACTACCTGTGATATGTATCAATATGGGGCCTGCGCAGTTCATTAGATTCTTCTCGCCAGAGGCTATGGCTCGAGTTTTAAGTCAATTGAGTCTATACAACAGAAGCGCGTATTGACTATTGGATTAAACAGCAAGTCAATTTATTTCTGGGCTCAATATTCAAGGATGCAAGAGAGCAAAGAGATCCTCCAGATGTGCTTTTGTGAGGCAGTGGTAACCTACTTACACTGTGGTGATGCTTTTTAAGCCATTTGAAATAGCATCCGCAGACTCCTTGCTCAGCAGTTCAATATGCGCCTTGACTATTGGTATTTTACTCATTCCCCGTGCTGGTGAGATTGCCGTTTGAGTCTCCGTTCTGTGAAGTGCTATTAAAGGTGAGCACCTGGTGGGGGGGGGGGGGGTTCCTCAGTACCTCACCTCTTGGCATCAATACCTGCTCTGCTGAGTAAGGGTGCTTAAATCAAGGTGTAATCCACCTGCATCCTGTGTGATGGGGCCAAGAGAGGCAGTTTTAACTTCTGTCCCATAAATGATCAAATTTAGGTAGTAGGCTTTTTTAGCGTCTTAACATCAAGTGGGAGTCGGTAGGGTTCTGCCTTTTTAGAACTAGAAGTGAATATTCAATGTTGAGATTGAATGAAGCTTAATATAGAAGGAGAAACTGAGGCACAGATGGGCAAAATGACTTGTAAGTTCATACAGCTGGCCTGTCCAAAGCTGGGACTTTAACTAGGGTCTTTTTCTATGTAGGCCAGCGGATTTTCCATGATATCACCAGGCTTCACCTTGTGATTTCTGTCTCGCTGTGACTCTTCCTGAGCTGATGTTCTGGGTTTGGTTTTGTTTTCAGTTTTTTGCTTAACTAATTAGGTTACACTTTGTTAGAGAGGACCAAACTACACAGTCTTTGACTTTGCTGTTGTGTTTTTGCTACTGTCATAAGGAGCCCCTGTGCTTCAGAGTATGAGGACTGCTCAGAAGGACTGCAAGATGCACTCATGTATTCAATCAATACTTATTCAGCATCTGTATTTAACTAGGCACCATTCTAGGTACTAGGGAGAAATCTGCAGACACAAAAAATATCTATGCCTTTGAGGGAGCTTCTAGTCCCACAGGAAGAAGACAGAGAAATGGCAGTGAATATAAGGAGCTCATTGCATAGTGCATAGGGAGGTGACAAGAGCTAAGAGAAGGAAAAGTAGGGCAGGGTAAGGAGTGGCAGGTTGCAGGTATGAATGGCGCGCTTGGGACAGGCCTGCAGACTTCCAGAGGCAGCAGCTCCACTGTATAGATGTAGCGCGGAGACAGTGGGCCTTACAGAGAACATTTCAGGACTCCATAATAACTCCATTCCCCAATCAAATCTGGACCACAGACCTAGCAGATCCACACAATTGCAAACCTCTTACCCTTCTGGCTAGCGATCTGTACTCTGATCTCTCAGTTTGCTTTACACCATCTAGAAGGAATAGAAAAATACACTTCAGTGAAGGGTGGTTGTGAAGTCTTTGCGCTTTCCTTTAGCCCCAGCACCCAGCTCTCTGCTGCCACTCGCTAGCTCCCAGCCCCCGGTCACTGCCAGGCAGTCTTTAGCATCTCCGAATGCCCAAAGTTGCCCTGTTGTAGTTTCCTCCTCTCATGAAGAGCCTGATGGGAGGTGAACCAGCCATCTGAGTCACCAATCCAGGCTGAGGGAGACTTGGCCATGTGCTATTACACATTCTTCCTGGGTGGCATTTGCCTTTATAGAATAATCATGATAGCAAGCACATAGCAGTGTATCCCTTTGATGTGTGATGTGCACCAAGTACTGTTCTCAGCATTTTTAATAATATTAGCTCATTTAATACTCACAATAAGCATAGGAAAAACAGACTATTTTTATCCTCATTTGACAGGCACAAAACAACCTGGCCACAGTCATGTGTTCACATAGCAGAGCTGCCATTCAGATCCTGCAGCCTGGGCTCTTTCGGGGTGTAACCCGGGGGTGTAAGTTGGACTCAGCTGCCCTTTGAACACCACTGGAGTGGCAGTGACTGCTGGGAATTCTGCGGGGAGAATGACGTGGGGGCTGTGTATGGATTTAAAGGGCAGAATCCTTGACGAGCAGTCGGAGGGGACAGTGTCAGGCAGGGGCAGAGTGGAAGAGGGAGAGCCAGTCCCTGTTAACTCGTATTGCAACGTGGACTGTCCCATTTCCTGGCTCAATACAATGCCTATGTTTTTATCGTGGACTTTTTCCCTAGGAGTGGGAAAAGTGTCACCGGGAACGCAGGATTCCATGCAGTGCGTTCAGGGGAGCAGCGGGGAGCAAAAGGAGCATAGAACCACGGAGCGGCTCGATCCTGCGCATGCTCAGGAGTCCCTTCCCGTCAAGCCGGTGGGCTGTCACAGTATCTCGGGTGCTATCTACACTCACTTCTAACCAGGCCAGCAAAGTACCTGCCCCTTCGACGAAGTTTCAGGTCCCCATCGAGTTACCGACAAGAGCTAAGCCACAGAATTTGAAGTTGAACTAGTTCACACACAGGCATTGCTGACGTCCGCAGATCTGACGCCTCTTCCTGCACTTCAGGATGAAGAGATGGGTTTCGACTCCTACCCTCTGACTCCCTCGTGGGAGACTCCCCCCACCCCACCCCTTAGTCCACAGTGACCCAGCTGTGACGGGGGGCGGGGGGTGCTTCTCAAGGCAATTCTTCTATGTCAGGAATGTTAACCCTAAAGAGGTTTGATGTCCCATAAGCATATTCATCTTTGCATGTTTATTAAATTAAGCCTTCCACGAATCCACAACAACATATTGTTCATTAATAGGGAAAGAGACCATTGTTTCCCCCCAGGGAATATGTTGGCTCAGATGTGTTCCAAGGTAGGCTTAAATGAAGTGTGTGTGTGTGCGCGCACGTGCATGTGTGTGCGAGCAAGCACGTGTGCAACTTGAGTAGTGGGTAATAGAACAGTGATGAGCAAAGAAGAAAAGAAAAAAAGGTCTTAGACTAGAAATATCCAAGAAGGATTTTTATCAGAACTAAATTTAAGTACTGCTGGCAGAATGCCTTAGCAAGATATTAGTTTTTATAAGGAGAAAAAGGAACGTGTAATTGTAGTGTCTCCATAGGAGGAAGAAGAATGCGGATCTGTTCTGGAGAACCCCCACACAAATTTAGAAATGGCTTACATATAGGAAAATCAGTATTTTCCTTCTAGCAACATTACCATAGTCAAACAACTGAAGAGAGATTTCTATTAACGAAGTGAGCTCCATCAGGGGAAAGCTGGGTACCACTGCCATCAGGGCTCGGCAGGAGGCTCATCATTTGCAGCTTGGACCAGAATAATGTGGAAATCCCATCCATTCAGAGACATCTTAGTGCTGATGCTCAAGGCAAATCCTTGGAGCCCACTAAGTGCAGGGCACATAGAAGGGTTGGAAGAGGAAAGAAGAGTGAAGGAAATTCAGGCAGCCATGTGACTCATGGGTGAAAAACTTTAGAGGTGTAGGGAGGCTCAGGCCCCTCTGATCTCTTGTTTCAGGACAACATTGTCTCTTCAGAGAATGTTACAGTAATAGACTCAAAATATCAGTCACAAAGGAAGTGGAGGAAATGTGTTGAGTAGTCATGAATTGATACTATAATTACCCCAAATTTTCAAGTTTCCAGTTAAAGCCAATGGTTGTTTTGTAACAGAATCTAAGGAACATGGTTATAGTGTGGGTTCAACTCAGAGAAAGCTTTCGTCCTCAATTCTTAAACTCTGCTTCAGGATGAAAATAAGTCACTGTGGGAGGGGACAGACAGGAACATTTAGAAAGAGACTGGAAAATGACTTCTGTCCATTCAGAAGTGACAGATGTGGTGTATCTCGGTTCTTTAGCAGAGGATGAAGACTGTGACACATTTTGAGTCACCTAGATGTGGCGCATCTGTTGAGACTCCCAAGTACTTCTAAGACAGGTGGCTCAGTGAATCAGCAAAACAGGAAAGGGCTTTGCCTTTTGTTGAGGGGCTGTGAAGAAGATCCTTATGAAAGAAGGTCTGGTGGGGACCCAAGAAGGACACTGAGCCTTGGTAGTCCTAGTGGACATCTGTCGGAGACCTCTTGGTATGATGTCTCCAGGATTGGGACCGGTTTTCAGGTGGAGACATCATGCAATGGGGTAGCACATTGGATGATGACTAAGAATGACCTTGACATTGATAAGTACCCCAGACTCTGCTGACCCATAAACTCTAAGGAAAGGCACTCTAGAGAAACAGCATGCTTAGATTCCTTGGGGTCTAAAGCAGGGAAGTGCCCTTGTAGAATCCTACAGGAGCCACAGGTGTGGGTGCCAGATGGCTTTTGTACTCTGAGTGAGAACGAAGTTCCAGTCTATCATCCGAGGGCCTTCAGCTGTGTTCCACCTTTGTGTTCTCTTTGCTGCCGAATATGCCTGGTTTATGCCACCCCAGGTGGCCATGCAGTATTTCATAAGTGACTGGAGTTTTAAACCTGGCAGAAAAGATCTATTTTAGTGAAATAAGTGCTCCTATCTCATCAAGTCTATTGCACACCATGTAAATGTCAAGTACACCCCAAAACACTCAGGGCTGCCGACCTCTGTGCTTGGAAAGCTGCAGTTTCTAGCTGGACAGGGGGGTGTTGAACTGGCTGGGCAGGTGACTCTGAGCATTCGCAGAGTCATGCTGACCTGACCTCCCTGGGTCTATGTGCTCATCAGTGCCTGGCTAGGAGTTGGGACTCTTCCTGAGCTCGGACTCAGCTGTGGCTGTGCGACCTTCGCCAAGTGATTTCTCCATTCTGGGCTTCACCTCTCTAAGATGGAGAGCTCTTTTCTTTCCATCCTCTCTCCTTTTTGTAACTCGATTTTAATGACATACCTAGGGCGGTACTTAGTGGATTTCAAAGGAAATCAGTATTGCCAGCGTAAATAAAGGTATGATACTAATGTAAATCTATCAAATTGATAGTTATGTAAGAGAATATTCCATTCTTAGGAAACACACACTGGATTCTTTAGGGCTAATGGACTGTGCTGTATATACCTGATCCTCAAATAGTTCAGAAAATAGAGTGTATATCCACATGTATGAAGACAGAGGGAAAGACCAGTAAATTACTATGAATGATGAAGGCAGTGGTAAGTATATCATTCTTCAGGTCCAAAATCACCATAGAAATTTAAAGCCAAGGACCTGCCAGAAAGCCTGCATTCCACCTTCCAGAGTGTGTTCAAGCTGGAGCAAGGCCTTACCCCCTACCAAAAAAATTCAGGTGCAAATGAGCTGTCCAGGAAGCTGGTCCAAGAGCAGGGACCCTTCCTTAGAGGGAGGGACTGGGTCTTCCATTTTAGTCCAAGGAAGCTAAATAGAACTTACAACCCAAAATATGTAATGATTCACCCCATGGTAATAAAGCAGCCCTGGAAAACTCTCCAGAGGGATTAATCTTAATCGGCAATTAAGATAAAGTCTGGGCACATGCTAATCCAGGGCTTAATCAGAGACATTTTAATGTGCTGCTGTGGTGTGGCTATAAGACTGGGATTCCACTAATTGAGCCTGGAATGTGGCTGTGAGGAGGAGGAACTACAGTGCCTGAATGGCCTACAGATCTGGCAGAAAAATGGAGTTTTTCAGGTCTGTTGGGCAGTCTTGGCTAGCACAACCCCCAGGTGTGGCCCACAGAGCACCACACAGGTAAATGCACACCCCACCACCTCACTGCAATGCCAGGAGAGCAAAATGAGAAAGCAGGTTGGGGAGATGATGCCCAGGCGATGTCCTGCTTTGCCAGCCCGTTCAGAAAGCCCTGGTTCATGACAGGATCACTCACATGCCGTGTGGGAAGCTAAGAGCCTTATAGAAAAGAGAAGAATTTTCAAATAATTTTCAAAGAAAGTTGAACCCTGAATCATGTTGTTTGCTTCCTAGAAATTTCTCATCTGCCTACTTCTTCAATCCAGGAAATCAGATGATAACAGTTTGTCGGTGTAAATTCCCAGGGGTCATGACATAGTACCCTAAGTTAGCAAGGGAGTCCCACCACCTGCTCACCAACTGGTTTTGTCTCCAACTATGTCATTTTGGCCATTATTTTTTGGCCATTATTTGAGGAGTTGATGCTGGCCTTAGCCCTGAAATTCCCATTAGGAGAACAAACATCTGATTCAAACCATATACACTTCAGAGAAGTGTATTCCGTATTTTTCTCCTCATCACCAGTGCATTTCAGCCACACATTGCCTACATTTTTCCAACACTGTGTGTCCTCATGACCCTTACAGGCAGCCGGGCACCCGGCCCTTCACCCAGATGCCATAGATGATCTTTAGACAGATCAAGTGCTTGCCCACGTGTGTCTGAGCTTTGCATTATTTATTCACATATCCGTGATGAATTCATCTGACCACCAAACTGCTAATCAGAGGTATGACTGAGTGCTTATGGGTGGGCTTCCCCATGCTCACACTGTGGAGGAGGCACTGAGCCCTCTGTGCAAGAAAACAAATATGAGAAAGAACTGAAGTTGCCAAAGACCACAGCTCAGTGAGGATCAGTCACCTTTAAAATCAGTAGGACTCCCCTGTGCATCAGCCTTGTGAAGGGCCTTATGCCAGACTGTGCAAAGCCCATGAGGAAGTGGAAGGGGAAGGTCAGTACCACCCAAGAGTGTGTGTCCTCTCAGAAAGATAACCAGAGCTCATAAGAGAAATCGGAGCGATCCAGACAGAACCGTTGTTCTCTGACCTAAAGGAGTGAGTGTGCTAGTGGCTGGGTGTTCAGGCTGCCCTGAAGAGGCATCTTGAGTCACCCAGGGAGAGAGGAGACATGGGGGTTTTCCAAATGGGAGAATAACCCCAGCCCACTGGGGAGAGGGGCAGAGTTGGATGGTGTGAGAAACCAAGCAGAGAGAAGAGGCTGCCTACACCACACCAGCAACCCTGTCTCCTTACACGCTGTGCAGAAGGTTCCTGGAGGTGGCAAAGAGAAAGACAGGATGCCTAGTTAGATTTGAATTCTGAATAAACAGAATAATTTTCAATACAAGTCTGTCCCAAATATTGTACGGGCCATAATTATACAAATGTTACTATGTGTTGCTCATCGAAAATGCTAATATAACTGGGCCTCTTGTATTTTATCTGGAAATCGAGATGAAATCTTCCAGAAAGGAGGCTGAGACTCAGGTGTCGAGGGACATGAAACCTCCTCCCTCTGCCCTGTTCTGTCCTCGATGGGAAAGCTCAGCGGGAATTTCATGCTCCATCTAAGGGGTTCCCAGAGCTGAAATGCATGAATTACCTGCTTATAAGATATGAGCTTTCATGAACCATGAATTCACCCATGTCACAAATGAAGCCCTTGTCCCTGGGAAGGCTGATTAGTGCAGAGCTGAAAGAGGCTCTGAAAACGTCACTTGTACAAGGTCCCACTTCTAGGCTTTCTGTGCCTGCCTGTATGCCCTGGTCACTTAACACAAAGAGTGTCAGACATCACAGGCATGCCACAAAAAGCCTAATAGGACATTCATACTGGACCACTGCAATTTTCATTAAAATCTTTTTTTCTCTGAGGAAAAAAAGGCATATGTTTGAATATTTCTAGTTTTTAGAACTTAAATGGGCAGCATTCAGAAACAAAAAGCCCTTTAACGAAGGTGTAAATTGTGCCTTTTTAAAATGACTTTTCTTCCTTAGCCGGGTACCCACAGTAATGAACACTCCTACCCAATCAAAATATGAAAACGAAATTGGAGCTGTGTCAGCAACTTGGCTGCAAATAAAACTCAAAACAGGTTATAGCACATGCTAGGAATACAAAATAAGGTTAGAAATAATGCTTCAGCTGTGAGTTCTTCAGGCTGCGGAAATAATAGAGCATAATTTAGTAGAAGAGGAACGAGGGAGTCAGCACACGCAGGAAAAATAAAAGCAGCAAGGAAAATGTAAGGGGTAGGAAACAGGGGTAAGAAGAAATTGGAGGAAGACAATGGGTGAAAACCATAGCAGGGGAAGTGAGGCCCGGGCTGGTGAGAGAAGGTCTGGAGCAGACAGTGGCCTGATTGGGTGTCACAGAAATTGCTCCTAACACTGAGTTTTCTTGGCAATTCCAAGTGGACACCACACATCAGAAAGGCAAGTCCATAGCATAAGCGGTTGTAGTATCTGTGTCTGACTTCCTGAAAGAAGAATCCACCGAGAACTCTACAGTCTTTTGTTACCTGGAGACTAGAACATTCCAGGATGATTTATTTTATTAGTCTGAAATTATCCTCTAAAGCCTAACCAAATTTGTACAGCAGCTCTGCGATTATCTTGGCTTACAGTCAAGATGTCAGCTCTGAAGGTTCAATCAGATGGGTTTTTTTTTTCTTTCTTTCCTTCTTTCTGCAACCTCATCAAGGTATTTCTAGTCTAAATGCTCTTCACCCTGTAGGAACACTAAAGTCTGGTAAATAGAACATAAAGAGTTAGCAGGTTTCTGCTTCGGATTGTGTTTGTAAGAGGCTTTATGGAGATAGCTCTCCCAAGTAGCAATTAGCACATTGACTTTCGCTGTGACTCAATTAAAAAGTATTTTTCTTAAATATTTATCATGGAAGTTAATTTCCTTTTGTGCCTTTCCTTACTGGGGCTAACAGTTAAGAACCTGTGATTAAAGGAGATAACCTTTCTTATCTCTCTGGCCACAGTGGGAAAAATAATTCAGAAATATCTCTACCATACACCCATCTTAAACAGGGGATCACCTGCCTGATTACAGTGACCAAGGTTTCACAGGCTGTGTTCTCGGCTCACAATTTAGAGATAACCACGCATACACTGTACCACATTTGCGAAGATTTAGTAGAGAGGAGCAATGAAAATATGCTGATTGTGAGTCCCCTAAATGCACTACAACCTATACTCTGGATCCTCCCTTGACAAAATCATTTTGCAAGAACACACATTTCTCACCTTTATTAATTCACTGCCAAAGTCAGCTCCTCCCCCCAACCTGGTCAATCTTTTCTTATTGTCTGCAGGTGATGAGTTCATTAAAAAGAATAAAAATCCATTTTATCCGCCCAGCTTTCGCTTCTGTCTGCCAGTGTACCTGCTCTTAGTTTTACCATTTAGGATTTACTTGTGAGGTGGATTTTAAGGCTTGGCCTCTGATTTGCTTTATTTCATATGGATGCTATTCCATATTAATTTTTTTTAATGAGGTCTTTAGTGGTTAGCTGCAGGGGCAATTTATTTTACACTTTCAGACATAGTATGGGGGCAGAGAATCAGAACTGAAAGTTCATTTGAGGCCCAGCCAATGATTTACAGAGTTATCAGTTTCACTCACTGCTCCGCTCACACCTGGGCCAACCTGCCCATCCTTCCTGCAGGGTCACAGGCTCTCGGCAGGGCTGCTCATTTCTTGATTAACTTTCCAGCCCCCTGGTGACCCAGCAATGTATGCCTGCGTGGTTCTTGTTACCTGTTCTGTGTCTGGCAACTTTCTGATGTGTTTCAAACTTAACGTCACTTGAATGAAAGTACTGGGCATTCAGAAAGGTGTGTATGTGGCCATCAGGTGGCAGAGCCTTGTTAGGCAGAGAGGGTAGCAGCTGAGTGAAGGAGTTGTGCGGGGCAGAAGAGACCAAAGGCAAATGTGATGATGTGTTTATTCGGTTCAAGAATGGACTGGTTGAAATGACACCTGCCTGCCCAAGCGATGCTTGGGATAGTCAGTATGTAAATACACCCACTGCCCAAGTGATGCTCGGGGTAAACTGTTAAGTGGTTAAAGAAGCTAATAGATAGCAGGAGGCCACAAATGGACCTTTTACCATGGATGGGACACTCGTGGGACAGTGGAGATTCCAGGAGCTCTGAGGTTGGAATACCTGACTTGGAGTTCCTGAACTCTTCACCCAGTGAAGCTGACTTGCAAGATGAGAGGGAGCTTGCAGGAACAGAAGGAAAGGTGAAGAGAAAACACTCAAGGCAGAAGGAACAGAGGACACAAACACAGTAAGTGATGGGGCAGCCAGGACATGGGGCCCAAGGGACATTCAGTGTGTGCTGGCCACAGCAGAGCTCGACAGGAGGCCAGCGTAGGTTCCTGGAGCTCCTGCCTGGCCCTCAGCAGAAGATAATGGAAAGGGGGATCTTCCAAAGCCAATGGGTCTAGATCTGACACCCAGCAAAGTAAAACTGAGCAAGGTACTAAAAACAGGCCTCAATTCCTTCATGTGCGAAATTGAGCATTATAATCCCAGCCACATAGTTGTAGGAAAATCAAATGAGATGACATATTTAAAGTACCTGCCATCACAATTTGTAGTAGCTAAAGCTAGGAAACAGCCCAAGTGCCCATCAACTGGAAACTGGGTTTTTTATAAAATGGAGTACTACCCAGCCTTAAAGAACGAGAAACTAGAGACATTTATAGCTAAATGGATGCATATCGAGGCCATACTCTGAAGTGAAATAAATAGGGCACACATGTGTAAATACCAGATAGTTTCTCTAGTGAGAAATTGAAAGTGTAAATAAGGGTTAAAATGATTAAAATGAATAACTGATCATTTGAAATAGGAAGAAAAGGGGTGATCAGAGGGGAAGGGGAAAGGAAAGGGAAAGGAAAAATTAGGAGAAAAGAAAAAAAAATGGAAATGAAGTCTATGTAAATAGGGAAGGGCGCACAGGTAATGGGGAAAAAATAAGAACCAAGATACGTCATGTACAGGTACAAGCACCCAATGATAAATGTAAACACATTGTATGCCTAAAATGTACCAAGAAAAGACTTTAAAAGGGAAAATTAAGAATAAAGTACCTGCCATGGTCCCCCAAACTTGCCAGTTATTGTCACCTTTGTGTGTGTCCTTATCATGCGTGGATCCCAGGCTCAAAAGCCCAGTGGCCCAGCAGGTAAACGAAGAGACTCCAACCACACCGAGTACAAGGAGCTTTGGAGTATCTGTTGTGCACTCTTAGAGGACAAAGAACGGGTCCCACGCAGACACATGGCCCTGCACAATCACACCTTCAGTTGTCCAGGTGAAGCTGCAGTCCAGATTTCTGAGTGAAATCCCCCATCTTCTCTGTGTTAATGTGAATTTAAACCACAGAGCAGGCCAAACAGTCCACGTCTGTGGGCCGCCAGTTGATGGCCTTTGATCTCCATCTTCTCTCCCACCACATTACAGGCTCTTGCAGGGTGAGGACTGTGGTTGTTAATGATTTGTGTCAGGGCTGGCTCCTGGCAGATGCCTCGTGGTCGGAGGGCACTGACTTGCGCCACATACAGACATTGACACCAGGGGCGAGGAAAAAGCAAGCCAACAAGTGAGGTGTTCAAAAGTGCAGAATTTCAAAGAGTGACCCAGTGCCTTCGCATAAGCCCAGGAATGAAAACTTTTCAAACTCGGCCCCAGCAAGAAGCTCCTGGGAGAGAAGCAGATTCTTGGGAAGAAAAAAAAGTACAGTCTGTGAAGGGCAAAGTTTGGCAATCTATTAAACAGCAAGTTACAATAGGCAAGTGCAGAGATCACAGAGGCCGGGATGAATGTACACACATCTATACAGGGAACTTTGATGCTTTCAAATGCCTCCTCGCCATCTGAAAAGCAGGCAGCAGGCATCGCCTACATATTTCACAGCAGTCTACCTGTCTGGGTGTTTGGGTTTGACAGCAGGAAGCCCTTTGAAAGGAGCCTGAGGCATTTCAAACGCTTTCTCTGGGATATCCAGTTTGTATGTTCTGCTGATACCTTTTTTAATTGCCTTTATTTTTTTTAACTAATTCTAGAATCTCTTATTAAGCTATAAATCTGCAAAAAGAGCAAATTACTAAATAAGATACCTTTTGACCATCTCCAGTGAGCACATACGCAGATTGTAGCTCACACACCATCCCGGGTAACAAGGAGAGGAGTTAGATGTACAGATCAGAGCTATTTTCCACGACAGGCCAGTGAAAACTGCCTAATGTTTGAACCTCTTGCCTCCTGCCCAGATTATTTCATAATGGTTTAGACAGGGATATTTACAGCTTTCTATGAGTAATAAATAATTTAGAAGCCATTCATTAAAACCTGCTAAATTACAGACACTGCAGATTCCTCCTTCTAAGAAGGAAAGGATGACCTGAAATCTGGTCCCCAGTCTCTGGCTTTCTTTTCTTTGATTCTTTTTGCTGTTTCTTCTCCCTCACTAAGTGAGCTACATGCCAGGGTTTAGAGGGGCTACATGGCCATCAGTGCTGAGAGCCACAGTGCAAGTGGAAAGGAAGTTGGGCTGCATTGCCCTGGTGAAATCATGGGTTAGAAATTTGAAGGTCTTTGGTTTGTTCTCAAGGAGGTCTCATCCATCCTCCTCTGCTCGTTTTTTTATAAGGAGATGCCATATGAAGGAGAATGCCAGGGTCTGCAGGAGAGAGGTGACAGAAGCGTGGTGGCCTGGCTATCTCTTCTAACAGCCTGCTGATTGTGGGGTGTGGGAATCTTATGCAAGCCTTAACCAAGCTAGGAGTAATAGCTTTAATTTCGTTCGAACACTGAGAGGAGGAGCAGGCTGTTAGGACTCTAAAGTGATAGTTAGGAACAGGGAAAAGTGAGTGGAATCCTTTTGGGAGTGACAGTAAAACCAGGATTCAGAGTTGATCTCAAGAACTCCCAGGCCAGACTCGGTATGAAATGAGCTTGCTGTCATTTGGTTTGCTGGCAGATCTTGGGAGCAAGAGAGTGCTAGTTTAGCTCACAGATAGCAAAGGTAAGAAACGAAACTGTGGATGTGGGACCAATAGGCTGTACCAGAGAAAGACACACACACACACACACACACACACACACACACAGAAATTAGAAGTGTGAGTGGACTCTAGGGTCTTCTCAATGTAAAGCCATCCTTACCCCTAGTGGAAGCATCTCTGATTCTCAGTGCATTGTCACACATAGGGAAATTTGTCACCAACATTCTAATTTAGCCAAATGCAATGTGACCCTCTCTTTTGTGGGGACAGTCTCAAGACCTCTTCGTTGAGATATTCTCCAAAGAGGACTTGCCTCTAGTGCTAGGCAGAGTAGCCATCTCCAGCTAAATGATGAACACATTTTTAAGATGTCCTTTTTATGGCTTCTTAAATGACAAGGCATGTTAAGCACAATGTGATAAAGGGGCAAGATCATAAAATAATATGGATGGAAAGGAAGGTATTTTATGTGAGCAAGGAGTGTCAGAGCAGAGCTTTATCAATGAGTGGAATTTCCTGCAAGTAGAAAGATAAATGAATTAGTAACTCAGAGTAATTTTTTAAAAATACATATCCAGATGAAAGCTTGGATAAGTTTGATCCCTTCTAACCAATGAAGTATGATCTCTAATTAGGTTTCCATGCAGACGGTGCGGGCTTGGAGTACATTTCTGAATCTAGTTGACCTTTTCAGCTGCAGAAGCCAAATGATTTCCATTCCATGCTCTTTAATTCTGGAGGAATTTCTAATTTGTTGCCAGAGATAAAAACTCACTCCAAACAGGAAAAAAGTTTTATATAGTCCAGAGTCTCATTTATAGAATATTAAAAATTTTAGACCTGGGAAAACGCTAGGAGACCACTTGATTTAATCCCCATATTTTACCAAGAATAAAACTGAGGACCAGACAAAACCGAGACTTGCCCAAGGTCATGCAGGAACGTGGGACTCAGGACTAGAACCCAGGGCTCCCCTTCCTACCCTAGACTCTACGTCTGGCTGATTTCTTGTTTGCCCGCCGGGCTGTTTTATGCTGTCCAAATGTTGCTGAATCAAAGGTCCCTCCCTGAACTCCACCAGCCCTGCTTGAGGGAAACTTGCATGGGCCCACACCTACCCTCTTGCCTTTCTTAATTTCTTTTGGAAATTCTCTATTCTCTCACCTTATTAATGTTAAAACAAAACGGGTTCTTTTATTGCCACAGGCAGCAGGAAAGTTAAATTCTTGATGGAGACAAGTGTCTTCCCTAGTGAGAGCAAGTAAATTAGTTCTGAGGTCCTCTCACTCACTGTGACTGTAATGAGAGAGACACCAGCCCTTCTTCATTAATGAGATGCCAATCACAGAGGAAGCAGCCTCGCTGAGCCTTTGGGGAGGAGGTGGCGGGGGACAGTGGGTGATTGGCACCAGAGTGAGAAGGGAGGAAGCAGAAAATAAAAGTCTCCAGAGGTCAGCGAACACGTGGATGGTCTGGAATCAGAAGGGCAGGCTAAGTGGGAGCTGGTGATGCCCCTGAATGGGCGAGGTGGTGTGGCTTATAGAAAACATCTTTGGAAGCACACAGGAGAACTGAGGAGCTACCCTCTGGCATATTTCCCATATGTGCTTCCGGAGGGGTTGTGTTTACAGTGGATCCCACTTGGACCCAAATGACTGGTGACAATTGGGGTTGACTAATGATTGGATTCTCATGCAGGGCTGGCAGGAGTATATCTTGTCTCTCCTCTGCCTTTGATCTTGTCAAGATTTTAACGTGCTGTGTAATCACTTAAAGTTAGAAAAAGGAAACTTTCTAAAGAAAGCTAAAGTGTTTGATGCTGCGGGAGTCTTGTCCTTGCGTGAAATCATTTCTGGTAGGAGTCCCTGGTCTGAAATGTACCCAAAGACCAGTTTAACCCAAGGCTGTGCTTCCAGGGTAGTGGAAAAAATCTGTTGTTCAGTTCTTCCTGTCAAAGTGGCTTGTGGGTAATCCTCCCCTCCAAAGATGGTACATGCTGTCTTTCCCTCAATCACCCGCAGCAGTAGTCACAGCACTGTCAAGAAGGTTGGGGGATATCTGCACAATTTCCCTATCTCAGCTTTCAACAGCTGTCTTTGTGTTGGTTGCTGGTAAAATCTGCATCTGGAAATGAATAGGATCTCTATTTAAAATTAAATGCCCCCCCAAGTTGTTTTTTATCCCTGCAAACTTTTTTTTTATGAAAATGGCTCTATATGAAGGTTAAGAGACTTTCGCCACTCCAAACAACTTAATAAAATGTCTAAGCACACAATTAGGTATGCTTACATCCTTCAAGAATCAGGTAGAGGAAGTTCTAATTGGCAAAGCAGCATCTTGAATGTCATTTCCTAAACCCATTAGACCATATCTAACAGAAAGAAGAGAAGCAGCCGCAGTTTACAAAATACGCATAGTGTCCCTCTCGGAGATGTACATCCAGGGCAGCAGTTAGATGGCATTAAACTTGTAGGTGTAACAAAATGTAGCTACAAATCCACAATTGCTCCAAATGAAATGATGTTCTTAAGACTGTAGGCTTACCTGATGATAATTGGAGACAACATGGGCCAGCAGCCTAGAGATGATCCTCTGTGTGTGTGTGTGTGTGTGTGTGTGTGTGTGTGTGTGTGTGTGTGTTGGGGTTGTTTAAACACACAGGCAGCCTTGGGTGCTGTAACACATCCCATTTTCTCTGAGTTGGTGGTGGCCCGAGCCTGCCAGCGCATCTGTCTGTAGTTACTCAAGTCTGATATGGCAACTTCCACGTCTGGAGGACTTGGCTTTACCACCATTAAAATTGAAATGAAGAAGAACCGGAAGTTTTTAATAAATCTAGGCCAGAGCAAGGCTTCTCAGGGCCTGCAGCCTGTCTGGAAGCCCCTCATCTAGTGTAGCTTTGCTTTTGGAAAATCTGACAAGATTCACCTAGGAATTTCACTCTTTGTTGAAAGCCAAAAGGAAGAATCACCATGGAAAATAAAGATTCAAAAAGCCAAGCGTGGGTTGGGTTTTTTTGACATTTTGTTTCTGTGAGAAATTTTTTTAAAACTTGGTGGACAAGACCTTATCTGTCCCTTTTTTTCTTATATATTAGACACCTGGGTTTTTAAAGATGAAATTCTTACAGATGTTTTAGATTAATTTGTTTTCAGAAGTGCTCAGAACTTGATTTCCAAGGACTAAATATTTTTTCTTTCTTCCTTACCAAACACCATAGTCTGCCGAGGGAGAAACTCAACTTGCTGTTGGTGTGCTGGGTCGTATCATGTCCTCCTGAGTATGCCAAGTCTGCCTCCTAAGACAAGTTCCCTCTCTCCTTCCATCCCTTGCTCCTTCCTAGGTATTGGGATTGAACCCAGCACCTTCTCACTGAGCTACAACCTCACCCCTTTTTATTGTTTTTTTTTTTTGAGACAGGGATTCACTAAGTCACTGAGTTGTCCAGGCTGGGCTCAAATTTGTGACCCTCCTGCTTCAGCCTCCCAGAGTGCTGTCATTATGGGTGTGTGCCATGATGCCTGGCTCTAACTCAGATTAAAAAATAATAATAATAAATGTATCACCTTTGCCACATCAAAACCTCTCATATCATGACTTGAGTTGGATTAAAGACAAATTTGAACTGCTAGTGAGAAATTCAGAAGCCTACCCTGAAAATGGGTAGACTCATGGGCTAACAAGAGAATTTACATTTCACCTGCTTAGCATATTACAGAATAGCTGAAAAGGGAGCAGAAAAGGGAACCATTTTGAAAAAATAATTTTAAAAAAGAAGCCATATTTTAGATAAGAGCTTAAAAGAAAAAAAGGCCTAGAAAATTTTTGTTTTTAATATTATAAAACAAGGTTGCCCAGCACATTCTCGACGAGTACTTCTAGTGAACTAGCTCTTCCACACACTTACCATAAAGTAATTGATGTCTGTAATAATGCTAACCCTAAGGCATTACAGGATCCTAAAGTGCCTCCTGAATCATCAATGATTCATCGGGTTCTGAGTGGTTTTCTTGTTGAGCATATTTTATTGTATACTAATCCCTCTGAAAATCGGCAGTATGTCTCTGGTTGGTACCAGAGCTTTGCAACCCAGAGAGCACAGCCGCAAGAGGCTGCTGGGAAGTATCTTCGGTGCCCAAGCTGACTGCCACCTACCGCCCCCGCTTCCTCCTCCCTTGGTCTCAGGAGAGCCAGTGCTGCTCAGGGCGTCTGCAGAACTTGGTCTCTGTGATGGTTTCATCTCGCTCCTCCCTCTCCCTTTCCTGCTCAGCTTGCTGGATGGAACCACAAGCAAACTGCGATTCCATGTTCCCGACCCCTCCCTGTGCCCAGAGGAGAAGGGCAGCACTAATTAGGTTGAACCCTAGACAAATTCTGACGTTTGACCACTTTTTGCTCTACACAAACAGCAACTTCCTGTGACCAGCCTCAATGATTACAGATGCCGGGCACCTGTGGGTGTCCGTGTGTATAGATGTGTATATCATCCAATTACCCAAAGACTTGATTAACAAGAATGCCAAAGCTCAGGCGGACCACACAATCTGCTGGCCCTAGTTAAGCAAATGACTTTTCCTTCTTTGCGGTTCCTTAGCTCTTCACCGGGGATGGAACCCTGGCGTTTTCGTAGCTCTGGATGTGTTAGGTGAAATGCCCTTCGGACTGCTTGGTAGGCTCTGTTTATATTTTAATGCTGTTTACAGATGGAGCATTCCATAAGTATTCATTGAGTGCCTTACAAAGGGATGGCTCCAAAGAACACTTTATTAACAAGCTCCTGCCTGGAGGAGAAACTACAGGAAAGAGGTCTTTATTCTTTCTCCTCAAGTTCTCTCCCAAGAATCCAGGTACTTTCTTCACACATAGAGTTGGCATGACCTGGGATTTACCAGCGACTTTAACAGCCCAAAGTGTTAGCTAATGAATTATTCCAAGTAAATTACAGACCGAGGAAATCCTTTTTCTGTCCCACGCCAACACTCCTTCCATTAGCAAATATTCAGTGCGGGTGACTCGTCAACCGGATACCAGAAAATGGTTTAGCCTGTGTTTGCCCCTCTATATTAGAGATAAATTTTAATACTGAACTTGTAAGGAAGCAAACTGAAACCATTTAAAACAAACTTCCAGATTTGCGTTTTGAATTTGGATCTGTACTTCGTGGTAAATCCCAGGTACTTTTGGACTGATCTTGGTACCAAAAACAGTAAATATAACAAATCGCTTTGTATCTCCTTGGTGGGCAGAAATAAGCAAACAAATGCTATTCTTCCCCCATCTTCGTTTTAAACATGGTGAAACAGTGCCTTCTGCTCAGTCAGATCATTCTAACTGGTAAGATAATATTTGGGGAGAGAGTGGGTAAAGGGAAGAATGAAATTGGCAGGCGCCGAGACCCACAGGGCGCCATTTGGCACGAGCTTCTTTGAGGTCTACCCAGAAATGGTTAATCAGAATAGGGGCGATGTCAGATCACAGTGAAGGCAGATTTCTCTGTTTATGGGCAAATCTGAGACAGCCAGTCTTTCAGGTCTGGAGCTGCAGTTGCATGTTAAATGGGATCCTAAAACTGAAATACCAGTGTTTCATCCTTCCAACAACTCAGCCTCCTCCTTTGTCTTTGTGGGATTTGTGGGCACTACTGACTCAAAACTGTCCTGCCTTTCCCTGATGGGCAATGTGTTAATTGCTAGAGGTGACCCCGGCCTTACCTCAACCTGGGTTCCAATGGGGGGTCCTATAGTGAAAAGTCAGTTTGTCTCAAGCAAAAAATCCAGTGGCAAGGACTTTGAAGCCTTGAAATGCACAATGCTATGTGTGTTTGTGTGTGATGTGGGGCTCAGCCTCCAGCGTCATCCGGGCTGGTTTTGGAGGGGCGGGACTCCAAGTGTACTCTCCAAGTGAGGCCTTCCTTGGGGAATATTTCTTAGCAGAGTGCATTTTTGTTACATGAGGACACAACTGCATGTGGCCACTGAGTCAGCCTCTTGACGTAAGTCAGTTCTTTCCACTTGTCCTCATGGCAGTTGGTTTGAGCATTTGATTGGCTTTGTGTAGGTTGGTGTAGTTCAACTGAGTCAAGGTGTAGTACAGCGGGGGAAAGAAAACTGGATTGTAAATCTAAAAACTAGATCCACATTTAGCTCAGCTGGTCATGTGACATATAAATTCCTTAACCACTTTTGAAACGTCAGCTTCTTTGCCTATAAGATGATATCTGCCCGGCTTCTCTTAGCAATCTCTCAGGGTTTTTAATGAGGAATAAATGAGCCAATGGGTGTGAAATCTCCTTAATCCATATGAATGATAGGCTAGAACTTCATTATGGTTAGTTAGAGTGGCGCTATAGGACATGATTTGAAAATAACTTCACAGGACTTGCTATCAAAGTCTAAAGGAAATCTTTTACCATGCACCAATGGCAATAAGAAAATGAGACAGACAGCTACATCAGTTGAGCTCACTCACTCATGACCACTTTAAAGATGAGCAAACACTTGGAGAGAATCATGGCCAATTCTTTGCACTGGCTGTTACCAAAGAGATGAAAAGGAAAATCCCTACTCCCCAATTGTATTTGAAAACCAAAAAGTCTAAAGGCTTGGAACAAGTGGTGGTGAATGGAGAGGATGTCCTAGCATGACACTGGCGGTGTAAATAAATCACTGGAACTGATGGCACCCACCCAAGAGTTTTGAAGGAACTCAAGGGTGAAATTGTGGAACTGTTGGCCAAAATGTGTCACTCATTACAAACAAGTACTGTGCTCATGGCCTGGCATGTTGCCACCAGGACTATGAAAGCAGAGAAG
Source organism: Heterocephalus glaber (assembly GCF_053883595.1). Taxonomy (NCBI): domain Eukaryota; kingdom Metazoa; phylum Chordata; class Mammalia; order Rodentia; family Bathyergidae; genus Heterocephalus; species Heterocephalus glaber. The sequence goes on along the minus strand of NW_028258414.1, from coordinate 3,967,694 downwards.
TACAAATAGGTGAGTCTCGGTTTTATACCTGGCAAGCTGGAAGAGATTGAGCAGGTGGTGTCACTGAAGGCTGATCAGCGCTCAGAACATTTACTGAGCGTCCACCCTGGCCGAGGACTGTACTAGTGAACACATGCAACTGTCTAGAAGGCAGTTTGAAAAAGGGGTCACAAAATTCCAGGGCTGAAAACAGATTTGGGAAGTCATTTGCACTTAGGTCAGAGAGAGCAGATAGCCTTCCTGTGCTGGGGAGCTCTCCCAGTTTACGAACCCTGCATGCAAGAGCCAGTCTGCCTTGGAAAGTGAGCTGAGATCAATAAACAGGGTCTGCCCTGATCAGCACTCAATGCCCTATGTTTGCCATCTTCATGCAGACAGCGCCCTATGTCTGCCATCTTCATGTGGATGGGTGCTGGAATTGCAGTAAACAGGGGCTGAGGGGGTTGGACAAAAAGAGAAGGCAAGAGGTGCAAAGGCAGAATCCCACAGAAAGTGAGGGTTGAAGGAATGAGTGGAGGAAAAGAAACCAGTAATGAGGCTGAAAATTTTCATCATGTACTCATCTGTTCATTTATACACATACACACACATAAAGCACTTTCAAAGTGCCAGGCACCATTTTGTACCCTGAAGTAACATCTAGAAGCAGACAATGATCAGTATTTGGAGACATCAAGAATAGGTCAGATAATAATAGACACTCGTATCAGAAGAGGGGAATGAAGTGTAAGGAAACCGAATGGGCCCTTTAGCTTGGCTGGTCAGCTCTTGGAGGAGCCAAGACCCAACTGGCAAGACTCAGCCAGCTCTGCAAAGAACTGAGAGAAGAGCACTCCAGGTGGATGAAACAGCTAGTGCAAAGGCCAGGAGAAGAAGAAATAGCAGAAAATTCTCTTACCAGAAATTCAATTATGTAGGATGAGAGATTGAAGGAAAGATGAGGCCGAGGAGTAGATTTCTCGGTGCTGTTTGTAATCTATTTATTGGCTGGCTGTGCAAAATGGGGAGACCCGAGAAAATCTGAAGATTCGGGAAAGGAAAAACTTGAAGGGGGAAGACTAACTATGCAGGAGAGAGAGAGAAAGCATGGTCGATAGTGTTGAGAAGCGCATTTGTCTTGAAGAAGGAGCTGAAATGGTAAGGTAAAGACAGGGATAGATAAAAAGATTGTCAAGCGGCATTCCCTAACCATATTTAAATGTCTGAACTCATTTCTCAGTCGTGTGTATTATTTGGAAAAAATTTTAATCATCTTTTCATTTTGCATCCTATGCAAAATGAAGTGATTTAATGTTTTTAAGTGTACATCATTTTAGATAAGTATAAAAAGTTTTATTAAAAAATTAATTGAATATAATATTTACTAATATTCATGGATTATGAAAATAAATTCAGAATGAGTTCCATCTAACAAGTGATGCACATGATTTAATTTATTTTAATTATGTAAGAAATGGCAATTCATAAAACATACATTAAAATGACATCTAATAACAGGCTTAATTTGAAAACCAAATACTAAAATGTGAGTTGGAATTTAACTGTGTATCATAGTAGCAAAAATAAGCAAAAAACAGAACAAAACCTGCTTTCGGAACTATTAGTAGGAAACTTCTCATTTCTTTAAAGCCAGGTTTATTTTTGTTCTTTGTTTCTTTTATTTCTAAATAATGAAGTAAAAGAGAGTATTTCTGGCCACTATTAATAAACACTTCTTTGTGAAAATTATTAAAAGCCAAACTGGATATGAATAACACCACATTTTCTGGTATTACAATTGATTTTTGAAATTATAGAGAGAGCTCAGTGACTCATGTGACACAGAGAAGGGCATAATTCTGAAATATGGTGAAGAAAAATCTTGACATGCAGTTGGCTTTCTATATCCAGGGGTTTCTGCATCCACAGGTTCCACCAACCATGGATTAAAACTATTCCAGGAAAAAATGCATTTGTACTGGACATAGGCACACTTTTGTTTCTTTCCTTGTTCCCTAAGTGATGTAGTGTAACTGCAATTTACAGAGCATCTGCATGTAGTAGGCATTATAAGTACTGTAATGTCAAGATGATTTATTTCTGTAAGGGGCTTGTGTTTCCATGGATTTTCATATCCACAGGGACAGGGGTCCTGGAACCAGCCCTTTATTGATCCTCAAAGATGACTTGGTATCTGTGGGATTACTACCATGTATCCATGTAACATTTTGAATGGTGTGATGGTCCAGTAGCCATGGTGACCTATCTATCCAGCTCCTTGTGAGCACAGGAACCTGACTTCACCCTCTGCTCTTTCAAATGGAAACCACAGTTAAGTGGTTATGTGGATTCAGTTATTTAAGTAGAAACTAAAATATATGCCATTATCACATTTAATGATATGAGAGCTCCAATCTTTTTGCCAAGCACCGGGTTCTGCTCTTAGGAGAAGGTGGAGACTTGGTGGAGTGAGGGTAAAATGAGGTAAAGAATTTTTAATGTCTGTGAATCAAGGGATAATGGACAAAAAAGGAGGAGGACAAGGATTTCTTTTCCTTGAATGTGCCTCCCCCACATCTAAACAATGCCCAGCCCAGAAAGGACCCATAAGAGATACTTTGCTGGATATGTGAAAAACTCCTGAGCGAGAGCAGGCTATGTGGCGGGTCAAGTCCTGCAGAGCTGTAGAGGGGAGTGGAAGAGAGGTTGGCATTGAAAGGAGAAATGACTGTAGGAAGAAGAAAGGGAATTGAGATCCCAGCCGCATGCTTCACGGACCTTGAGTAAATAATCCAAAAATTCATTTGCAACAAGAAGAGACCCAGAATAGCAAAAGCAATTCTAGGTAACAGAGACATGGCAGGGGGTATCACAATCCCCAACCTGAAACTATACTACAAAACTACTGTGATAAAAACAGCATGGTACTGGCAGAGAAATAGACCTGAGGACCAGTGGATCAGATTAGAAGATGCAGAAACAACTCCAGACACACTCAGCCATCTCATCTTCAATAAAGGTGCCAAACACCCTCACTGGAGGAAAGATAGCCTCTTTAATAAATGGTGCTGGAAAAACTGGGTTTCAACTTGCCAAAGATTAAAACTAGACCAGGGCTGGGGATTTAGCTCAGTGGTTTCACCATCTGCTGTGCAAGCGTAAGGACCCGAGTTCAATCCCTGGTACCAAAAAAACAAAACTAGACCTATATCTCTTGCCATGCACTAAACTAAAATCGAAATGGATTAAAGATCTAAATATTAAAATAGAAACTCTGACCCAATTGGAACAGAGGTTACGTAGAACTCTTGAAGACATCGGTGTAGGAAAAGATTTTATAAACAAAACCTCAGTTGCCCATGAACTAGCACAATCAACAAGTGGGATCTCTTCTTAAAAAGCTTCTGCAGAGCAAGAGAAACCACCAGCAGTGTGAAGAGACAACCCACAATGTGGGAAAAAATCTTCACTTGCTTTTCCTCAGACAAAGGTCTACTATCTCAAATCTATAAAGAACTTAAAAAGATCAGACCTCCCAAATTTAAAGACCCAATCCGAAAATGGGCATCTGAAATGAACAGACATTTCTCACACAAAGAAGTAGAAATAGCAAATAAATACGTGAAAAAATGTTCAACATCACTGGTCATTCGAGAGATGCAAATGAAAAAGCCGAGAAAGAATGGCTGCTATCATGAAGTCAACCAATAACAAATGCTGGCGGGGCTGTGGGGAAAGAGGAACCCTGCTCCACTGCTAGTGGGAGTGTAGACTGGTGCAAGCACTGTGGAAATCAGTATGGAGATACCTCAAAGAACTAGGACTGGAAGTCCCATTTGACCCCGCTATTCCACTGCTGGGGATTTTCCCCAAAGAATTAAAAGAATCATATCACAGTGATATATGTGCGCCCATGTTCATAGCAGCACAGTTTGTGATAGCTAAAACTTGGAAACAGCCCAAATGCCCATCAACTGGAGACTGGATAAAGAAAATGTGGGTTTTTTTATAAAATGGACTACTACTCAGCCATAAAAATGAGAAATTAGAGACATTTATAGCTAAGTGGATGCACATTGAGGTGATACTCTTAAGTGAAATAAATAGGACACACATGTGTAAATACCAAATAGTTTCTCTGGTGTGAGAAACTGAAAGTGTAAATAAGGACTAAAAGGTCTAATAGATAATATGAAATAGGAAGAAAGGGGGCAAAGGGGAAGGAAGTGGGAGGGGTAGGGGAAAGGATAGAAGGGAATGGGATTAATATGAGAAAATGGAAAAATAGGAACAAAATCTTTGTAAATAGGGAGGAATGGAAGGGTTGAAGGGAAGACTGGGCAAGGGTGAAAAATAAGAACCAAGAGAGACTATGTAAAGGTGCAAATTTCCAATGATGAATGTCATTATATTGTATACCTAAAATACACCAATGATTAGAATGAATAATCGATAATGCAAAATAGGAAGAAGAGGTCCAAAGGGGTAGGGATAGTGGGAGGGGCAGGGGAAAGGAAAGAAGGAAAAGGAAAAATGATAAGAAATGGAAAAAATGGAAATAAAGTCTTTGTAAATAGGGAAGGGTGGAGGGGGTGAAGGGAGGGCTAGGAATGGGGAAAAATAAGAACCAAGATGCATCATGTAAAGGTACAATTCCCAATGAGAAATGTAATTGTGTTGTATACCTACAATGTACCAATAAAAGAATTTAACAAAAAAAAAGGAAGAGAGGGAACCCACCGGGGATAAGTTACCAACCAACCTTATAGATGAAAAGGTAAACATTCACGTAAATGGCAGTCATCTATCTCCAAAGCATTTCTGGAATGTCTTTTGCTTGTTGTACTCTGAACTGTCCTATGGATTCAGAGAGTGAAAAGACTCCACTCACACTCTCAGGATGCTCCCTGAGTTGATTGGAATAAATAATGAGACAAAGTCCATGGTAGACCACGTTCATACTGTCTGTATAACACAGACATTGGGCCTGGGGAGGGAAAGACCTAGCAGAAGCAGCACTGGTTTCAAGAACAGAGAGAATAGAGTTCAAGTTGTAGTTGTGGTGCCATGTGGAAGTCATCTGATCTCTCTGAGCTTAGCCTCCTCATCTGTCTAGAAAAGACAAGGACTAGAACCTGCTGGGGGCCGGCGCAGCAAACCTCCGACCTCCTGTGGGCTTTGGAAACTCGAAGTGGGGCCATCGGTGTGGGCAGAGCTGTTAAGAGAAATGTCCTTCCTCCAGGATGAGAAAGTTGGGTTGGACTTAAAGAATGGGGAATGGGGAAGGGATGTGGAAGTTTAGAGCCAAGCATTTCAGGGAGAAAGTGTAGCAATGAGCTAAGTCATGAAGGGAAAAATGAAATAAAGAAAGTTTAATGTCTGTGAATGAAGGAGTGTACAAAAAAGAGCAGAGTTCGGTGATTTGCTAGATTCCAAGCTCAAGGTGGAATTAGTATGTGTCTGTTTATTGTAATGAAGGTGGATTATTAGCATACAGGTCCGAAATAATGGGAAAATTATCTAATTGGAATAATCTAGATTGGAAACCTCATCTGTTGATATCAAGGGCAGGTTTATACCAGAGCTAAATGAGGGAGTACACACGGAAATCTCCATGTTCGCCTGTGAGGAGGATGGTAATCAAAGAGCATGAAGAAATGGGACCCATTCTCATAAAGTGGGGAAGTATAAAAATAGCCAAGGCTATATTTTGAACATCACTTCCTACTCAGACCTAGATGGACCAAATGAGACAATGGGAGTGGTTTTCCTTTTAAAAGAATCAAGAACTATATTTGTTGTAATAAGGCATTAAAAATTGTGTATTTCCACACAGAGGTATACTCCTGTATGCCCAGCATTCTGGGAGGCTGAGGCAGGAGAATCATAAGTTTGTGCCCAACCTGGGCAACTTAGTGACTTAGCAAGACCCTGTTGCAAAATAAAATAATACAAAGGGCTGGGAATGTAGCTCAGCGGGAAGGCCCTAGTTTCAGTCCCCAGTACCACCACACATACACACACAGGGCATTTGTGATGGATATTTAGTAAGCACATGAATAGCTTCTACAGACACTCTTTAAAATAATTTCTTGTATTTGCAGAGTACTTTAGAGTTTATCAGGTTCCGAAATATATACATAAAGGGTCCCTGTACACCTTGAAATTCAGAACATCTGGGCTTGAGTGCCAATCCTGTCGCTAATATGTTGGCTAATGTGACTTGGGCTAGAGTTACTTAATGGCCCTGGGCTCACTGTCCTCATCCGTAACATGACTGCAGTGAGTCCTGTGCTTACAGGATGTTTGGTTTTATTTCCACCCTCCGGTAGGATGCAAACTTGCAGGGCTGGGACCACATCAGCTGTTGTTCCTAGGGTCCTCCATAGCTCTGAGGTAGAGTTGAAGCTCAGAATTTGTTGAATGGATGCGTGATGGAAATGCACAGGTAGTGAACAGCAGTGCTCTGTTCTAGAGATGAGACACAGTGACCTCTGCCTTCGAGGGAAGAAAACCCAGTCTCCGAATCTCAGTGATTGTCCAAGGATAGAGTCAGACTCTGCCCTATGAGTGGAACCCCACAAGTCCCTTTTCTACCCATCCTGTGCCCTCTCTTCTGTAAACCTCTGGCCTCTGGTAGGATCCTGGGTGACATTTTTCTGAGCTGTTGTCATATCTTTTAGAAAACTGGAAGCAATATTTGCCTTTGTTTTTGTTTTTGATGAGAGCTCCTAGAATAAAAAAATATAAAGCAACTTTTAAACATTTAATTTTGCAAAAAATCCAAAAGAAAAAGGAAAAAAAACCACAACTCATGCCAAAGTCTCAGCTATCTCTGGTTTGCACTATTCTTGGCCGGCTGGACATAGCTCCGGAAAATGGATCTGCTCTTTAGGGAAAGGTACAGTTTGTTTCTTTCTCCAGTCGACAGAAATATGTTTGGAAGGCTGATTCACCCGTGGCCCCTGCACCAGGCCCAGCACCAGTGCTTTTCAGTATTTGCTGTGTTCCTCTTTGGTTTACAAGGTCAGACTGGATGTTTTGGTTGTTTCCCCAGCAGTGCTCTACTGACCGACTTCGCTCTAATCCCTTGATGTCACTTAAATAAACTGGAGCCTGGTGGGGGCGGCTGGGGGGGGGGGATCAGAGCTCTCCAGTGATTGCCTGCCGCTGTTGTTCTCGGCGGCAAATTAATTTGCTGCTGTTATGTAAGTGTAATCATCCTCTCTAATCACATCACAGGATTGGGAACTGCCAGAAATAACAGAAGGGAACATTCGAGATATCAAAGGGGAGCCACTAAAATAGATTGTTTATTTAGGTACCAAATTGAAACACTATTATGGGGAGATGGAAAACAACCTTCTTCCCCACACTTTCCTGCCACACATCCGTCCCTATGCTTTGCTTACTGTATTTGTCAGGCACATCATGCAGAGGGAAAAGGGAGAATGGAGCAGTACAGCCAGCTTTGCTTCCGGGAGGACGGGAGGGGACTTGGTGGTGTCTGACCCTCGATGGGTTTCTGTGGGTACCTGAACTTCTCTGTCTTGGTGCTGTCCTAGCAGCTTCCCTCTGACCTGATGTTCTTTCTTAGGTCTGCCCCACTCCTTCCTGGATTCTCCCCCGCACTGCCCATTGCTTCCTCCCGCATCTTCTTTTCTTTCTTTTTTTTTAAGCAAGGCAGAGAAACGTCAGGGGAGCTCATATGCTGTACCTTTCAAGCTGTGGCTCCCCAGAGACAGGGCACTGTTTACAGTTTCTGAGCCTGTAACACAAAATAAAGGGCCCTCCTCTGCTCAGAGAGCATTTCACATGCAGCATGGTTTGCAGATTGGTCCAACTTTTGCATCTCAGCTCTGTTCCTTCCCCTAGGCAGGTGGGCTAGCCTTTCAGAGCCTCTGTTTCCTCATCTGTAGGAGGGATCAGCACACTCAGCCCCACTTGCTGCTGCTGTGAAGATGCAAGGAGCAACAGCCCATGAAAGCTTGGCCCATGATGGTTATGGACACAGGGTCTGGAGTTGAGAATCTGGATCCCAGCACTACCACCCCCTGCCTGATGACCTTGGTCCAAGCTTTGCCCTCTATGCATGACCACATCCTCATCTGTCAAGTACGCTAGTGTAGACTAGGTAGAATAGGGCAAGGGTTAGATAAGATTGCATATTATAAACACATGCCACAGTGCCTTGTCTACCAAACGTTAGTTATCGTCCTTAGCGTTCTCATTATTATTGTTGTCATAAAAGCAAGACTTAGTTAAATGATGATGATCTGTTTTCTGCTTGTTGTACTCTTTCTTCTCACTCCTGATTTCACAATTGTCAACTGGTGTTACCTGCTGTAACTAACCAATGAATGACAGCAGAATTAAAGCCACTCTGGGAGGAGGGAGCACACTTGGAGCCCCGGGCAGGTTAGGAACCACACTCCACGGAGCAGGTGAAGTACCTTGGCCAGGGATTATGGAAGGCTTTCTCCTTGGACCTCCAACCATGCTGCCTTCTTCTCTTCTGGTGTTTGAAATCCTCTGACTTGTATCCAACTCTCACCAGCCTTTCTTCTCTGGGCTGATCACCACCTACCTTAGATGCCTTCCATAAGCAAAGTTCTTGTGTTGGAACAGAATGTGCCCAGCCCAGGGCCAGGAGGCTCCAGTCTTTCCCTGCCCTTCATCCTGCTGGCTTTGTGTATGGGTCCAGCTGGCCTGGTCTGAGCTATGTAGATGTTCGGGACATGGTCCATGCAGCATGGAGTGCCAGCCATGTCGCTTTTCCTTACTGTAGGAAGACACTACTTTTCCTTTCTTTCCTTGAATAGGATAAAAAAATGTTGAAGTAGAACATGAAAATTCATTTCTACAAGTGTTCTCTACATGCTAATCACAAGAGGGAATAGATTACTATCTGTGTTCATCTCTCCCCCTTTCTCTTTGACTCTAATCTCAGCATGATGTCTTCCCTCCTTTGAAGATGGTATACGTGGAGGGCCGGGTGGTTGGGCTACCCGAGCTGCTCCTGTCTCTGGACAGATGCTGACTGAGGTTCAGTTGTCAGATTCTGGCAAGGCTGAGCTCAGTGGCAATCAGACATATACACTGATACGAAAATTGGAAATTGGTTTTCTTTTTCTAAAGAAAATTACCTGCACAAATTATTCTGAGTACATCACTTCATTCAATGTGAACTTTTCAAACCATGAGTTTTTCAGTAGTTAGTTTAGGCCTAGAACAAAGAAACTATTGTGAAGGGACCAGTGACAGTGTGGAGAGGAGTCTTTCCTCTTGTGTAGACATAGCCGGGGTCTCCTGGTTTGGGGGATGAGTTTTAGCTGTGCCACTTTCTGCCTCTCTGACTTTGGAAAAGTTACTTACCCTTACTGAGCCTTGCTTTTCTCATCTGTAAGTGGAGTTGAAAATTATACCTATTTCAAAGCATATTGTGAAAACAATTTGAAATAACAAATGTAAAGTACTTGGCATGTGGGAAGGGCTTGATTAATCCTACTTGCAGATCTTTCAGTGCCTAGGATGACGGAGCATGTTCTCTCTATGATGTCCCTTGGTGAAAGGAAATGCTCTCTCAGTGTCCTACCAGACACTCTGCTACAACTCTTGGGCAATTCTGCTCCAGATCCACTTCGTCTTGCAAAGCATAGTTCGCTGAAGAAGTATTACTCAAGCTGATCGTCAACTCTGTTCTGCCTCTTCACTTTACAAAGATAGACCTCTATTAATCTCCAAACGTAGCTTTTAAAATTCAATATTTGACTACATAACTCACTACCGTAGAATATTAGTTAGGAAAAAAAAACAAGCATTTACAGAAATCTGATTAATTTGCATTTCATCCCTCCTTAGAGCAATTTGCAGTAATTCAATCTGGATCGGGCTATGTTAATTTTTACATCTATGTTTTATACAAATGATTTGCTTGAATTAATGGTGCAGAAGAGATTGTAGGAGATATACCAAACTTTTTAATAATGGCAAATATTTTCATAATAATAATCTCTAGGAAAATAAAATTTGTAATTCACACATGGATGTTGTTCAATGAAGATGTCCAGATATGGTTCTCAAAATTGCACTCAAGAGAGAATCCTGGGGAGAGAAAAAGTGGAAGAATCCCAAACTGCATCCCACAGCTTCTAAATCAGGATTCCCGGTGATGAATTTTGGGAATGTGCGTTTTAACAGGTTCTCTGGGTGATTTTTATGTTCCCTGAAGTTGAGAATATCTATTATATGGAATATTGATTCTTTGATTAAAGTCATAGAGGAAACTTCTTAGCCATCACTAGAGCACCTCTGTGTTCTAGGAAATATTGGAACCTCCACTCCTTAAAATATTCTAGCATTCAAATGCTTTCACTGGTGTGCATGGATCTTTACCGCATCAGGCAAGACCCAACTTCCTGTTACCCATGTCATGCTTCCTGGATTGGAAACCTTTAACACTCAGAACTTCTGACAGCCTCCAAATTATGGTGGTGAGATTGGGGGTCAAGAAAATGATGAGAGGAAAGGAACCAAGCTGAGACCTGGGAGGCCTAGAAAGAGAACCAGAATAGAACCCGACAGGAGCTTGGTTACTGAACCAGGAGCAGAGTTGGCCTGAGTTCAGCAGTCCAGTTACAGGAATGAGGCTCAGGACAAGTTTGCCAGGGGCTGCCTTGATTCGGGGCCAACATTGAATCCACCCTGAGTTGGCATAGAAGCCAAAGAATCCTATCAGAAAGAGAAACCTCTTCATTTATATATGGTTTTCGAAGGTAGATGGCTTTTTCAGTCTTTGGACCCATTCCCTTGTTAATAACTTCATGTCTGAAGATGCTGGCTTACATTTCTGCCTGTGTCTAGGGACTCGGTGACTGTTATCTGAGATTCTTGAGACCAGAAGTGGTTCCCATGTGGAATTTTTCTGATTTTAGAATATTTTGATAGACTTCACCAATTGAACATCCCTAATTTGAAGTCCAAAATGCTCCAAAATCCAAAACTTCTTCACTGCCACATCAACAAGTCAAAAAGTTTTGGATTCCAAAGCATTTCAGATTTTGGATTTTCCAGTGAGGGTTGTTCAACCTGTTCTGCTATTTGTACTATCAACTGGGTTAGGACCACTTTTTTTTTCATCCATTTCTCTATAAAATATATCCTAAAGATGTGTGCGTGCACACACACACGCACACACACACATTTCAGACCAACACAAGTATATACATACTTAACATATTTTAAGCCAGGGCTGACTTAAAACCAGTTCTTTTGATCTGATTTTATAACAGCAAAGAATGTACAGCAAATACAAAGTTGACCCAGAAGTTCATTTATGCTTCTGTTTTCCAGAGATTAAGACCATGGGGTGAGCAAGTTTGCTGGTAACGAAGCCCAGACTCTTGGCTATTTGCAACATTTTAAACTTTAAAAAGTGTGCAATGCAATATAAATGATGCTTTAAACATTTATGCATTGGGTGGGAATCTATATTAATTATAAAACAAAAGGCCAAGTCCTAGAAACAAAGGAGCATTTTTTTTCCCTGAGCTTCTCTACTCAGAATTAGATCCCTAAAGGAGAGGCATAGAAACAAGAAAGCTTCTACCTACTTGATTCGTGGCTTCCCTGGGAGGCCTGGACAGTTTCATCCAGGGGCTCGCGGGGCTGGTCTGTGTGTTGTGCTCTGTGCCTTCCTCGTGTCTTCTGGGGACCACACACTATCTGCCAGCAGACCACCTCTCTTGTGCACAGAGTCATCATGGGGCCCGAATGGCAAAGCCACGCCTGTTCCCACGTCCTAAGATGGTGGAGGGGATCCAAACCATAGATATTTACAAAGTGTCTCTGGGAGGTGATCAGGGCATGTTCACACCTTCCTTTCTGTTTAAAAATATTTCTAGGGGCTGGGGAGTGTAACTCAGTAGAACAGCACTTGCCTAGCGTGTTCAAGTCCCTGGGTTTGATCCAGAGCACTGCTTTTTAAAAAAAAAAAAAAAAAGTATTTCTCCAATAGGTCAAGGTTAAAGAAAGAGATGGCAATTTTTATAAACCTATCCCTTTATCTTTGCTCTGCTTCCATTCACTCAAACCCTATACCAGAGAGCAAAGCAACTTCATCCTTCCCCTTCCACCCCTGTGGAACCTTCTAATATTCCTGTGAAGCTGGTGAATAAGAAGGATAGAACATGCTCACCTCTTAATTTAAATGTTTCCCCTAGCAGCTTGCTTTGATTCCAAGGATCCCACACTTTTTTCCTTCTTGCTTTCCTTATTTTTTTTCAATACTAAGGATTGAACCCAGGGCCTTTGAACTGAGCTACATCCCCAGCCCTTCTTTTATCTGGGGACAAGTTCTCGCTAATTTGCTAAAGTGGCCCGGGCTGGGCTTGATCTTGGGATCCTCCTGCCTCATCCCCCTGGAGTGCTAGAATTACAGGCGTATGTGACCATGCACAGCATTTTTTTTGTTTTGTGTACCCTCCCTTGGGGCCTAAGCCAGTGCTGTTTTGTGGGAGGTGGGCCATATCCAGCCCTTCTCTCCGTAATAGATATTGCCTTACTGCTTTCTTAGGGAAGAGAGCTCATGGGTAAGTTTTACCTTGAGCAAAAGAATATCCCCCAAGCCTGGGGTGCTTTAATGGAGGGACCTGCCTGATGGGAACACAGGGGACCAAAGGCAAAAGGAAGGGGGCTGTGAAGACAAATAGTAACCAGTTAACAGCTCAGCCTGAGACTGACGCTCACTCCAGCTGTCTGTGAACTGGTGCTCACTATTTTATTCAGAGTAGTTCAATGTGGAATTTAATAACTCATCGCCCTGGAAATCAAGTCCTTAGCTCTTCAGGTTTCACTAACATGGGGAACCTAGAGCATGCGCTGGAAATAATAATCTTATTTTTCCAAAATCAACAAGGGCAAGGTATTTTTATGACTATATTTGAGATGCTCTCTGCAGTTTGAAGAATCCAGCTCCTTGTACCGCCCTAGGTTTCCTCTTTACTGTCCCCACACGGCCTTAGCAAGACTGGGTCATGCACAGTGAGCTCAAGCCTGGGATCTTCCCTTGTCCTGAAAACTGAGTAGAAGCTCCTGTCTCCTTGGAGTTCTCTTTCAGAGATTTCACTTTGCTCTTAGGATGGGCCAGTGAGAATCTGGATCCTTGATCATGGGCAGTTTCAGGTCAGAAAGTTCTCTCTCTCTCTCCCTTTCCAATTTGTAACCGTGTTTATCCAGAGTCTTAAAGACAGAATTTATGAATCTTAGTAGCCTCTTAAGCCTCCACCCACCATCTAGTCGGGGCTGGGACTGTACATTTCTGCAGGGCATACCTAGCCTGCCCAGCACATCAAAAGCTACAACTGGCAGCCAACTAGAAAATCAAACCTCCATTCATTTCAAAAAATAAGAAAAGAAATGCATATGACCCACCACCCCTGACAGCTGCTTGCCTATATTCTTCCAGCTGGATTTTAACTTAACACCTTTTGGGTTGTCCAAGAGGCTGTATTTGTGCTTTTCAAATCTTACTTTTGGATTAACAAAATGGAGCCCAAAGACTCTTTTGGCCTCATACTTATTAGTCCATGAAGGCTCAGTCTACAGAAGCCACAGGAAATACTATGATATTTTGGAAAAGGTCGAGTTTCATAGATTCTGTAAGGCACTCAGCAGGTTGTAATTATTTTTTTTTTATTTAAAAGCCTTCCAGATATTTTTTTTCCAGAGGGTCTGCAATTGAGGGTAGCAGACATTTTTTTCATACTGTACATTCTTTTTGGCCGAGTGCTGGAAATACACAGGAAATCAAGTGGCTTTGGAAGACCCAGCAGAGGCAGGGCCAAGCCATCAAGTCACTGAAACAGAATGGGAAATCTCCAGATCAGCAGCAACAGGGTTGGCTGCCTCTGTCCCCTTCCTGTGCGGGAGGGAAAAATATTAAACAGGTGATCGGCTTGTTTTAACAGAAACCAAATGTCGCTGAGTCTGCAGGCAGGGTGCAGCAGCTGGAGCTGCTCAAGAGGTTTAGACACCAACCGACAGGACAGATGCACAGAGGCAGCCAGGAAAGTGGAAAGAGTTGCCTGCGTCTTAATTCAGTGTCCTGGTGCTGCTTTGGATCCCTGGTTTCTGCTGGGCTGGCCCCGGGTGAGGGCAGAACTGGCCATGCTGAGGCCAAAGAAAGCAAGCTGGTTGCTTATTGACCAGCCTCTGGGCTACCTCTTAGGAAAATCAGTGGAAGGCTGCTCGTCTCCAACCAGAAAGTGAGGGACCAGGCTTTTGGTCTCAGCTCCTCATAACACAAAGGAAAGATCTGATTCTGAGGCACCAGGTAGATGTCAGTCTGGTTTCCTTAGAGACCTCTACAGGCCTCCTCTGGCCCTGGCTCCAGCCTCTGCAATAGATGGAGATGCTGGTGGAATCCTGAAAAGCAGAGAGAGCTCCCTGGGAAGCAAGTGTGCAGCCAACAAGGCCTTAGCTCCCCGCAGCCGCCTCCTCCAGGCTCTGTCTGGCTGAGAAGGGTTTGGCCTCTGGGCTGAGGAGGGTTAATGTTGAGCAAAAGGAGGAAGGATTTGAACCAGCATGAATGAAGCGCTCCCAAGACAAGTCACAAAATGGCCTTTCAGAAGAGCCGTCCATTGAGCTGGGCACCAACGGGTGAGGTCACCTTAAGCACAGTGGCTGGGCATTGGCCGGACTCGCAGGACCTGGCCTGGGCCCATCACGCCCTCCAGCGTTTCCATTTAGTCAGCAGCAGAGGCCCCGTGGGAAGCCAGGGGGAAAGTTGTCCAGTTCCCCGTTGGTTTCTGAGGACTGAATTAATTCCTCCCTGGCTCTCAGCTCAGAGAACCTACCAGGAAGGGGTAGGGAAGAGTTGCTGTCAGCCCCGGGTGGAAGCAGTTTTGGGGGCATCCCAGCCTCCATGTTCCCAGCAGGGACGTGACTCCCAGACTGTCCTCTGCAGAAGAAGCCATGTTAGGTAGCGGTCTTCGTAGTTCACACGGCACTTCTCTTTCTGTGGGTTGTCCCCCACAGCCTGTGGTGCAGAGACTCCTTATTGTTGCCCTGGTTGGCATGAGAGGACACTCAGCTCAGGGACATTAAGTGACCTGCCCTGGGCCAAACAGCTCTTAAGACAGGGAGCCCAACTCATAGTCAGGGCTTTGGATTCCCATTTCAACACTTCCCTAACTATGGCAAGATGCCTGCATGGATCACCCTCCTGTATTTGGGTCCCTGGAAACAGAGTCTGCAGCAAGCACCAAGGGTGTCACCATGTGACTTTATGAAGTAGAACTGCCTCGTGTCTCCAGAGCCAGCCCGGAGTCATTAGCAAAGCAGCCCTCATTGATTTCCAAAAATAATTTAAAAGCAATTTGTATCTTTGTGGTGCTCCTTCAGAAAATGCTAAAGGACGAGATCCACCTCTAGCATACAGCAGGTTTTCTGAAAGCTGTTCTCAATCCATCAGTACCCCACCCATCACATATGACAGTGGCCTTTGTCACATCCCTTCTTCAAAAAGGAACTCCCCCCAACTTTTCTCCAATCTAGTGCCAGCTGATTCTTATCTTTTTCTCGTCTACTACTTAGCTTCTAAATTTTCCTCTTTCGGAAATCTAGCTTCTCTGACATGAAACAGACAGTCCTGGTATCCTTTGTTGTTCTCCATCCTCAGCCACTCCTAGTCTTCCACTCCTTGTCACACATGGACAGAACCAGAGATGGTGGCCTCCCACCTTCAAAGCCAGCAGTGTGTAAGATGACCCTGGCAGAGCCTCATACCAAACTCAGGTTTAGAATTGGACTGGTGACATCTGGAAAGGGACAGAACCCCTGGCGCATTCCCTCGCTGTGCCTTCTTTATGCTGCTTTTGTCAATCTCTTTCTTTCAGTGGTGGTTTGTTTGGGGGACAAGGTCTCGGTATATAGTACAGACTGGTCATGAGCTTGCAGTGCTCTTGCCTCTGCCTTACCAGTGCTGGGATTCTTCCTGCCTTTATTGGCCTCATCAGCGACTCTAATGAACTGCACTCAACTACCACTTCGAGTGAAAAGGCCACTTCTCTTCCATTTCCTTGTGGTAGACTCGGTTAAGGTTAAGGTCTCCACTTTGTTATAAAAATTACCCTTTCCTGGTAGGATGTCAAAAGGACCAATAATGAGTCGCCACTTTTTGCTTTGGAAATTAGCCTCAATTTAATTTTGCCTGTGTCATAGGGCCAATATCAGTGGAGAGTAAATGCATTTACATAGAGCAGAGTGTTGTGTGGGTTGTTTTGTGTGTCCGCATGCCTGGGTTCACTGCAGCATTATTCACTATGGGGCTCAATCTAGGTGCCCATCCGTGATGAATGGATAAAGAAATTTTACACTGAGTATACATACACAGTGGGGAGTTAGGTGTGTATACAAAAATCAGTCTTATAAGGGTTGGTGGAAGGGTGGGAATCCTCTCCTTTTCAGCATCATGAATTGACCTGGAGGACCTTATGTTAACTGAAACAAGGAGGCACAGGAAGGCAAATCCCACACAATCTCTCTCCTATATGGAATCTGAAACAGTCGACCTCGGAAGCACAGAGGAAGATGTTGCTAAGTGGGACTGAGGTGTGGGGGATTGGCGAGATGTTGGACAAAGGACTCAAAACCTCAGCAAGATGGGAGGAATGACTTATTTTCACTTTGGAAAGCAGCCAAAAGTTGCACGGTGCCTGATTCGGTGAATAAAGTAAATGAGGACACTGAATATTTTTAGGAGCCTGACCTTCCCTAGAATGGCATGTGGCAGCAACATTCACTGTGGTTTTGATTGCACTTCCTAAAGACACTCACAAAAGACAACTTCCAGAACTGTGTCAGAAAGTGGCAAGAATAGTAGGTGTTATGGTTTGTGTCTAGATGTACCCCCGTGAGCCTCATGCAGTCATAGTTGGTGCTTTTTCAGAAGTGGCTTGATCTAGAGTGTGTGATGCTGGGATTAAGGGTGGGTGATTACTGAATCAGTCCACTGATTGGTTTGACACCACTCTAATCCCGGTAGCCTAGATACAATATAAGTGGAGCAGAAAGACACCGTTAAGGTCCCTTACTTGCTTGCTTGCTTGCCTTGCTACCTTCTGCTCACCATGAACTATTTCTCCTCTCTGATGCTTGTCTCCCTGCCTTGGAGACAGCTGATTATGAACTGAAACCTCTACAAACTGAGCTAAATAAACTTTTCCTCCCTTAACTTGTAAGTATTGGATATTTTGTCTCAGTAATGAGAAAAGTAACCAAGACAACAGGATAACAGTGTTCAAAGGGAGATTAATATCACTGTGTCTTTTAACATTGTAATTTTTTACTTAAATATACACTGCAGTTTTTATTGGTTCTTGAATTCTGTAGAAACATTCTATAGATTTAAATACATCTCATTTTTTCAAATGTTAAAATAAAAGTTAGAAGAAAGTATATCAAAAGATTTAACCATGAAGAAATGATAAATGTTTAAGAATATAAGTATGTTTAACCGGACTTCAGCACTATGAAATGTATACTTGTATCAAAACATCATGTTGCCACAGGTTTACAATTTATTTTTAATATATGAGTTTAAAAATAAATAAAAACTTTAATAATAAAAAAAAAGATGGGAGGAATGATTTCAAGAGATCTATTACATATCGTGATGACGACACAAAAATATATTAAGGCTATTTTGCTGAGAAAATTGCTGAGAGTTCATTTTAAATGTTCTCACCACAAAAAGTTATTTGTATGTAAGGGCCGGGGATTTAGCTCAGTGGTTCCGCCGCCTGCCTCGCAAGTGCAAGGCCCTGAGTTTGATCCCTGGTACCAAAAAAAAAAAAAAAAAAATTATTTGTATGTAACTGCAATACATATATTAAATACAACAACCATTCCTCTATACATATTGAAACATTTTGCACACCATAAATACGTACAGTTCTTACTTGTGAATTAGGAGATACATTGTTGTTTTGTCTTTGTTTCTGTTTTTGGTACCAGGGATGGAACTCAGGACCTTGCCCTTTGCGAGGCAGGTGGCGGAACCACTGAGCTAAATCACCAGTCCAGGAGATATGTTTTTAAAACATTCTTTCCTTCCCCAAATGAGTGTATCTCTGGGTACTGATGTTTGTGTTGTTTCTGTCTACTCATGTGACTGTTCATTGTGAGCATGTATCATTTTTATAAGCAGTAGAAAAATAAAGTTATGATCATTTTTGAAAAGAATGGCATTCAGCATGGATGGCAGAGAAGAGACAGGAAGAAGCATGGTGCATGTTGAAGACAATAACTCAGACTTTCATATGTACATCTCCAGTTGGGGCCCTGCGAATCCCTTGAATTTCTCTTTAATGAATGTAGAATGGCTTCCTGGAGGAGGCTGGGTTTCAGAAGTTGCACAAACGCAGTGAGAGGACCTTTTGTTTGGCAGGAGCCTCTCTGAGGAAGCTGGGCAAGGAGGAGCTTGAGAGCTCCCCAGGCAGTTTGCGCAGTCGAGGGTCAGCTGTGGCCATGCTGGAAGTAGAGAGCAGAGAAGGGGAAAGGAAGGTTGCTGGGCCTCATGTGGATCATGAAGATAAGGGCCCTGAGGCTGTGCAGATGGGATTGGAGGCAGAGGCTGACTCCTGACGTCCTTCGGGCCTGGGTGGTTGTGCTGCTCTGTCTACAGGAAGGCTGTAGGGAGGGACAGGACATTTACTCAGTGCGCTCGGCGTAAACCTGCACATGGTCCTCTATGCACTGTGTAGCCTTCGACTGGGATTTGAATCCAAGCCTTTGGTTCACTGAGCTTTCCCTTTCTGTCCTGCATTACTGGCGAATGGTCAGTGCTGTATCTGACTGCACAGTTGATGCATTTGGAAAGGATTTGGGGAAACCTCAAGCTGTTACAGACTGAACCAGAGCATGGAGTGTCTGCTCGTTCTAAACCACATCATTTCTCCTGCTCAAGCTGAATGCCAAGGACCCCATACTTTGTAACTGCTAAATGGCATGTAGGAAATACAGGTGAACTGAATGTGAGGCCTCAAATACCACAGCTGGTGGCTTACCACTTCAGGGGAGTCTTGGAGTAGGTACACCAGCTCGCCCTTGTTGGAGGCAGAATCTGACCAACAGGATTCTGCTAGCTCCTTCTAGCTGGTCATAAACACACTAGAGCTGAATTATGGAAGCTCCCATAGGAGAACAGTTAAACACGTCACTTGGTCCTGCATGTACACTGAGCAATGTCAGCTTTTGTCATCTCTCTTGTAAGATAACAAAAACCTAAGAGACTTAGGGCTCCAAGCGCCACTTCTGTGATTTCACTGTCATGTAGTTGGGGAGGGGAGCTTCTCTTGTGTAGTTCCTACTCCTCCAGCAAACATGAAGCTTGGGGTTTAGGCTCTTGTGCCCCCAGAGGGATCACTGTTCCTTACCCCTGCCTGCCCAGAGGGTCATTTCATGGAGACAGTCAGCTTTGCACACAGCCTGCCTGGCATTGTTGCTGGGGCCTAATGCTGTCGCAAGCTCCAGTCCACATCTGGGACTGTGCATGTTTCATGTACCGCATGTGCTTGTGAATGAGCTGGGTCTCTGCAGCATAAAGGGACAGGAAGAGTAACATCCTCAGTCCCCGGGCTGTGCTGCTTTGGTGGCTGTTTCTGTGGGAGCAGATTTTTATTCTGAATTGGGGTGGGGAGGGAAACATGGAAGGGTATCCCACACCTTGTTTGGGTTTATAGAATCTGTTGGGAATGAAACCATGGAGCCATGGACTGAGAAAGAATCTAGGGCCTTTTGTCACTGTGGACTGATAGTGACTAAAAAAAATTGAAGCCAAAGAAGGGAGTGATAATCTCAGGTGTCCTTTCCAATGTCCCTTGCTCTCTTTCTCTCTCTCCCCCAAGTCAGGAGAAGAGAGGCTGGTGGCCTGGGTGCATGCATGCACCTCTCTGTTTTCAGTCATCAGTTAGGAGCTGGGGAAAGCTGAATGTTGCTTGCAGGGCAAGAAAAAAGTGAACATGAAGAAAAGAATGAGAAGAGGATGGTCTCTGTGAAAATCAAATGTAAAGAAAGAAGAAATTGTTCCTTAGTTTCTAGGAAGGCTCAGCAAGGAGAAAGGAGTGTTCCGTGTATTCGGTTGCTCTGGAACTAGGTCCTGGGCGGACTCTGGGCAAAGTTGAAACTCGAGCTGGACCCCTGTGAAGCAGGGTATTGAGAGGCATTCATTTGTCTCAAATTGGCCCACCAAAAGATCTCTCTCGATGTGTGTTTAACTCCTGAAGTATTCTCTCTACTAAAGAAGGAAGGGAGCAAGGGAGGAATGAAGGAAGAAAGGGATATAAGAGACTTATTCCTCTTTCCCCCTCAACTCCTCCTGAACTTTGATCTCTTTTCTGATGCAACTGAAGACCCAAGACTGCTAATGCACCTCCAGAAACTTGGACAAGGCCTTGTAGCCATTACTCATCTGCTAAACACAGGGCCCAGGGCCCCATTGTAGAGTGAGTGTGTCCTCCTCCCCCAAATGCACATGGAGACTTCCTAATCCCTAGTACATCAGAATGACCTTGTTTGGAAATAAGGCTGTTCTGCACATGTAGTTACATTAAAACGAGGTCATCTGAGAGTAGGGTGGGCCGTCATCCACCACGACTCTCATCCCTATAAAAAGAGGAAACTTGAAGGCAGCCATGTAGGCAGGGAAGGTTACAGTCACGCTGCCATGAGACAAAGACCGGCAGGAAGTAGGGGCAGAGGCCTGGGACAGAGCCGCCCTCAGCACCTTCTGAGGGGCTCAGCCAGAAGTCTTGGACCTCTGGACTGTGATGATCATCAGATCATTGTCAGTGCTTTAAACTGCCTAGTCTATGGTGCTTTGTTCCTGCAGCCCTAGAAACTACTACTGCTCAGAGATACTTTGGGGAACCCATTAAACTATTTTATTTTCAATTGAGAAAGAAGAGTATGATAATGAATATATAACAATTAAATCCATCCTAGGTTATATTTGTCTTTGTACCAATTCCATCATAAAAAATTTTTTTGCTATTATATTGTTAAATGAAAGAAAGGGCTTGTGAAGGCAGAAGTGGTGCCCGAGGCCCACAAGATGTGCAAGGCAACCCCGAGGCCCTGAATCGATCTGAGACAGGTGAGGCGCCTCTCAGTGGGTTTTTGGAGCAGTGCTGGAATTTCGTGGTTGAGGCTGAAATTAGCCAGGGCACCTAAGAAGCAATAAAACGTCTGTTGCTCTGAGCCATGGTTTGCTGAGACAGTCCTGCAGCTCTGTGATCCCGGTCCTTCATCCCTAGTGAAGAGCTGCTTTTGCTTTTGGTTTTTGCAAGAGAAGCACAGTCTCAAATGTGCCTGTCAATGTTCCGAAGAGCCACCGCACAGAGTGGAGCAGGATCCATTGTGGCCTCGGCCTCCCTCGAGGAGCTGCTTACCTCCCTGAAATGAGAGGGCACAGCTTAAAATTAACCCCACACGCCCCCGCTCCCCTCCCAGTACATCCTTCTTTTCCACCATCACTCTCAAAAGCCGTGTTACTTATTTATGACCCAATCCAGTGGAAATAATATGCACTCAACTTGCACTTGTAGCTCTTACCCTGTTAATGACTCAGTTAAAATCCATAGAAGAGGATGGCTGTCACCAAAGTGTCTGCTTGAGTCCTCACCAAAGGGAGCTACTCTCCGTTAACTAGGATCTTCCCTGTAGTTTTTGGAAGGCAAATAGGCAAGCTTCTGGGAGCCCGGGTGGCCTGTGCAGATTGTATCCTGTCCCCTCCAGTTGACAACTCACAAAACTATGGAATGCATAGAGTAAACAGCTTTTCCTGACAAGCCGTGAAAAACAAGAAACTAAGTCAAACCTGCAGATGATTCTAAATCAATATCTGAGGTGTGCAGGTGACCCTCATAGTGCCACTGAATAGACCAGTGGTTCTCACACCACAGTGAGTGCCAAATCTCCTGGAGGGCTTGATCTAAGTAGGTCCCTGAGCCTGAGCTCACCCCCAGAATTTCTGATTCAGTAGACCTGGGAGGAGACCCAAGAATTTGGATTTCTCCCTTGCTAGGGCTGAGGTCCAGGTGCTGCTGGCCAGGGGCTGCTCTCTGAGAGCCTCTGGGCTGGACGTTAACCTTCAATTGATCTTAATTGCTAAAAGGGGGAAGAGAATCCCATCTTGCAATTACTGGGTGACGAAACAGACTTTCAGCCCAGGAATGGCTGTCTGACATATAGACCTTCCTTTCCTGGAAGCAAATACCATCACTTCTGCAGAAGGGTGGGATGCAGTGGGATGCAAATGCATGAACCAGTGACAGGGTAATCAATGTGATGGTGCTCCCTTCTGTGCGAATGGCCTCCTCTTCCCTGTGACTGTAGTGGTATGGGCTGGGTTATGGTACTGCTGGGGTTCAATTTGGAAAGTACCCTCGGATGCAGAGATACTGGGGAATAGTGGCCAAGGTGGAATCCAAGAAAGGGCACAGCAGGGAGAAGCAGTGCTTCATGAAGGCTGTGTCAAACCTCCATCTTCTGAGAAACCCTAGTGAGATGGCGAGAAGAGCTTGAATCCTCCAGGATGCCTGCTTTATCCAAAGTGTATGTGTTGAGTGCCTCCCCTGTTCCAATGTTGGTTCCAGGCAAGGTGGAGGAAGCCCAGATGACCCACCCTGGGAGCTAGTGCTCTAGTGGGAGAGAGTAAAGTGGGCCCTCAGATCATTATAATGCATGGTGGACAGGGCCACAAGCACAGATTCACAGTCCTCAGAGATGCTCCAGAAACCATGATAGCTCCAATGCAATCATCTCTCAGGGAGGAAAAAGTGAATAGCAGATCAGAATTCATGGAAATCCAAGAATATCAAGTCAGAGTGCACAAACTGAGAAATCAAAGCCAGAAGTCTCAGACTTTGGCCTAGGCAAAGCCTTTCCTTGGGGCAGGAATCCTTTCCCTGATATTACTGAATGATCAGCTCCTTCTGATCATGGCTAGCTGGTGGAGGAAGCAGAGGGGTCTTATCTGGAGTTGTTTTCTTTATTAACTCTTCCCTCCTGCTGATCTGCTAGCACCTCTGTCTCAGGTCCCTGTACTAGCTGAATTGCTACTCTGAATGCTTGTAGTCCAACCAGAAAGTGCTATTTCAGGATAATTGGGGACCAGGGGTAAAACAGAAGGCTAAATCTGGGCCCTACATTTACTGAACAGTGAGTTGCCATCTCTGTTTGCCCCCCTCACAACCTGTAAAGCACCTCCCTAAACCCAGTCCTTGCCTCTGATGGAATCTGCCCTATCCCCAGACAATTCATTAGAGGGGAGGGTAAGCAGTAGTCAGGAAAGGGGATACCTGAGCTGTGGTGGTAGCACCCTGTTATAAAGTCCATGCATGTGCCTAATCTCAGTGTTTAGAATTGGAAGTAAAGGGTTAACTTAGGCTTAGATGGTCACAACACTGTTTCTCTCTCTAAAGGAGGCTCAGTCTTCCTGGGGTCACACTTTGCTGCTTCCCAATGTATCATCCCAAATGGAAGTGAGAGATTGAATTTATCTTCAGAAGCACTGAGTCTCAAATCCAATGAACTGCTTTGATTGTGTTTCCTGCCAGACTACCTTGTGAAATTTTACCCCCTCCGCAAAACACTGTCTTCTACCAAAAGCTTTTCCCTGCCACATTCCAATTCCTATGGACTTTTCCAAACACACACATTGTGGCACCAAAGAACTTCTGTCTGTCTTGTCTCTTCGGGAGGTAAAAGTAGTACTGGTTAGGTTTTCTGTTCTGTTTTTGTTTTCTTTCTTTCTGTCCTTTGGATGCCTAGCACAGTTTGAAAGGCAGCAGTCTCTCAGTAGTGCAACTGGTTTTATTCTAATTAAATAGCATTTGTTTCAATGCTTTATTAGTAGCAAATTAGAGAGATATGGTGTGGGTGTCACATGCTTTCCCAGGCACAGATTAGAATGATGCCTGCCACAGATATGACATTTGCTAGTCTGTCTCTTCTTAAAAGAGGTACAGAAATAGTGTTTGGCAATATTATATAAAATCAACCTTTTATAAAGCAAGCTATGTTTAGTTAGGGGTCAGACGATGCTTTGTTCAGTATGTCTTGTCACAGATGTCTTTTATCATAAGCAACAAATCTTTCTGTGTTGGGGGAACATCTCTGAGGCAGATGTACTGTGACCCAGGTGGAGGCTTAGTCTTTGTTCTGTGATATATTTGCCTTCTCTTCAATCGCCAGCTCAGTGACTCAGCTTCTTTCTTGCCTCTGAAGAGATGTCAGTGACTGTTGTTTTGCTCTCTGATGCTTTGTGCCTCTGAGATTTGCTTTTGTAAATTGCATGGCTAAGGTGCACACCTTAAATAACACTGTTAAATAACTCTCTTTTATACCCAGCTGTGCTGCCCACAGTTTTCTGCAAGTCAATCTTGAGTGTGCACAGCAGAGAAAATGAAACAAGAAAAGCACGGTAGAAACAAATACCAGACTGATGTATTGGAAATGCAGGAACGTAGGTTAGTTAGCCATTGCCAGATGTGTCACAGAAGTTTCTAGCCCTGTCTGTTACCTCAAAGAGGCTTCGTGATTACTGTGACATCACAGCCCATGCTTTGTAGTCTTTGGGTAGAGTATACTGGACTTGTAACTAAGCATGTTACTAAGGTGTGTGGCTCTCATTCTCTCTCATTTCAGGGAATCTTACTTTGCTTAAAGTGTCTGAAAATGAAAGAAGACACATCCAATCCATGGAGAGGTCAGGGATCCCAGGAAGCCAGCAGTGAACCATTACCTTGGAAACTGTCCCATGAGCAGAGAGCCCTTCACACTCAAAAACTTGTCTTTGCAGTGTTCAGAATGAGGACAGACAAGCCCCTCAAGCTGCCAAAATCGATGTATAAAACCAGGATATTCCTGTGTTTTATTACTCCAGATGTTTTTTCAGGGAAGTTCCAGGTGTAGTCATTACATTGTGTTTAGGGCAGTGGTTCTCAAACTTTATCATGCCTCAGAATCACGACGAGAGCTTGATCAAGCACAATTGCTGGGCCGCACCTCAAATCTCTGATTCAGTAGGACTGGACCAGACCCAAGTTTGTTTTCTTTTCTTTTTCTTAGCACTAGGGATTGAACCCAGCGTCTTTTCACTGAACTACATCCCCAGTTCTTTTTTATTTCAGTTTTTATTTTGAGATAGGATCTCAAACTTGACCAGGTTAGGCTCAAACTTGTGATCCTCCTGCCTTGGCTTCCCAGACTGCTGGAATTACAGGTATGTGCCATCACAACAGGCTCAAGCTTGCTTTTCTTACACATTCCTAGGTGATGTTGGTGCTACTGATCAAGGCCCACTCTTGAAGAACATCATTTTGGGGTCACGCTGGATGAATAATAGCTATGTTCATATGCTAAAAATTGTGTGAGCCTCTAAGAGGCTCAAGAGCTGAAGTGGATTGAAGGTCAATGGAGTTGCTGCTCCACTGCCATCTCATGCTCCTTCTCCCCCACCCCACCCCATTTTCCCCTTTCCTCTCTCCTTCCCTTCCTCGTTCCCATCTTGCCCCCTCCCACGCGTGCACATGCCTTCTTCCCTCACCTGTGCATAGACAACTGAGTACCCATATGGAAGGTGGGTCAACTTCATAGTCACTGGCGTCATCAGACTCAAAAAATCCCAGCGGGTCATTGATCATGTTTACCACAATGACTCCCTTTCCCGCCACTTTAGTGGCCACAGTTGATTTCCATGCCTTCTTCTGATATATTTGTAAATTCAGGCAGGTTCCAGTCCAACTCTGCCTTCCAGGTGGCTCTTTGTGGTGACTTCCGTGACTCTGCCATCACCCTTCGGGTGGGGCCACGCAGTTTAACCTTTAGACCATGGTCTCTTTTCTTCCTTAGTGTTCATTCTTGGGGAATACCCTCTCTAATCCCCAAATATTGGCAACATTAATATCCATATTTTAGCTAAAGTCCAAAGACCTCCCTTGGAAGTGCACAACAGCACTGTTGGCTCTTCAGCATGAAATGCGTTGGCCACATGGGACCCTTATTTGCCCATGGAGCCTTGACCTATACTGACCATACTCACAATAAGCTGGGCATTTGTTTCCTTGCTTTTCAGTTTTCCATCTTAATATAGCATCCTGTTTCTAGCTGCTACAGTTGGTAGTTATACTTATTTAAAGAAATCACCCCATGAAAGCTGGGGGTGCAGGTTGAGAAATGACTATGGGAGGAGGTTGAGAAGGACTTTGACTAATGTATTTCCTTATTTAGCTCCATTTCCAAATTTAGGGAACTCATAAGAAGTATAATTGAGTCTCCTACTTATGAAAGTTCTGAGGCAGAATTCCTCCAGAGGAACAGGATAATACCATCTCAGCAATAAAGTGGCTGCAGCAGTGCGGGCACACGCTTATTTCCTATACAGTCCCCTGAGCCTGGGTTTATGAGACTGTCCCTTTAGAAGAAGGAGATTTCTATCAAAAGAAGGAAATTTTTTGTTTAGACTGAGAGTAGTATAATGGGAGAGGGGAAATATAGTCGAGTCTGCTTTGTTGGGCTAGTAATAGGGCAGTACGTGTATGCACGAGTGTACGTGTGTGTGTAAATCTAGGTGTAGAGGGTGTGGGTATATGAGTGTGTGAGTGTATGGAATGTATGTGTGACTGTCCATGTGTATAAGCGTTTGCATGTAAGTGTGCACAGGTGAACGTGTGTGAGGATGAGTGAGTGTGGGTTGGGTAAGAGAGAAAACAGCAGCAAATATCACATCTCAGACAAGCTGAAAGGTCTTGCTCAGCCAGCCCATCACACACTTGTACTAGGCTGGCCAAATCAGGGTAAGGCCTTTTATTTTTTTGATTTGCTTAATTTTTCTGATGAGGATAACTTCCACACTGAAATTGCAAGTAAGCTTCCGGAGGTATGGAGGCAGATTCTTTGGTGGGACATGGGAGGCCATCTGCTTGCCCCAAGAACAAAACCTTAGGCCTGAGCTGGCTGTGGGCACCTGCCCTTTGCTGCCTCTTGGATATCTGGAAGGTGCTGGCTCCCTCTCACCCAGATTCCCATCGTGTATAACCCCGCACTGAGGCACTCACCCTTCCTCCTGTTAGGTTTTCCTTAGTGGTTACTGTGTTTTTCCATCACATTGTATTTTTAGGTAATAGGTCCATTTAACAGTATCTCATTGGAGCATATATGCAAAGACTTGACTATCCAAGCAAGATGTTTTAAGACAACAACTTTATTAAATTCTTGGACTCTGTGTACTGAACATCTTCCACAGGTACATTCTATTCTATTTACAGTTGATCCTTGTAATTATTCAGCTTTGGCATCTGCTCTAAGTTGAGTATTTGTCTTGGACTGTCCAGAGAGCGAAGCCTTTGCCTGCACTGAGCTTCTTATCTGGTAGGGACAGATCCTGATATGTCAGCTCGGAGAAAGGCCGCCCCCTTTTCCTGCTCTACAGATACTTGGCTGAAAAAGAACCCAGACAACAACATGAAGCTTATGCAATTCACATCTCCTTGTGAAACTCTAAGTCATGGTTAGTAATAGTGGAGGCAGTGACGCTGGTGATGGAATGACAAGCTGGATTGCCTGTTGGGCACCAGCTACAGTCTGTGGTAATGGCTGCCATGAGTACTGAGTGAAGACGAGGTCCGCAGCCCTTGGCTCCTTGGGAAGGAGCACCGCAGTGATTATAGATGCTGCCTCGAACAGGGAGTGGGTTGACATGTGCTTGCTCTCCTTGCCATCAACTTTTTATTTTATTAAAAATGTACTTTTGTTGCCTGAAGACAACTTTTGCTCTTAGCAGCTGGGACCATCTGTAACAAGTGACTGATTGATTTCTTCAGTGAGTTTGGAACCCTTGCTGTTCTATTTTCTCTGATTTCTTCTTACGGCTCATCTCCTTTTCTTGAATCCCAGTTTCAGAACCCTTTCCCACTGAAACAGTGTTCTCCGGTTGAATCATGCTTTCTGGGAAAGAAAACACCTGACAAATTAAATAGTTTCATATTTCTAAAATGTCCATGTCAAAGAACATGCTTCGTGCTGGCCATAGCCCCAGAAGATGAGGTGCTCTTGGTGGAGGAAGATGCACTGTTGTGAGGTTGAGAGTGTGGCCCTTGTTCTTTCCGCCTGCTTGCGTGAGCACCCTCGCCCTCCCTGAGGGCTCCTTAGTCTATAAGGCTCACCAGACTCCTCCAGCTTCCTCAGTCAAAATTGCTGGCCTGGGTCCCTATTCCCTGGGTTAGCTGCAGTCCCAGCAGGTGGTTACCAAGAAAGGGAGAAATGCAGCGCTCCCTATTAAAGGAAGTGTTCCATGTAAGAGGAGCTCACTGAGATATTATTGAAACATTGGATTTCATATTGTAATACATCTTTGTTCATCCTGTGTGACACCATACCCCAATTAGAAAATCATACAAATATTGCGTAGATATATTGACCTGGAGATCAATCCATGACATATTATTAAATAAAATAAAACAAATCATGGAATAGTGTGCAAAAAATACATGAGCCTGTACAAACACATATAGAAGTACATATTTAAAGTATGTAAACTAGACTAGAAGAAATTGCATGCATTAAAAGATGGGCCGGGGACTTAGCTCAGTGGTTCTGCTGCCTGCCTCAAAAGTGCAAGGTCTCGAGTTTGTTCCTCAGTATCCTGGAAGAAAAGAGATGGATTAGGGAATTGAAAGATGCCTTCTGACTTTTATTCTATGTACTACTGTGTCTTTTTAAGGTAGTTCGTATCGATTCTGCAATTTAAAGAAAGAATGGTTTAAATTAA
This sequence comes from Heterocephalus glaber, assembly GCF_053883595.1. Lineage (NCBI taxonomy): Eukaryota > Metazoa > Chordata > Mammalia > Rodentia > Bathyergidae > Heterocephalus > Heterocephalus glaber. The sequence continues at coordinate 3,938,884 of NW_028258414.1, read as the reverse complement.
TCAAAAGACAACAAAACAAGTCAGACCATAAAACCTTCAGGCCACTGGCCAGATTCAGTTAGCAGATGAAGAAGAACAGAGGATTTCTTATGCTCCTTGATGACCCCCAATTTCCAGGCATCTGCATGGCTCCTGGATGCACTCCTAGAATGTCATAGGAAAGCTGTCTCCCCTTACAGAGGAAGGAATACCTTCCAGCCTCCTCCCCATCGGGCCCTGTCCCATGGTCAGCAGAAGGAAGACAAGATGCTGAGAGCTGCATATGGAAATGATGGCTATTTAAAATGATACCAGGGACTTCTTTTTAACATTGCTTCCCATGCATGAGCCATTTACTCTCTGTGGTTTTATTTATTCTAGTACAACAACAGATAAACATAAAGAGGGATAGGTCACAGCAAGGACCACTTTGATTCAGCACTGCTAGTGTTACTGTTTCCAGAAATGGAGCCAGAAAAGAAGGAATCTAGCCCTTTCTCATGTTGAAACCGAATCTATTGTGAGCAACTAGCCTTAAAGCAGAGAAGTAGGATGTTCAACAGAATGTGGTATCCCATCAGAATGTACTGATGATATGAAGTGTAAGTTGGATTAAACTGTGCGTTTTAGGTTTAATACGCAGAGGAATAAATGAATTGGTGCCTGCTCAAATGATTACAACCCAGTAGGGATGGGTTAGATGCCATTTGCTGGCACACTTCTTGCTCAGGACAAACCTACCCTACCCAGGGCACTGTAAACCAGGATCTCGGCAAAAGATCCCCTCTGCCTAACAAGATTCCTAGGCCTGGCTGTATGAGAATGTGTTTGTGTAACGGTGCAGGGCTTTGTATTGTGTCTTTGTACTCACAATGCTGGGAGATGCCAGTGTTGAAACTTAATAACAAAGGACTTGGAGGCGTGGGTACATAGATGGGTTTTTCCAAAGTCACTACAGTGAGTGACTGTTCTGAGATCTGAACCCAGGACTCCTGACTTCTTTGGGTTTCTTTGGGTTAAGGACTTATTCCCAGAAGATCCAGTTAAAATACATTGAGAATGTTGGAATAAGGAAAGTGATCAACAGATTGAACCTTTATGCTTATGGGGCTCTTTAGCCAATAGAGTTTTGATGGTGCACGATAAAAGTGGGAGCAGTGAAGAGGACCAGGTGGGAGCTCAAAGTGAGGCCCCACAGCCTACTGCAAGGGACACCAGAAGAGAAGCAGAGTCAGCGTGAGCCTCACCTCTTCCTGTTGGCTTCAGGCTCCTGTCCTAACAGTGATTAAACCTACCATAAAATTCCCACTGAAGGGAACTGTGAATATCCCAACAAAGTGTTAGCTATCTGTTCAAGCGGGACAATTCAAATGAGATGAGTAAGACCCTCCATTTATGTAACAGCTTCATTATTTTACAAAGTTTTTCTTAGTCTGCACCTCTCATAGTGCTTTCACACTGGAACTTACAGTTTAATGATATGTAAGTGTGAGTTGGTTTCCCTGCTACACTGTTAGTTTCCTAAAGGCAGCATCAGTGTCTGCCTCATTTTCAGGTGATAAGGAATGACTGGTACTCAGCATATACTGATGTATTAATGAATGGATTTGGGGGAGTTAATACAGAGTTTTTAAAATTCTATTTAGAGTACAGACACTCCTCGTTTAATGATCAAGGTTCATGCCAGAGACTAGGTCATTAAATGAATTGGTCGCTAAATGATGAATTACATACAGTGTGGACATTACAATATTCAGAACAAAGAAATGGTCAGAGGAAACTCCAACTTGATGACTTTGCTTTATTTGTATAACTCTTCCGTGCAATACTATAATGTACAATACAACATAAAACTACAGTACTGTACAAACAGCAACAATTACAGTACTGTACGTGGAAGAAGCCACCATAAGGCCATACTGCTGCTCATGCGCCTGAGATGTAAATCCCAGTCCAGGTCCTAAGTCCAACTTGCAGGTCCCAAGTCCTTACATCGCATCTCTGGTGAGTCACAGCAGTCGTTAACTGGACAGGTCATTAAATGAGGAATATCTGCATTGTACTTGTAAATGTGTCACACTTGTAAAATGTAAATGGCGGGAGACTTACAACCTATTCTTTATTTTTAATCTGCTTGTCCAAATTTGAGTGAATTATGTGTCTATAGATGCATGAGGAGGTAATGATTTATTTAGTATTGATATTGTATTTAAAGTGAAAATGAAATAATATCATTATTGGTCTATATTAATGAGCTGTAAGTTACTGTTCAGCCATAGATCATCAACTCAAAGCCACCTCCTCCTTACACAATACAATCCCTGCCCAATACTGCCTAGCTGCATGGTGGTTGGGTGTATTTCAGATCCTTAGTGAATACTGTTGGATGATGAGAGAATATTTGTTTTTCAGTGTGATTATGGTTTAAAAGTAAAAAAGGAAGCATCTTATCTTGCTAAGTTCTCCATAAAAAAAAATAATCACCCAGATGGGAAGGATAAATGAGGTTTTAGTTCCAGTAGCACGCAGGAGAAAATGGAGAGACTCCTTTGGCATTCGTTCTTTTGATACAGAGGAAAAACACTGGGCACGGTGTTTCGCTCACTAATCTCCATTTCCCCCATCTCGGAGTAAAGTGGGGATGTGGCCTATTGTAAGCAGAGGCCTTTCACAGACACTGGCTGTGCATCTGTGGGGAGAAGGTGAAGCCAGGTCCAGGAGTCATTCAGAGGGGACGGATACCTTCCGAGCACTGTGAATGTCAGAAGTGCCCCGCACCTCTCCTAGGGTTTCACTTGGCAGGCAGGCACCCATTGAAACTATCTCCCCTGGGATCTCATGGGATTGGAGATCCTGCTCCTTCTCTTACTGGGTGGGATGAGAGCAATGGCCGGTTCATGTAAGGACAGAGACAGATTCTTTTCACTTTTGAGCCATTGAAAAAAAAAGTCACAAAGAACCTGTCTCAGGCCCTTGGCTCTTCTCCCATGGGTCCCACCTGCTTTGCCATTGTGTCTTTGTTCTCAGCGAGCCCCAGACACCTGAAATCCAGAACTAGCTGCCTCTTCTCTCTGCTTTGTTTTGTGCCTGAAGTTTACTAGTTGGCAGTTCAGAGCTTGGGTTTGTGAGGGATCAGCTGTCAGTGAGAGGAATGTGCAGCTCTTATTTAGGGTGAGGTTGGAGCAGTCTGTCTGAATCCTTGCTTGTGTCTGGAAAATGCTGAGAACTATCACAGCAATATGTGTGCCTGGTGGCCTGGGAATATAGGTGAATCCAAGCAGGGCTCTGTTTGCTAAGGAAGCTATGCTGGGAGTCCAGTGGGTTTTGCAGCCATGACATATTCTGAGACATACAAAAGGCTAAAAAACGAGCACAGGGAAGCAATTACAAAGAAGAGAGAGGAGGCACAGTACGGTTGCATTTTGGGCTATTTTTGCAAAAAAGGAGGAAAACAATGGCTGAATTCAGTGGGATGGGGGAGTTGCCTGAGGGCAGACATAGTCCCCTTCTGGTTACGAACATCAGTGCAATCTGGAGACTTACTGGGGAAGGAGTCCGGCCAACCTGTGAGTGCTGATGTTTGTGAGGCGTGCACAGGAGTTTGCGATCAAAACGATTGTGAATGTGAAAGTTATTACTGCTCAAAAAACACTTTATATCAGGTTAATTATAAGGAGATTCTGTAGTATAATTAGTGTTCTTTCTATGGAGGATTAAGGGGCTCTCCTAAATGGCCTTTTTGATTGCCTTCTTCCCTTTTTTAATTTCCTCCTTGTCCCTTTTTGATTATCTACCCCACGACCCTCAGGGCTCCTCAATGTAATACAATTAAAATAACATTTTTGTGTTAGAGGGTTTTATTTTATGAGCTATTAACCCCCTGCTTGCCTGAAGCCTGCCTTCTCACCTGCACACCCACCCGCCCCAGACACAGCGGTGTGTCTGCAGCCCCGAGGGACCAGTAGGCACCGATGAGGCTGAGACGGCAGGCTGGGCTGTGTGGAGCAGGGGAGAGGGGCAACCTCAGTTGCAGAGATAACTGGATGCTGATGCCCCAGCAACAGAGAAAGGAAAAAGGAGCCCTCCTGGAAGTGCTCGGCTGGTGTTCCTGTGTCGGAGGCTGGGTGTATGACCTTGTCCTCCCTCTGCCGCACACTGCCCCGCACACAGTAGGTGCGCAACGCTGGTCCTTAGTGACCCCTCTCAGAACTGTTTACTTTCCTCGGGTGTGCAATCCCACTACAGCCAGGAATGGAGACGCTTCCACTTGCTTCCCTGTGGGTCCTGCACCCATTCACTCATTGGACTTGCCGTTCGCCTTTCTTTCCTCCCTGCTCGCCTGGAAGGGTTGGTAAGTGGGAGGGTGGCTCTGAGAAGCAGAATGAATGGACAGGGACAAGTTTGGAGCCAGGTAAGCCTCGAGTCACATCCCAAAGCTGCCTTGTCCCAAAGCCTTGCTTCTCACCGTTCTCATTTGACCAGAACGTGGACAACTCTGCCTGGAGACTGCTCTTTAAAATCTCCTTACATTCACTTATCAGTGGCCCAGTGCAGGACATTTAAAATAGGTTTATTTGAGGGACATAGCCTTTGAGGACTTGCCATGGCCTTTCTCAAACGACTGTTAAACCAATCCTTGAGTTAGTAGACACTGAAGAATCTCCCGAGACTTGAGTCACAGTGGTCTCTTCTCAAGAAATTTCCATAGAAAACGGTCAGAAACCTGACTTAGCCATGCACGAGTTAAATAACAATTGGGCACGATGGCATGGATGACTAAACCACACATGATTAATTGTCCAGCAAACAGCCTGGGTGATAAAAACACAGGAAACAAAAGAGAAGAAGACTGTCCAAGCAGGAGAGACAGGGATGGCTACGGTGCTGGCCAAGTTCTCATAAGATAATTAAAAGGACCCGTTCCAGCTTGGAGAGTGGGACTTCTGAATGTAGTAAGTTAGACTGAAGTCACGTCTATTTTATTGTCACTAATCAGGAAGGCATTTCTCCCTTGGAAAAAAATGCTGTTGTTTTCCCAGTTTGATGATACTTGAATGCATATGCTTTACAACTCGCAGAGTAATAGTTGCATAATTTTAGAAGCACCACCTAGACTTGTAGAATGATCCCAGCACAGGCAGGGCATGCTACAGAGTGACCACAAAGGGGCCGCCAGCACCGGCAGCAGGGAGCAGCATCCAGATGTGCCTCTCTGGGAGAGTGGCCGGAGGATCTCAGGCACAGTGGGCATGGCAGAGTGATAGGGCCTCACTCGTTCAGACAGCCCACGTCCAACTTCATTAAAAACCTGCACGGCTCACATGTCCTCTCAGGCACTGACAGCCTGACAGCGAGTAGGACATGGCCTCTCCTTACAGAGCTCCCCCTACAGAGGGACAGGCCCCAGGCGTGGGAGCTCCCACCCACCCCTGGATGGGGTGAGGGAGGATTTGAGAGAGGGTGGGCCAAGGTTGCTGAAGGACCAAAAGACTGGGCAGCACACGGGATAGGAGTCCCCACGTGAAACAGCAGGGGAAACCTCTGAACCCAGCACAGGAAGCTGAGGCTGCAGCCCGAGCCGAGACCCCAGAGCTGGAGCACCTGCGAGTAGAATATGTGGAGATTAAAATTCCAGCCCTGCCTCTTCCTAACAGGGTTTGTAATAACTCTCAGTGCTTCATTTTCCTCATCTGTGCTAGGGGTAATAACTGCAGCAATCTCAACAGATGATCCTAAAGAATAAATAAGCCAGCACTGGGAAAGCGTTTGGAATGTTGCCTGACAGAAAAACCCTCAGCAAAAGCTACCGGTGGTAAAAGTTGCTGTCTGTATTCTGTGTCTGGTAGGGTATTTATTCTTTCAGAATTTAGACCTGTGTGCTTTCCAAGAGAATTTGACATGGCTTACAATAATATGTAGAGGACCCAAGATAAAAATTCAGCAAATAAACCAGGGTAGGACAAAAACAAGAATGGAAATAATAAAATGCAGCCAGGGGTATAAAGGAAGTGTCCAGATGGCATATTAGTAGATGTCACACATCTGCCAAGCCACAGGAGACGAACACCTTTACCTTAAAACTATAGTCTATCCATGACAAGGTCAAGGGTTCCAGAGTTAGATAGACCATCCAGTCTCTAGGTGGCAGAGGTGCCCTGCACACGCATACGTACTGCCAACCTTTGGCTTTCTACCGGATTGAGAGCTTGTCTTGGCCCTTCTTACAGCTCCAAAAACAGCCCCCCCCGCAGCAGTATCTTGCGTATAACAAGCACTCCCAAAATACCTGTACTTCTTGGCGTGGTATTTGCATGGACGAGTGGCTGTAGACCCGCATTGGGTGGCAAAGTGTCTGCACATACTGTCGTGATAGTCCTGCCTGGAGTCCTGCCTCAGACCCTAATAACCTCTTGTGCACTTACCTCCTCATTGTTTGGGTGAGAAACTTCTAGTGCGAATTGTTTGAGAGGATCTATCAGTTATTTTAGTTAGGGAGATTGTTTTGCAAATCGTTTCACTGGAAAAAGTGCTCAATCAGCCTAGCTTACTTTTCTTTTCCCATCCTTTCCCCTTCTCCAATTCCTGGCCTGACCTGAGGGTGAAAATTGTCAATGAAAATGGAATTTACCCTAAATTTTCAAAGAAAATTGTGTGTGTGTGTGTGTGTGTGTGTGTGTGTGTGTGTGTGTGTTTGATTGTGTCACATCTGTTCATTCAACCAATTCAACAAATGCTTTTACATTTCTTTTCAGCAACTTTTCGGCCTCTATATTTATTTAATCCAAAAGTATTACTATTGCTAAAGTGAAACTTCACATAGTAAGCCATGTATTTGTGTATAATCATTAGACTTTTTATAAATTCTGGTCTGCATTATCTTCCATGACATCTTTCCTTAGGGAAGAAGTTCTGTGTCCTAAGAAAATGTCTATATATTATTATAGTGTTATTAATAAAAACTGAAATTCAATTGTCCACATGCCCTTGAAGACCTCAGCAGCCCAAGGACAAGAGTCTGGGGATCCCAGGGCTTCTTGAAAGCCAGTTTTATTGCCTCTTAGCAGAGATCTGTTGAGAAGTTGGGCTCAGTGGGCAGCACACCCTATGAACATGTGCAGAATCCCTTGGTTTCCCATTGCTTGTGGGACATGGAGAGGGAAGGATGGGAGATGGTAAGCAGGATCCTCATGCCTGCTGTTGGAAACATTCCTCCAAGCAAGAAGATCCTCATGTACCAAGGGTGTGGTCGTCCATTCCTTCATTCTTTCTGGATGACCGCAGGAAGGACCAGACTGGCCAATAGTGACCAGAGTCCAGCTTTGCTTGAGGGACCTGGCACGCAGCTCAGCCTCAGGCGAACAAGGAAGTGAGTCCAGTGTAGCAGCTGAAACAGGGAGGAGCATAAGGAGGTGAAATCCTTGGGTGGGCAGGGCCTAGAGTCCAGGAGGTCAGGAGGTGACAGGAGCAGAAAGTGGAGCAAAAGTTCTGAGTCTTCACAAAGGCAGAATTCTGCTGGTGACATCAGCTGGTTCCATGTGGGAGACCCAGTCCCTCAGGGGTTAACAAAGCCAGAAGCAGGTCAGAGAGCTGCAGGTAAGTCCTCTCCACTGAAAAAGCAGGATAGAATATACTCTATTTGTATGTATATAAAGAAAAATCTTGTAAGGAATAGTTCACTGCGTGTGTGATTTTTAGCTGCACCTCTGTTTACTGGGTTCTTTTTATGATTTTATTTCCTGTCCTTTTTTGGATACTGGAAACCAAGATGTTTTTTAATGACATGTAGCTGATTTCATTCACTGATGTGAATGATAAACCATATATTGGTGACACATTGACATTTTCTTGAAATTTAGAACTTAAAAAAATAGTACTATACATAGCTAAGTGAAAGAAAAGAAACTAGAGACTAGAAGAAAAGGTCAACAGTGAATAGTGATGACTTGAACTAGTGTCATTTCTTTGATAGATTTTCAGTAGAAAAGGATTAGTATAATGTCACTAATTGTGATCATTTAGACTCTGGAGAGGCAAACCTATGACAAAATAATTTGCTCAGCCAGTGAATATAGGCATCCTTTGTTGAAACAGTCACTGCATTTCAAAAGAGCTGGTTATGCACCTTCTGTGGCAGTGGTGGCAAACCCATGGCACAGGTGCCGCAGCAGGCTGTTGTCATTGAAAGCTCTAAAGGTTCGTCATCACTGCTTTATAGTAATTCTTTAAAATGAATCAGCAGGGCCAGGATTTAGCTCAGTGGTTCCGCCGCCTGCCTCACAAGTGCAAGGTCCCAAGTTCAATGCCCAGTACCAAAAAAAAAAAAAAAGAATCAGCAGCTTATGAAGAGTGATCCCCAAAGAGAAGATGCTCTTGCGGGGACAGGTGCTTCTCATCAGAGACAGCCCTTTGCAGAGACAACCTTTTTCAAATTGCAAAGCCTTTTACTTGTGTTTTAATTTTTTTTAAGTTTAATCCCTGACTCATCTGTTATAGAAGTGTTTCATACGTAATTGTTCCTTTTAAAATAGCCTTGTAGGGCCAGGGATTTAGCTCAGTGGTTTCGCTGCCTGCTGCGCAAGCGCAAGGACCCGAGTTCGATCCCCGGTACCAAAAAAAAAAAATAGCCTTGTATATCTGGAGTATAAATAAGAATCCAGCATTATTTTTTCTACTAGGGGAACAACTTGTTTAGTAGCACTTAAGAAATGGCTATTTACCAAGTTTTTTGAGGATACTTGTGTCTTCCTTCCCCCAGGGCACTTAATACTATGAATTCTACTTAGGGATGCTCAATACATCTGATATGTGTGGGTAAATAAAGTATATACTGAAATCATGCACATAAGAATATACAAGAACATCACTATGATGGAATAGATTCACTCCTCAGAGACATACTTGGCTATTTGTGGTTTCAATTTCCTTTTATCTATTTCTGACTCAGAACTTACACTAGCAAACTTGTGTAGCTCATGAGAACTGTATATAAAATACCAAAACTGTGTTTTGGTCATTCAGAGTTTTTGTTAATTTGGTCAGTCCTCCCACCAGCCCTTAGTTGAGCTTAATGAGGTCATGCTTTTCCCTCTCTGGCTAGGCCAATTTCTGTCCAAAACACAAGTCAAAGAACTTGTAGTCTCTATGTCTCTTCTGCCCTGACTCATTCAGTGACCTTCAGAATAAAGGCTGTGCTACCCCAGGAAAGGTGGCTGTAGGGATTGCAGTTTCGAACTGAGCTTTCTGGCTGACTGTCTGACTGGTGGTCTATGCTGTAGGAAAGGCAGTGGGCAGGGAGACTCTGGGGCGTGGGGGCAGAGGTAGGAGGTTTAAGAGGACCATCAAGCTGAACCAAGAGCAGGATGGGGCTTTTGGGCAAATCGTGTTTGAAAACCCTAGCAAGCCCCCAGACGAAATACAGCCAATTCAAGCCCAAGGAAGACTCGAAGTCATACCCACAAACTCTGGGAAATTACAGCCAACAGTTATTAGTCATTCTTACGGGCAATAGAGAATACCGTTTTAAAAACTACTCAAATCAGGAGCGATGAGTAAAGAGCTGCTCTTTCCTGGACCAGATAATAATATTACCAGGGTGGATTCAAGAAATTCACCAGAGACCTTGGTGCATGCTGCCAGCAAGCTTTGTTTCTTGTCGCGTCCAGCCTGCATAGAGGTGTTCTCATGTTTGTGGGGGAGCCATCAATCCATACAGTCCCCAGGAACTCGCTTTTTTCAGCATAAATGATTAGTGAAACAGAGCAGCCACTCATGGGGATTGTCAAATATACTGTTGATAAAAGGCAATAGGGCCCATTCACACATTTTATGTTAAAGAATCTGGATTTTGACATTGTTAACCTCCATTGTGCTGGTTTTCTTCTTCCTCTTCCTGTTCATCTTGAGCTTTGTGACCAGATGGGAGTCCTGTATGCTACCTGGGCCCAGAGAGAGAAATACAGGGGTGATGGTTAATGGTTGAGGGCATCAGGCTAGCTCTCATATGGGTCAGAACCCATGCACTGGAAGGATGCAAGGGAGCTTGCTGAGTGTGAGATGTTGTCCTGAAGTAGAAGTGCCCAAGGCAGAGTCACTGGCCTAGTGCTTACAATAACATGGAGCTGTGGGAAGGACTGGATTTCAGTTTCCTGCTTCATCCTTCTTCAAAATGTTGCCTTTTTTTTTTTTTTTTGTAGAGACTAGAAAAGGACCCATAAAGGAAGGGTTTGTAGAATCTAAATGCCTCTCCAGCAAGAAGGTATATTTTGCATCTCCAGAAGGTACTACTGCAGTGTAGCTCTGCTCATGCTTTCAGAGCTGGCCATACTGCTGCTTCTGAAGCATGCAACACACTTCTGTTACCTGCGGACCCCCTCGCCCACCCCGACTTCAGTTTTACCAGTGCCCAGGTGCCTCACCCAATCCTTGAAGTAGGAGTCCACAAGGTGAATTTTCTAACAAGCTGACTTTTCAAAGGCTTTTCAGCTCTTGAAAACATGAAAGCCATGTTTAAAAATTTAAGGGTCTGATATGTACCAGTTCTGTGAGCAGCAGCAGGACTCAGCTTTTTGCAGGGCCACAATTCCCCAATCCCCAGCTCTTTAAATTAAGATGTTTGTGACAGCTACTTGCACTTAATGGAATGTGCATCAGATTGGCCATTAGTTATTGCTCGGGGTTTTTGCACCTATTGCCTGTACTGCAAAAGTCTGTATTGTAGAAACTACTTTAGGGCTTCTTTAAAGAAACTCTATTTAACTGGGGTTAGATTTTTTTTAACTTTTATTGTGAAAATTTCCAAAAATACTCCAGGGCTGAGAGCAAATGCAATCCTTTAGTGGACTCAGCGTTAGCATCAGCAGCCATCAACATGTTACCATGATTGTCTGTCTACCCCTCCTCTAAACACACACATAAACACACATTGTTTTTTAAATTTTGCTATAGTATTTCCATGAGAATCTCAGTCACCTTGTCATCTTAGTACTGAATGCTTCGAGGTAAATATTTTTTTTAATATTTTTATATTTGATCCCTGGTACCAAAAAATATGGTTTTATATAACCATAAAACCATTATCCAACTTAAAATTAATAATTCCTTCATACTGTATAATATTGAGCCCATTTTCAAAATTAGAGTTGATTTGATTGGATAAAGATCAAAATAAGGAAGAAAAGCTCTTTCACAGAATCATTGTGCAGCTTTAATTCTGTTGTTAACAATCACTTGGAAATGCCACACACACACACACACACTCACACACACAGCTATTTTCTTAAGAAGGTCAACAATTGAACCTGGGGACTTCTTCACCTTGAGACTGGATCAGGAGCCTCTGCTAAATAGAAACTTTCCCCAGGTCATGAGAGTATCCTGTATCTATTGCGCCATGTTCAGATCTGAAACAGCGAGTGTTATTTTTCTTGTGGCCAATATTTGTACAATTCTTTTTGATTTTCACCAGTGGAAGGCACATGGTCTTAGTGTACCTTGGAGAGATCCCTTTTCCACATATGAACGACTTCCTCATCTGCTTCTGGCAAGTGCTGTGCTTTGGGTTAGGAGGAGGTCAGAGTGTAGATGGGTAGGCGGATTCCTGCTACCCAAGCTCTGTGTATTAAGTTCTCATTATTCCAGCATGGCTCAAGTTAGCTTTTTGAAGTCTATTTCCAACATGGCGACAGTGTTGATGAGAAAATCAGACTTAGCGAATGATCCTTATTCATTCAAATGTGATTAAACCACAGACACATATCTGTCATTCATATTTAACCACAGCCCCTCTTCTAGAGTGGTTTTTCCTGTTTGATTTGTAAATCTAACTTCATTTTATCGGCTAGACTGCTTTTTAAAAGTGGACAATCACCTTTCTCAAGGTGACTATCTTTACTTCTCTCCTGTCACTTCCATCTTGAATTCCACAACAAGGAAAAAAACCTTTAGCACATGGGTAGGTGCAGGAGTGGCATCTGAATGTTCCATCAGAGATGAGAAGAGAAACAAGCATTTGAGAAAGATCCTTCCATCTGTGATTAATGGATGGACAGAAAAGTAAGAACTGCCCAGTGATACCCACGCTATCATTTATTTTACTAGTATGCCAAACTAAATGTTCTTATTCCAACTTTACCATGTTGGCATAGTTTTGCTGATCTAAAGGCCCCACCTAGAGAACATGGAATGTTAAAATAAAAACGCAGCATTTTGAGTAATCATCCAGAGTGTCCTTACCTAAAACCCAGCTATTCTAGGGCCTGGTTGTATATGAAGGTTTGATCTGGATATTTGAGGTGGTGTCAGCATATAAAAGCAGCTCAGTAAAAACATGTTAATTATTTCATGAGGCCAAAAGATACCAACTTACAAATAATAACAGAGGATAATGAAGCAGCATAAGGGTGTCCCGCACACGTGTACAGTGTGTGTGTGTGTTACTAGGGACTGAGCCCAGAGCCTTCACACTCAGCTATGTCCTCCACCCTTTGTTTTCTTTTGATTTTTTAAACACAGGGTCTCCTTAAATTGCCCATCCTGGGTTCAAACTTGCAGTCCTATTGCCTCAGCCTCCTAGAAGCCTGGGATTATGGGTGTGCACCACCACACTCACCTCATCGTGATTTTTAACATTGGGTTTTGCAACTTACTGCCCAAAGAGGAAGCTTATACCTTGCTTTCCACCTTCCGAGGTCAGAAGCAGATTTTTACTAGTGTGCTTTACGTATTACAGTCCCCATAGCCTTCTCCAGTTCACAAGCTGCTGTCACTCTTGCAGCACTAATTTGGGGCAAGATACTTGAAAGAGGAAAGAAGACTGGTGTTTATCGAACTATTGTGTGTAAGACACAATGCTGGGTGCTGTATATCCTCTCATCTCCAACGACAAGCTCATGCCTGGGTGTCTTGGCCCCATATTACCAATGTGTCTCACAGATGAGAAGCACCTGGCTAGGAAGTGGTATTGCTGAAATTCGAACCCAAGTTTGCCTGCTGTCCCAGTGCTACCGGCTGCCCCCTTTAGGTTGGCAGCTGCAAGTGCATGCCGAAAAGAAGGAAGGAAGCTGGTTCAAAAGGAGGAATATGGGTGTGAGCAAGGGAAGAGTCACAAAGGACATTGTAGCTCGTAGAGGTGTGCTATCCCAGCCATAATGATCTGTGGCCCACTTCTTACCCTATTAAGAACAATGACAGATGGGCTTGGTCTGTAATCTTGCTCTTCTAAGTTCAGTCTGGACTGGAAGTTTTGTCATCTCCTATGAGCTTGTAAAGGAGTACAGAATTTCAAGGCCCACCCAGACCTACTGAATCAGAATTAGCATTTTTAATAAGATTGGCAGGCAATTCATCTGTACTTTAAACTTGGAGAAGCACTGACCTAGAGGCTGGGAGAAATGAAAATTAAAGATGCTGACTGAGTAGTTCTAGGATAGTGTAAAATCATTCTGGGCAAAGGAAATTCACTACATTTGCTTGAGAGGAAGAATCAGAATTTTTTATTTTTTCTTTAAGTGTGACACAATTTCCTGCAACTGTGAATTTTATGATTGGTGGCTTGAACTAGGAAATGAATCTTTCCTTCCCCAAGCGTTTTAGATTGATTTCAACTACAAAGCCATGAATGTGTTTTTATGCACATGCACACAATTATGTATATGATTAGAATAAAACTAACCTATGACTGACGTTATTGGAAACCACTGCTGGGCCCTGGTTGGAGGGCTAAAGGATCTCAATTGTGTGTTCATATTTCTTTTCTAAAAATACAATTTTGGTTTTGTTTTTCAACATGCAGCACAATTTGCACAATTTATATAGATGCAGACCTTAAGAAAGAATGAAGTTGTGATTTTTATAGTGTTATTTGCCCAGACTGCTTCTACCCTCCTTAGTCCCAGAGAAGCTCTTTTAGGGGACTCCTCTGAAGGTCTTTGGAAGTGACCTTTGTGTTACATGGGCCATTATTTTCCCATCTACCTGTTCTTTTCACAGAGGTTAGAAGAGGAGGAAGATGCTGGCTGTGCCTCACACTTCATTGAAAGAAAATTCTCAGTATTTACTGTTTTCATACTTCCGCTTCTGCATTCCTCACCCCTTCTTGCTCCTTACCATAGCCTTGTATGTTGGATTCCTCTCCTTGTAGGTCTGCTCGTGGAAATGATTCTAGGCTGGGAGGCATGGCCAACTGCTTTCATCACAGAGCCTGCTGGAATAGGCATAGGATGTTTTGTATAAAGCTGTTTCTCCCTTGTAGGAAGAGGTAGGATCAGAAAGTCTTGCAAGGACTAATGCTTTCCAACCACACAGTAAATCAACCCAGACTCCAGAGGCATCTTGGTGAAATACAAGACTTTGGTTCCAATTCCTCCCTTCCCCCTAATTAATTAGAAAAGTTTGGTCATATCTCCTGAACTCAGTAACTCTTCTGGCCTTTCGGTTTAAGGATTCCATCATTCACTCTACAAAATCATAAGACCACATTTCAACTGTCTCACTAGATGGTCTGTTTTCCTATGTGGTCACACAGCACATCCATATATTATCAGGCTGGAAAGGTAGAAGCCCATTTTGACATCCAAGGAAGCCCCATAAACACAAACTTTCCATATGGGAAGGAAAAATCATTCTTTACAGAAGGAATTAAGGAAGCATTGATTTGGTTGCTCTTGGATTTCTGCAAAGCCTGGTTTTAGCCCCTGAAACCACCTCACTCCTTTGAGATGGTTATAGAACTTTACTTCATAACCCTGTGAAATCTTAGCTTGAAAGCTGCGAGTTGGCACTATGCAGCTAACCACTATTACTCTGCATTACAAACACTGCTGTAAGGCTTGAATCTTAGAAATCAGGTGCTTTCCATAAAACACTGAAGACACTAGCAGCTCGTGTGTATTCAGCCCTTACTATGTGGCTGGAGGAGAACTGGGAACTGTGTTAATGTCGCTGTATTGTCGCAGAGACTGACAAGGAAAGGTTTTGTCACTTACTCAATCCTCCCAGCTGCTTGGGATGGCCTGAGGTTTAAACACAGTCAGTGGAGGACGTTACATCAGCTGCCTCCTATGAGAGTATTGCTCAGGGCTGAATATGACTCAGTTGGGAAGGAGAGAAAATGGCAAGATCGGAATGCTCAGGGAAGTGGACTTTAGAATGTTCTTTACTTTTGGATCTCTTCCTCCTTGTTGCCACTGTTCAGTCTCAGTTTCACAAAACTCTCCAAATAATCCATTCAGTATTCCCTGAGAACTGAAAATGCTGACAACAGGGACTGAGAACTTTAAGTACAGAGTTAAACATTGCCTTTGTATTTCTGCCAAACTGATAAAAGGTGCCATTGGGTTTCTTAGTAGGTGAAGGGGGATAGGAGGAGCTAAGAAGCCATTTCCTCCAAACAACCAGAGGAAGAATGTATCCCTCATGGGGGCCAGTTCTTGTCCTCTCTGGCTTGAGTTGATTGCTGGTTTTATCACATTCGTTTTCTTATGGAAGAAGGTTATGTTAATAACTATCCTCTTCCTCCATAATTTAGAACAATTTGATGTGATCTTTTTTTGCCAGGGAAGTCTTGGCTATGGTCTGAAGAAAACTAGATGAAATGGAAAATCTGTTTGCCTTGCTGATGCATGTAACCTAAACTGTTGTTTTTTCTCTGCTTAACCCAAGTTCTCCCACAGAGGAGAGAAGTCTGCCGAAGTAGGCCCCTGAGGGGGAAATGGGAATTCTCACCCCACTTGATTGGCAGGTCATTGACTCTGGCCGCCTGGGCTCCCAAGCCCCAGTGCCAGCAGTCATGAAAGGCTCCCTGGAAATGTGTAGAAACTGAGCAGGTCCTTGTGGGCTTTGGAATGAAGGTGAGCCTCAGGCCTCTGCAGGAATTGCCAAAGCTTAATTTGGAACCCGAGGTCTTTAACGCACAAGACTGCAGAGCTTGGGTGGGCACTTGAAGCTGGCAGGGTGCATTTTAAAAAGAGAAGCCAGCTAGGTGCAGTGGTACATGCCTATAATCCCAGCTACTTGGGATCCTGAAACAGCAGAACCACAAATTTGAAGCTAGTCCAGGCAACTTGGGAGAACTTGTCTCAAAATAAATGGTTTAAAGACTAGGGATATAACTCAGCACTCCTCAAGTTCAATTCCCAGTACCACCAGAAAAAAAAAAAAAAGAGAGACTGCAACGGATCTAAACCATCATGTGAACCTGATGCTAAATGGCCATTGATGATGGCGTCACTTCCTTTAGGCAGTAGGACAGTTGTGGACTGTGTAGACCAGAGAGCATGCATCCTGCCCAAAGATAGCAGTCACACCTGCAGATCACATTTAATTGTATAACACACTGGGTTGACAGACATCCTAGAATAAGTCTTCATCCCTACATCAAGCCAACCATGTTTTCAGTGTATTGTATTTAGGGTAAGAGTTCCATTTGAATATCTTAGCCACTCTAAGAGAACAAAAATCACTTGTGATATTCAAAGAAGAAAACAGACTGTCATTGACATTTCAGATTACATTTGTTTTTTTAAAAATCAGTGTATTATTAGACTGCATATCACAAAATAGTTTTGTTGTACTGTTGCAGAAAAAGAATTGAAACTGCTATTATAATTTATAGCATCTCGAGAGTGAACATGGGAAGACTAAGAAACTTGCTATTTTATATTTGCTTCAATAAAGTTGTTTAAATTTTGGATCTTTCTAGTAAGTCGTGGAGGCTAAGGTGGGTTACTGCAAGCTTTGGAGAAACCTGGAAGGCCGAGAAGTGGTGGTACCATCTACCCGCCCCCCCCCAAGGAAGTCATCCCCAGAAAACTCCTGGTTCTGAGGGGTATCAGGACCAAAGGAGAAGACAGAGCAAGAAAAAAAGGGACAGAGTCAGGGATGGATGGGACAGAATTAATTAGCCATCCTTAGGATCACCCTCACCCTGGCTCCCTTGTCCTCTGTGGAGCAGCTCTCCAAAGAGGGGCCCTTCTGGTTCCAGGTATGTGGACTTGGAAGCAGCACATAGCAGTGGGGAAGACAAGCCCCTTTAGACTACCCTTGTTGCTGTTGGCTTTTAATTAGCTGTTGCCTGAAACCATCCATCTTCTTGAGTACTGTAGGCAACTTCTCGACATTTATTCATTGTATATTTATTTAGTACCTATGTATTGATTACCTGCTCTATGCTGGCATCTCTTTGGGCAAAAAGAAATTGACAGTTAAGGAAGACAGGGATGTAGTCCCAGGCCCGCAGAAGTTTGTAGTGTAGAAGAGGGAAAGAGGAATGGGCATCAGCGATTCATTGCAGGTGAGATGAGACATGCAGGGCTTTGAGGGCATCTAGGCCATGTTGGGAGCCACACAGAGGAAAGATGGGCATCCCAAGGGGCTGTGGGGAAAGAGGAACCCTGCTCCACTGCTGGTGGGAGTGTAGACTGGTACAGCCACTGTGGAAATCAGTATGGAGATACCTCAAAGAACTAGGACTGGAAGTCCCATTTGACCCAACTATTCCCCTGCTGGAGATCTTCCCCAAAGAATTAAAAGAATCATACCACGGTGATATATGTGCGCCCATGTTCATAGCAGCACAGTTTGTAATAGCTCAAACTTGGAAACAGCCCAAATGCCCATCAACTGGAGACTGGATAAAGAAAATGTGGGGTTTTTTATAAAATGGACTACTACTCAGCCATAAAAATGAGAAATTAGAGACATTTCTAGCTAAATGGATGCACACTAAGCCCATACTCTTAAGTGAAATCAATAGGACACACATGTGTAAATATCGAATAGTTTCTCTGGTTTGAGAAACTAAAAGTGTAAATAAGGACTAAAAGGTCCAACAGATAATGTGAAATAGGAAGAAAAGGGGCAAAGGGGAAGGGGAAGTGGGAGGGGTAGGGGAAAGGAAAGAAGGGAATGGAATTAATATGAGAAAGTGAAAAATGGAAACAAAGTCTTTGTAAATAGGGAGGGATGGAGGGGTTGAAGGGAGGGCAGGGGAAGGGGGAAAAATAAGAACCAAGAGAGATTATGTAAAGGTGCAAATTTCCAATGATGAATGTCATTATAATGTATACCTAAAATGTACCAATAAAATTAATTTAAAACAAAATGACAGGGATCCCCATCCTTACAAGAATTCATAGAGGAAAAACGTCCTCTGGGATAGATTTGTCTAACTTGGGCTGCAGGGAGGAACCAGGCTGAGAAACCCAGGTAAAAGGAACCCGGAATTGGAATTCTAGTCTCAGTATACTACTTCCTAGCAGCATGATGTGCTTTGCCATTGCCTCAGCTCCCCCTCCAGGTGATGGGCCTAGGGGAGTCAGCATGGGGGCCTCTTTCTGCTGAAGGTCCTGAAGGTCTTTTCTGTGTGTTGACCTAGTGGGTGGGAGGTTTAGCAGCAACGCTTCCCTCTTCTGAGGCTGGGACTGGTGCAGTAGGAAGAGCTTTGCCTCTCCAAAGCAACCAGGAGCCATCTGAAAGGCTCACCGTGCTCCTCCCGCTGCTCTGGGGGAGGTGGGCTTCCATGGGGCTGGGGAGCTGAGAGTTAGGGTGCACATGGAATAGCGCTCGTCAGTCAGGCCCCAGCGCACTGTCCTTGCCTCGATAGATGCCTCAGCATCTCCTGGACCACATCCTGGATGAGTCCTTTATCCATAGTCTTTTTGAACACTCAACATGGAAGCATTATGTGTTTTGTTTTTTAATGTTGCTCTTAACATAAGGAGAAATCTGTCTTCCCAAATCCAAGTGCCAGGCAGGGTAGGGCTCTGTGCAGAGTGGCAGAACTTGGGTTGGAATCCAGTCTCCAATCCTGCCAGTCCTCCGGCTTTCAAATGACCCTGAGTCAGTGAAATCAATGTAAAACATCCCAACAAACCATGCACTGGATGTTTACAGCCTCTACCTCTTCTACACAGTATGGCCTCAGGCTCAGCCTGCAGAGGCAGGGTGATGTACAGGAACAGGACAGCCTTCAGATCAAAGGAGCTGGGTGTTCAATCCCCAGTCTGGCTTAATAAGTAATGAGATTTTCCCTCTTTGAGTTTCTTAATGAAATGCAAGTGATACTGACCAGTTCTTAGTGTTGTAGAATGATATAAGATCTACATGCAAAACACTTGGTACATAGGAATGATAGTTGGTATTAGTCTCTGCTACTGAAAGGAAAAGAGCCTTAAATGCAGTTAGTTCAGAGATGAATTTACTTGGAATTCACCAGGTTCCCTGAGGACATATTGTATGGTGGAATCCTACGACTGGTCTTTCTGATACAGGATTCGAGGTGGGACAGCCAGAAGGAAGGGTCTGGAACTCAGTGGCTTCTTGAAGACCTCTGTGATTCTCCCCACGTCCTTGAGCTCTCAGGAGCTTTCCTGGGACACTCTGCACATCATGCCTTGCCCCCACAAGCCTGTGTTGTCTATGGTCGGAGTGAAGCCTTGTGTGGAGCAAGGGGGTCTTAACCTTCTCATTGCTGTTTGTTTCCAGCATGAGCCCTGCCCACCCTGGTAGGATACGGATCTCCTGATTCACCCCCTTGTCAGAATTCTACTGCACAGGCTGAGCTCTGAGATACAAATAATTCGAACTTGAATACCAAACAGACTTAGCCACACTTTTGCTGCTGTGCTCTGGGAACAGGGAGTATGAAAGTGCAGGGAACTGAAAGGCCCTGCAAGGGAGAGGAAGATGTCAGGACTTCTATGGAGTCTAGGGAGTTAAGTGAAAGGATTTTTGTGCAAATATTAAGGAAAATTCCTAGCTATTCCTAAGTGTTTCTCCCACCCACCTTGGGACACACACAGGCATAAAGTGACAGAGAAGCTGTCGAATGTCAATTGGGTGGAAAACTGGCAACATTTTGTTTGAAACAAAAAAAGGCCAGCTGGACAGTCAACACAGACAATTCAGTGGGCTGCTCTTGGCAGAGTGCTGGGGGGAAGAGCACAGGATCCTGTAGACAACCCTTTCCCCTCCAGAAGCCTGAGCTGTGAGTCTCACTCCATGCAGTTTGCGCAGGAGGCGCAAGCTAACCGCATATCTGTGCAAATGTCTGCAGGTGGGTGATGAACATCAAGCCAAGTGCATATGTGATGAGCTCTTTGCAAATGCTGTGGGGCTGTGGAGACAATCAGGGTGTGAAGCAGGTCTGGAAGAATTAAGTGTGGACCCCAGTGTTAAAGAAGCAGAGAGGCTGGCCTTGGAGCAGTGGGGTGATACTCAGGTCAAGGAGTGGTAGAGGATGAACTAAGAACTGAGGGCAAATGCTTTGTTTCCCCAAAAATAAGACCTAGTTGGAAAATAATGAGCCTTGTAAACTAGAGCTGAAAAATACCAGCCCCAATAAGCCCATGCTGGCCTTACCCACCATCACTGTTCTCTTGCTCAGTGGCTACTCTGTAAGGCAGGTAAGGCGAGGACAGGCTGAGTGGGACTGGCATTTTTGATCTCTAGTTTTCAAGGCTGATTATTCTCTGGCTGGGTCTTACCTTTTCAGGGAAAGTGGGTTACTGGAAGGAGAGAGGAGTTGTGAGAAAAAGGGCGGGAAAGAGCAGATATTCCAAGAGGAGTGAAATAAGAGGTGGCCTTAGGGACCAGCTGAGTATAGTAATACCTCGGTTTGTGAACGCTTCTGTTTGCAAAGAATTCAGTTCACAAATAAAAGCATTTGGCAGAATTTTGCTTCCATTTGCAAACTCCACATCAGGTGACAAACACAACCACAGCCATCTTTCTCACACAAACACAATCCCAGCCATCTTCCCTCAAATAGTAAAACAAATTAAATTCATAAACCAAGATATCCCTGTATCTTCCAGAAGAGAGGGCCATAGGCGCTTACAGGAAATGAATTTTGCTAGTGTGAAGAGCAAGCTAGATCCCCGAGCACACCAGAGTCACTACAGGTGGCTGAATGAGCAGTCTGTCCTTTACGCCAGCCCATTCTGAGGGCTTCATTGGGTATTCACCTTTCTAATGACAAACCAAGACTCCAGCACCTACACGAGGCCATTGATTATCTAATAAGTTCCAGCGCTGGACAGAGTGGTGTCTTCCCTCTGGGCACACTACATATATTCATTATTAGTGTCTTTAAAAAAAAAAGTGACTATTTTTCTTTGGCTAGGTAAATAAGAACCAGAAGCTATTTATTGTCTCAAAAAAAAAATGTAGTTCCCTTCAGAGGCAGCTAGTTTATTAATTTGATTGAATTTTCTCTTGGGGTTTTTTCCTTTCTGGGAAGTCATTTTAGCAGAGTCCTAATGCCCCAGAGAGCACTGCCCTAAAAGAGTGTGAAGTTCCGCTCTGATTTGGAGGCTTGCTCACACTGTAGAAACCCGGCCTCTTCCCTTTCATCAGCTATTTGGGGGGGGGGGGGGGGACCGGGGATCGAACTCAGGTCCTTGCACTTTCGCAGCAGGCAGCAGAACCACTGAGCTAAATCCCCAGCCCTCATGAGCTGTTTATTGAGACCACAGTATAGGTTTCTGTCTCTAGGCAGAGTCTGTGCCTGCACAAAGCTGAGTTCTGCCCAGGGAATGTTTAAAATGTAGTGAAATAGGGTGAATCCTGCCAGGTTCGGATCTCTCCTTGATACATCAGATGAAGACTTGCAGTGTGTCTCCTATTGCTTGATAAACAGCAGCTACCCAGTGACTCTGCAAGCCCCTGCTCCTCACTTACCACATTGGGTCCCCCAACCCCAAAATACCACCCAGAAACCCACACTGCAGTGGCACCAAGCAGTCTTGGGCAACCAAATTTAGGCAAAACCAAAGCCACATGGCTGGTGTGCTTGCTGTTGGAGGGTGGAAAATCTGACTTGTCTGAGCTATCAGGGCTGAAGAGACCACCATGCTGAGGGAGAGAACTGAGAGTTCTTTGGTTGGCATCTCACTAAAGATCACACACCAGGAGCCCAACCAGGGGAGAAAGCAAGGCAGTCAGCGAAAAGGTTTCTATCCTATTGCTCCTCTGGCAACCAGTACCAAACTGGATTGATTCTTCTTTTGAATGAGTTGATTGAGTGCTCTGAGGTCATGCAGACCTGAATAACTGGGCGTGTTCCCTTTTTGTTACACTCTATATAGCTCCCCTCTCTCACCCGAGGCAGGTGCATGCATGGTCCTTGGAAGCCTCTCTAGTACCTGCCACCTGCCTCCCACCTGGGGAGCCTAGAAGGATTAATTAGATAGATGTTCGATATACTTTACATTCCTTGGAGAAAGATTCTACATAAAAGCAAAGTATTATTATTTCTGGGAGTGATGATACTTATTAGCTCCTTGTAGGACCATTAAGCAAATAGATTATGTTTCCCTTTAGAGAAATTATCTCCGGGTTTTCCTCATTCTTACAGTCTATAGAACATAGTATACTCTTAAAAATTTTTTCTAAGTAATTTTGAAAGGGAGGAGTCTGGTGAGCTGGTGAAAGGGGATGGGGTAGATTTCTAACCCTAAGCAAACTCCAGAGGCTTGTGTTCGAGGGCTTAGTCACCAACGAAAATAGCTATCACTATCATCTTCTCTCTGATTTTATAAGATGCCCTTGTCTCCCTTCGAATAATTACACACTAAAGACAGCTCTACATTTCTAGCTTTGTTCGTTTTATGGCCTTTTGCCCCAGCAACTGCTAAATCCTTTGATTAAATCACACTGTAGTTAAGTGACTGTTCAGAAATCACAGGGTCATCATTACAAACATACTTGTGGTGATATTTTACAAATTTATAATGTAAGCTGTGAGTGGAAAATTTTAAATCCAAACTGCAGTCTCCATAGAAGTCTCAGGGAAAAACTCAAACCAGTATTTTCCACACTGTATCAAAATTTCTTCTTTGGTATTTAATACACATTCAACGTTCAGATAAAACCAGTTGACCTACCCTACCTTTTGGAATATTTTTGTTTGTTTGTTTTTGAGACAGAGTCTTGCAATAGAGCCCAGGCTGACCTCGAACTCCTGCCAATACTCCTGCCTCAGCCTCCCAAGTTTTGTGATTACAGGTGTGCACCACCATGCCTAGCTTCATTTTGGATCATTTGACAGAAGGAAGTAAAAGCTGGCCAGGTTTCTTCACTGTGTAGGAAGGAAATTGTTTGCTCTCTGTCTTTTTTTGGGGGTGGTGGCCCAAAAATGCCATAGCAAAGATGAGAACCTGGCTAGCAGGAAAGCAAAAGCAACCATGAATCAAGAACAACAATGATGAATACTTGAGCCCTTCAAGTGAGTTGCTGTGTGGCTTGGAGAAGAAAACTCAGAACAAGTGTTCATACCACCTCTGTGGGCTCAAAAAGGGAAGTACCAGCCCCTTCTGGCCACAAGGAGAAGCTGATGCCAGCAGGACCTTAAATCCTGGACCCATCCACAGGGATGCTTGAGGTGGTCCTGGAGAGGGCATGGTGTCATGTGCGAGCTTGTTCACACCCAGGTCGCTCCAGCCCAGGGAACCCACCTAAAGGCCCTCAAGCCAGTGCTGTGTAGCCCCAAAAGGTAATGGTGGTGTGGCCGGAATGTCGAAGCAGCAGGGCCAGGTCAGGTATGAGTTTCTGTGACGCAGAATTCTGTGAAAGAGCACCTATCCACTCGTCCTAGGTCCTCTGGCTTTAGGGACATTTCCTTGCTGCAGGGCATTCCTGGCTAGCCTTGTATTTTTATCTTGTATTTCCTGAGAATCTTACACTCCCTTCTGAGGGATTTAAGCAAAACCAACCAACCTCTATGGATAGTAGGAGGAGGGAAAAAGGCAACAACAGAGACTTCCCTGGGGAGAGCCCTGGCGTGGACTGGTTTTATTTTTTGCGTCTCAGCCTCTTCAGCCCCACGCTGGAAGAGCCTGCTCTGCATCTCCAGGGAGCCGCCCAGGCCACATGACAGCCCTGTCTGTGAGCCTGGTTTGCTCTCAGGCTGGGTGTGATGAATAGAGGGAAGTGACCCTTTCCAAGTGCACCCTCACGTGCCCCTCCCTCAGCTCACCTCCAGCCCGAAACCTCCAGAAAGCACCCAAAGTACTTTTTTAAAGTAGCTTTGAACACATCCTTCCTTTTACACCGAATGTCAGTTTACTTGTAGTCACCTTCTTCTTGAAGCCTGCCGTCTGCAGTCCAGGGTGAAATTCCTTCAGGACAGGAAGGGCTTTCAAAAGTACATTTCATTAGAATCATTGTGTTTTAAAAGAGGTTTCAACAAATAATCAAAATCAAGTTGGTTTTATTATGCCCACCATAAAAGTAAAACAGTACTCGTTATTTTTAAAGAATTGAAAAAGAGAGATAAAACCTCGGTTAAAATTTTAGTATGTTTCCCTCTAGAATTTTTCTCTCCTTTTTTAATATTTTTTTCCTTTCTTTCTTTCTTTCTTTCTTTCTTTCTTTCTTTTAGTGCTTTTTTTCCCCCTCTACTCCCAGGTAATATGATTCCAGGTACATATGTGTAGTATTTGGCAGTAGATGACATTAATGAGAATGCAGGGATGTGGCAGGATGTGTCTAAAATACTCCCCAGAATTCTCCAGCTCCTTCTCTGCTCACGTCTGCTCAAAGCTGGCCCCTCCTTGGTCCCTGAATCTAATCGCCATGAAGCAGATTAAGCGGTGGAGCTCCAGTGGTAAAACCTGCTTGGGACTGTCCAGTCCTAAGCTGCACTCCCCACCCACATCTGCTGCTGCCGAATGGTGAATTTTCATGCTTGACTGCAGAGGGCTTGGTACAAGGGGTCTTTCAGGAGCTCTGTGTTCACAGAGGGAAGTGCAGCCGAGTGGGAATGTGGCCTGCAACACGACTGACACATGCGGCTCCCGTGACACGTCTCACTCACTGCTGGATCTTTCAATAGACACAGGGCCACTGAGAGCATTCCAAGGTGAAAACCTAACATCACTTGTGTGAAGTTGAGGGTAAAGCCCTTAACCCTGGGACTTAATGAAAACAAAATTAAGTGCTTCTTTAAGCAGCTTAGATTTATCTTGTCAGTATAAGTGATGGAAGGTTTCTTTGTATGCTTTAGAATGAGACTGTGTGGTGTGTGTGTGTGTGTGTGTGCGCGCGCGCGCACGATTGTGTTAATCTGAAGCATCGTCTCCTTGCTTCATTATGTCACCATCCACTCTGTCCCTTTATGATAGACAGGGCTCGACTATTCCCTTGCCCTAAACTTAATTACTTTGCAATTAATTCTTTGTTGAAAATAGCAAGGCTCCTAAACTTGGAACATCTCATTGTGAGGAAAGGCTGTTTATGGATAGAGGTCGAGGGGACGTGTTGGAATATTCTGCAGCACTGCCACAGATATTCTGAATGAAGATGGTGAGCGACCAAAGGCCCATTCCAAACAAGGCGGCTGGGGAAGGAGAGGGCTTTCTCCAAGTAGACTGGGTTAGAGTCAGCCTTGGAGAGTGAATTTTGAACATAAAATCATAGAAAAATCTCCTTCCGATCTTAAGGAACTAATTTTTTTTAGGATCTATTGTATGATACCCGTTTGTACAATTCATTATTTTAGCTAACCCTTGTGCAGTGTTCCAAGTGAGGGGATGCTAATATTATTGTCACAATGATGCAACTTGTTTAGATGACACACGTAGCCTTGAAGGGGTTCAGCCCATGCTGGTTTACACCCCCCAAAATCGCGGAGGCCCCATCACAGCCCTGTAAGAAAGGGACCCTCAATATTCCAGATTTCGAGAAGTGAAGACTAAGGCTGTGAATGGGGAGGTGCCTGGTCCAGGTCCCCCAGCCCTCACCCTGCCCTTGCCTTGTCCTTGTCCTCCACCGGCTTGTGCAGACACCTTTCAGATGTGGCTCTTGGTCAACTGAGTGCTCCCAGGAGGAAGGAGGACTCACCAAAGCATGACCTTTATGAGCAGTGTTGTCTCCCAGCATCCGGGACCTTTGAAGAGCAGAGACTGATGAAGCGGCCTAGATCACCCAGCGGCCCTGTCCATGCCGCCCCATCCATCTTCCCTGCAGACAGCGGAGGTCGTCCTGAGCACCTTTGTGATACAGAGGGAAGAAGCACCGTCCTTGTCTGCTAAAAAGCCATCCGAGCATGGGAGGACATGTCCAGGACAGGGCACTCCCAGAGCACATGCCACCAAGGACAGCCAGGCTCAGCCAGTTGTGCATGGAGCAGGTCGCAGACAAGAGTGATGAGTGTGTGTGTCTCCACGGTTACAAGGGAGGCAGAGGAAGGACACTGCACTGGTGTACAGAATTTGCCCACTTTACCCAAACTTTAGAGACACCGAGCCTCTGATTAGAAGACTGTCTGTGACACACTGTCTCCTCACTTCCTGCATGAAACTTCTCTCTAACTTCTCCGGTCCCCTTGAGTACATTTTGGTTGTGGCCTGTTCCCCTCTTTAGACTGAATGGAGGAAGCTTTGGGTACAGTACTCTTAGGAAGATAAGGTGCTTTTGATTCATTCAGAAAATATTCAGGAGCTATTTTCCAAGGAACTAAAGCCATTGTCCCCGTAACATACTTGGAAGGGATGATGTTTTATACCCTCCGGGATGGAGCGGGGAAGGAGACAGTGTACCTGGAGAGCAGGATGGGTAGAAATAGTGACGCCCCATGACAGCTGTAGGAATGGCTAGAATAAGAAAGAGCAGGGCACCTTTCGGTGATTCCAGAAAGCTGCCCCGTCCTGTGCTGGACGCCTTGGACTAGTGCATGAGACATGTCCTCACCCTTCCCTTCACGAATGCCCTTTCCCATAGCAGGCTGTACAACAGACCACGGTAGGCTTTCTGAGCATGCACTGTGGAATTAGTCTAGTAAAGGAAAGCGGGGGGTGGTGTTCCTGGCAGAAAGAACAGAAGACTCAAAAGCTCAGCAGTCTTTCAGAATGTGGAACGTTTAGGGAGCTGTAAAGGGTGGGAAACCAGGTGCCTTTCTTCATTAAGGCACTTCCTGGATGCTTGACTACAGCATTATCCCTGGAAGACATTTATCGCTGATGAAAAACACCGATGAAGAGATTCCTGACTTCTCTCCCTGCTTTACTGACTGGGCCATTCCTTCCCCGTCACAGAGTAGAGATGAGTGTAAGTTAAACTTGGGCCCCATATCATGGAGGAGGAAGTGATCCCTGAGGGTAAAATCAAGGAGCCCCCTTACCTGTCATCACATCAACTCTGCTCGGAAGATTGCAAGGGTTGAGGAATGGTCAGACAGCTGTCCTGCCCTTCCAGGGGCTTTGCCTCACTTTCCACACTTGCTGAAATTACGACTGCAAGTACATTCTTGTAGTGGATGTCACTGTCCTGGCAAAAGGGAGAAAGAACAATTTGTTGCATATTTGAACTGATAGATAAATTGGTATTTGAACCTCATGCAATGACCAGCGTGCAGTTATTCTTCCCCTGCTCAGTATTTTTTATTTTTTGGCTTTTTTGTTTTGTTGTGTTGTGTTTTCAGAAAGTATGTACTTCCCTTGCCTGCTGGCTTCTCCTAATGAGGACACTTGGCACATCTGGGTAGGACAGCCCTCTCTCAGGCCACTTCCTCTCTCAAAGCCTCTCTGGCTCTCCTCTTGGACAAAAGGCGGATGTGCTAGGGGACAGGACAGGGGTCCCTGTGTACCCCCTCAGAGATGGAGAAGCCCTCTTATCTCCCGGAATATAATTCTGATCTAAGCAAAGGAGTAAATAGCACAAGGCGCCTTTTTAAAAAACAATAGAATCAGGCTTATTTTGAAAATTCTTGGTAGTGCTCACTTCGGCAGCACATATACTAAAATTGAAAACACTTGGTAGATAATAAAATATCCACTAGTAATTTTCATCGTGGGCAAATACTAAATTTATCAGAGATAAAAGTGAAACTTTCTGTTCTGCCAGCGAATTGGTGCACAAAGTGTTCATTGTTGGTAGCGCAGAACTGTGCTTTCCCTGCCACCATCCCCATTTCACGTGGAAGTCAGGAAACATGGCCAGGATCACTCAGTGAAAACAAATCTAGGAAGTGAGTGCTCCAAATGTCGGGGTTTGGCCCCATTTTCTAAAAAAGGATGAGATGACTCAAATTCTACATGTAAAATTGGGACCTGGAATTTGGCTCTAATCCTTTTGATATTCCTGGGTTTTTGTCTGACATGAGACACAGTGACTTCTCTCTCTCTGGAAGAAAGCAAAGAAAGACATAAGGCAGTTGGCGTGTTGTTTAGACTCAAATCTCAAGAAGCAAAGTGGAATCGTTTATCTACAAGCTAAGCTAAAAAAAAAAAGATAAAGATAAAAGTATATCTAGATAAATTCCATTTGAATTTTTAAGTTAAATAAGGAAAATAAAGCCATAAAAGTATTTTAAGATATAAGTGAATAGGTTTATGGATTAGCCTAAGTCTTTATCATAAAAGACTCTCTGATTAAACCCTTCCCTCTTAGATATTTTAAATTTGCATGTGTGAAAAACAATATTTAATAGGAAAAAATGTGAAGAGAGAAAAAAGCAACATATCATTACTCAGAATTCTTATAAATTAGGAAGTATAGGATTAAAGCCACAATGCAAAAATGAGCAAAATTCTGAACAAGCAGTTAACAAGACAGGTAATGCAAAAGTCAGAAAACTTACACAAGGATCTTAAAAATAAAGAAATATAAGTTTTAAAACCTTATGAGCCAACTAAGCTAATTAGGATTTACTTTTTACACTTATTTTCAGTGTTGGTAAGGGAGTATACTACTCCAAGAATTAAAAATTGGTACATCCTGTCTGCAGGACAATTGGATGAAATATATTCAATTGTTTCTAAAAGTTAAACTTTCAGAACTGTACCTTTTAAAAATAACATGCCACAAAAGGTATATGTTGTGTAGATATTTATGCTAGGGGTTGCTTTTAACAACCAAAGAAGAAATAACATAAAGAGAATGATTATCAGTACATGGTAAGGTTAACGTGAATTTTTAGATCTCTCTTGAAAAAAATTATTTGTTGTTATTTTCCAGATTTAAAAGGATGATGACCCTTCTTAAGAATGGTATTGAAGTCCTTTCCCAGTGGTATGTGTAGTAGGGGCTGAGGTTATGTGGTCAGCCCTGCAGGAAGGAATACTTTATCACTGACATTGCTGCTGTCAGCACATGGTGTTAATCAAAAGCCAACAGCTTTTAGTTGGGCTTTTTATTGTTTTTAAATCATTGTCTACACCCAGGACAGCTGGGTGACGCGGGTGATGCATCCCACACTGTCCTCTTCTTCAGACTGCCCGTGGCTGCTTATAATCCCGGACAAACAAGGGAAGGGGCCACGTTTGGTATCAGCATGAAGCAAGTCAGAATCACTCAAAATTGTGCTCTATGCCAATTTCTACAATAAGATGCGAAATAATTTCATGAGTGCAAACATCAAAGAGACTTCCATCTGGCTTCCTGAGGTGACCCTACTTCGGTGGCTGTGGCTGCCCTCACTTTGTAGGTGACTGTCATAATCCGCCATATCGTGTGCGCTGTCCCCACGGGGGCCGTGTGACAGTCCTCTGCCGCAGCTTTGCAAGGGGGAGGCATGCTGCTGCTAGAGGTACAACTCAGTGTTTCCATTGCCGAGAAACTCTGAGTGAGACACCATCGAATATGAATGGAAATTCCTGCAGGCACCCCATAAATTTATTATAAAGCACTGGATTTTTGAAATAACAACAATAACTTATGAAATTTGAGGAAAATGTAAAAAATTAGAAATTTATGTCTCTTCAGGGTCACTATAGCCCCCAGAATCTACTGAGTTGGGGGTCTGATTTCACGCACACGGGAGCAGCCGAATCACAGCAGCAGGGGCGAGTGGCTCTGAGGGCTCCTGTACTGGGGAGCAGAGAGAGAACTGATGTGGGGGTGGGGGGTAACGATCCAGGCAGCTCTGTAGGCTGAAGCAATAAGAACTGCTGGAGAGATGGTGCTGGGATCACTTTTTAAATCCACCTGTGTAGGATCCTTGGAAAGGACATAGTTAGGTATTGGACTGGCCCAGGAAGGTACAGACAGGGGAGGCTGCATTCCTACAGCCGCTTGGGATACAGAGTGTCTTACCAAGGCCTGTGGATCTCAGAACAATATGTTGAGTATCTAGAACTCTTTATACCAATATATTTCCTACTGGCTCGAAAGGAAGTCATAAGAAGAGGTAAAATGTGTATTGCAGAAGTGCTCAAATTTGCACAAAAAGTAATCAATCCCTACATTTGGCATGACTTTTAGTGCACTAGAGCTGTACAGTCTCTCCCCTGCTTGCCATGATAGCCACTCCAAACTGAAGGCAGGACACACGGCCTTTTTCAGAGACCAGGCACCAGTGTTGCCCCTAGTTCTGCTCTAAGTACACATCCTCCAGATGCCCAGCTTTCCTGCAACAGTTCCCCACCTCTGGAAGCAAGTAATATTTATAAATTGTATTTTACCAATGTAAAGAGCCCCATCTCTCACTCCTTATGTTGAAAGTTGATCAGAAAAATCAGGACCAAGTCCTGTGAGAATAAATCTCCTCTAAGACTACACCGAATCTAGGAAAACCAGGTCCTTTGCCTTTGCTCTGGCTTCACCTCAGCATTTTTTCCTGTAGCAGAAATAATGTGTTTAGTCATTTTGGAACAATGGTTTAACACATTTATTACATGGCTGTTATTTGTACGTCTCTCTGCCTGGTAGCTCTGAACTACCAGTGGTACATGCGTGACTGTCCCATTGGGTGACATGGGACAGTCCCATCGGGTGGTATGAGCTGCTGACAGACCAGTCATGCATGTACCACTGGTCATACAAGCTACCTAATGGGACAGTCATGTACTGCAGGTTGTTCAAGCCTGTGGGAACATATTAGTACATTAATAACTGATGGTGCTAGTCCTAGAATTTAGGCTCTATCAGTGTTCTATGGGGAGTGGATCAAAGGCAGCAAGCAAGAGTCATGTAAAGTGAGTATCTTGCAAAGCCAGAATTCAGCATGGTGAAAAAAAAAAAAAAACACCCTACCTGACTGAATGTATGGAAACAGGAGCTATTTAGACTGTCAGAGGCCATGTTTGGGGGGAAGTGGTAGGAGGGGAAGAGTGGAAGGAAGGGCATTAAAACATAAAGGAAAAAGGAGAAAATGCCAGCTTCCCCCTGTTCCTTAGCTTGTGGAATTAGGGAATTGTTTCATAATCCAAGCCAGCAGCTTGAGATTTGGCCACATTACCTTAATTTTTCTGGAGTGTCTTTATTTTTCATAAGTCACCTTAGGTGGAAAGACAGCGGCACTCTCGTCAATGAATCAAATGGCAGGAGGGATGATCCAGGAGCCCGATTGCCCCCGGGCCAGTGCATGGTGTGTCTTCTGAGGCTGGTCTGGGCTTGGATTATAGGTTAAATGAATAGTCCCCGTTAGCGAGCTCATAGGACGGCTCCGTAGAGGAAGGAGACTCTGTACCTTGAATGTCACCATGAAGAAAAGGTAGTGCTCTTAGAAAAGTTGACACTGCCACTTGGCAGTGTCTTACTGTCATTGTTGAACTATAGAAAATGATGCCTTACAGTGAGGCTTGGAGTTTCAGCACAGTATATAATAAGACCTCTGCCAGGGATTTAGCTCAGTGGTTCCGCCGCCTGCCTCATAAGCGCAAGGACCCGAGTTCGATCCCCGGTACCAAAAAATAAATAAATACAATAAGACTTCTGTCAGCGTTCAAGTGATGCAGGAATTCTTTGCCCCTGTGCCTCATCTGGGGTGTGGTGGTCGTGGAGGCAGGACCTGAGCCGTGCTGGCTGTCTGGGGCTGATCCACTCTGGGATGGAGGCACCACGCGTCATCTTGCTCTCTCACTCTCCTTCGTCACTTTTGCCTTCATTAGCTGGAAGTGAAAGCCTGAAAGTTTACTTGCTTCGTCCATATATGTTTTATATAGCCATATTTAAAGCACCCTTCTGTGAGTGACATGAAGTGTGTATCATTGGTGAGGGGACATCTGAAAAATCAGGAGGAAGCTGAGCCGGGTGAGAGGCTCCCAGTGGCTGAGAGCAAAGCCATCGATTTTACCAGAATTGACATCCAGGCAATGACTTGTTTTCTTGGCTCTGTTACCTTGGAAACTGAGGCACAGATTCCATGTGTGTAAACAGAAAGGAATAGAATCAGTCATCTTCTTC
The DNA here is from genome assembly GCF_053883595.1 of Heterocephalus glaber. Classification (NCBI taxonomy): domain Eukaryota; kingdom Metazoa; phylum Chordata; class Mammalia; order Rodentia; family Bathyergidae; genus Heterocephalus; species Heterocephalus glaber. The sequence continues at coordinate 3,906,787 of NW_028258414.1, read as the reverse complement.
GTATAGCAGTGGTAAGGATTATTCGGAATGTTTAGATAATGTATCAGCAAGTTTTGAAATACAAGATGTTTGTAGGGGGAAGTACAGTCACACATGGCTTCAGGACAAGGACACAATCTGAAAATTGCATCCTTATGTGGTTTCACACTTTCTTCTCTAGGACACAAGAAATTCCAGGCCACTCTCACCAGCAGAGGAAGTAATAGTCCTAAAATGTATCACGGTTGGCAAAATTGTGATTAAAAATAAAGACTTAAGTGGACTAAATATTTCTTTTCATAAATCAATATACATAATACCTGTATCTACTTCCCAAAGCAATCTGCTCTGGTAACACTCACAGCTGCTGAGGAAATACCACTGAAGCATGTTCATAGGCAGAATCCCTTGCACATTTTATGTGAAGGAGACAGTCTTATCCAGGCAGACTCTTCCAGCTTTTTTACTATAAAAATTTTAAATATATACAAAGAGAAGCAAAAGCAAAATGAACTGCCTGCTATCAACCTCCAGATGCAACATTTAGCAAGAATTTGCCATGCCTGTTTAGTTTATCCCTTTTTCCTTGGCTGAAACATTTCAAAGCAAATCCTAACATTGTATCATTTCATCCCTACCTGTTGTAGTATGCATACTGCTTGATATGAATGCATGTTGTCCCTTGTTTCCTTTTCAAGACCCCTCAGAAAGGCTTCGTGATTGTTTGGTTTTCTAGACCTGCTATGTTGCAGAAATTTATTTTCCCTTTCTGTCCTACCCTTGAGACCTGCCAGTGTAGCCTGGAAGACAATCAGCCAAGAAATGATGCTGTATCATTACATTTAAGAATGATCCAAAACTCACATATAAAATAATAATAATCAACCAAGAATGCGAACATGGGAGTGTATATATATAATGGCTATTTTTAAAATAAAGTATAAAAATTAGTTTGGCAAACAAGGTTTTGCCAAACTGCTGTTTCCTATTGGTCCCAATGTAATTGAATGGCAGTAACATCCTGACTTTTATTGAAAATCATTTTAAATAGGAAGGAAATTGTTAAACCCAAGTTAACCTCTGAGTTGTTACATCTAATAATCCTGAGTACTGAAATCATTGTTTTCAAAATAGCTTCCTCAGCCTCAGAAATGGGAGAGTTGAAGCTCTTCTGAATTGCCCTGTACGCCAAGCCACCCAATCCTGCATCTTGCAATAGCCCACAGTTAAGTGGAAATTTTTCTGCAGGTTCTTTATTATCCCAGAGCCAATATGAGATTAGCTTTGTAAGTTGGGTTTTCACCTTTACAGCTTCCGTGTTGGGGATCCGTTAACAAGATCATAAAGAGATTTCTAACAGATGAAGCATGCATGCCCTGCGTTCAGCTCTGGTAACGACCAAATCGATGTTATCAGAAGTGTTGAGCAGGGCCATTTTAACTTTTCTATTGATTGTCTAGCCTCTGCTCTGGGTCCTGGGGTTAGAGTGCATGTTTTCTCCCTCTCCCTCTTTGTGTGAAACCTTCTGATTTCCTTTTTCCTATGCACATCTCTCCTTACACGTCCTCAGGCCACTGTGTTCAGCACTTTTCCCACCACCTATGCTCCTCAATTTTCCAGAGACTCTGGGGTCACAATCAAACGACCAAATGTATGGTTTGGGGGAATCATCTCCATTCATTCATTCATTCATTCAATAACTTATTTTGAGCTTCCAGCTTTTTTTTTTTTTTTTTTTTTAGCTACTTGTGCCAGGCACTATTCTAAGAATCACAAGTACAGCAGTAAATCCAAGGACACTAAGTCCCTACTCAAGAGTTAACATTACTGAAAAGACATGGCACAATCCCGTAGTAGCACATCTGAAGGAGAGTGGTCCTGTGATGGAAAGCAAAGCAACATGGAGAGCAGAGCAGAAAGCACAATTCTATATGAGAGAACTGGGAGATATCCTGGGAGGTAACTGTTAAGCACAGATATGAATGGCTGTGATGGAGGCCAAGGGAGAGCTGCAGGAGAATCCAACCAGGGAGAATTAGAAGCGGAGGGAGTGGAAGCCACAGTAAATGGCAAGTGTTACAGAAGACTCAGAAGGCTGCTGTGGAAGAGGAAGATGGAGAGTGTGACCCAGCCAGCCAGGTGGTGTCGGAACTCAGGACCTGGGAAGGAGTTGCAGCAGGGGATCCACAGGACCTGCACTATGGGTGACAGAGGCTCTCTGGCTCCCAGAGGCTTCTGAACGATGCTGATGGAGTTGTCCCTGGCTCTGTCTGCTGCATGCAGTTCTGGAAGGCTGAACACATCCACGCCTCAGAGCCTACACAGCCTTGACCTGCTGTCTGCTCTGCCCCTGTTATCTGGCTGACTTGGAGCCAGTCAGTGAATCCCCTGAGTCCTCGTTTTTCATTCTTTTTCAGGGAGAGGAACACTCCCTCGAGTCGCTTCCACGTCCAGCATTGGTGATTCTAAGCTGTAAAGTAGAATTGTTTCTAAAAACTCCTATAGCTGAGAGACTCAAGACCATGGTGACTTACGTGAGGTAGAAGTTCCACTCTGTCTTCTGTGATGATCAGGTCCACAGATACTTCTAGGGAAGCCCCCGTCATGGGCCAGTTCAGCACAACCTGAAAGGATGCAGCAGGGTAATTAGTATTTCCATCTCCTTATCATCTCTTTGTGTTTGGAGCCTTTGAACTACTCTTTCCTACTTTTTCATAAAATATAGAATAGATGGTTGTAAACTCTAGTCACCTTGTGGTGCTGTAGAACACTGGAAATCTATTACACGGCGCAGGGTCCTGGGATCTCTCAGGGCAACGGCAGAAGTGTTCTCTCTTGCCTTGAGTGATCTGTAACCAGTCCCTGAGGTTGCTCAGTTGCCCCAGCCGTCGCTCAGCGTATGGCTGGTACGTGGTGACACTGTACTTATCTGCCTTCTAATCACTGGCATAAGCAAACTTACATTTGGTAGCAAATGGATGTTTGTTTTCCCAGGAGTCGGAAGTCATCTGTCATCACTGTCTCAGTCTCTCGCTGTATTCTGGAATATTCCATAAAACACACTGAGCTCCACAAGGCTGATTTCCAGACCTTCCCTGACACATTGATAATTACTGTCAATCAGATTTACACCACCATGGGCCCGCTTGAAAGCAGCCAGCTTAGCCATCACACTTTACTTCAGCCTACGTGCAGTTCCCTCAAAAGTATACTGCAATTAGTAGTTGCTATAGGAAACCGAGTCTCCTAATGGTCACAAAGAGATTTTTGCAATAATTACCAATATTAAGTTAACACTGCCATTCATTATTTCATTCTGTCCTCACAGTAGCCCCTTGAAGTAGATATTTCAATATTAACTTTTCTTTCCTATTATTAAAATTACCTTTATACAGTTTTGTTGTAGAAAATATAGTAAAAAAAAAAAAAAGAAAAATTATCCATAATTCCTCCAACCAGAGATAGCTACTCTCATTAATTTGTTGCATACATTTTTCTTTCCTGTCCGTATTTGTTAATTTTTTTTACAGAATTGTATTACACCATACTTTGGGGCTTTGGAATTTTTTTGTTTGTCTTAGAACAATTAGAGAGTCTCAGAGATTCACTTTTCATTTTTTCAGTGATGGTAAAGTATTCCATTACATAGACATATCACCATTTACGTAAGTCGTCCCCTCTTTCAGAATTTGTGTCGTTACCCAGGATGTTTTGCTGAAATAAACAATGTTATGATGAGAAGCTTTATGTATATCAATGATTAGTTCCTAAGGCTACATTTCCAGTCGTGTGTTTTTAGAAGGCAAGAAGAAATTGTTTTCCTTTCCTTGTACAGATGGGGAAACTGAGGCTTGGAGAGATTGTTCTGTCCCCAAAACACACATCTGGTAAGTGGCAGAGTTAGGAACAGTATTCAGGGTTCACTGGTTGTAAATCCCTGAAGGGAAAACAATGGATGCATCAAATCTAACACTGACCAAGTACTTGGTAAAATCTGGTATTGCAAGATACCTGCCTGGATGACTTCATCCTTTTCTTGGATTATTACCCAGCAATGACCAGTCCAGACACATTGCCTAAAATTCTGTGATTAGAGTAGAGGTTATAAACAGTAGTGACTTAGATCTAATAAATGATGTTCTCTTCAGTTTTTCCATCTTTCTTCTTCAAAATGGTGGTAATGTAGATTTTTTTTTAAAAGAATTCTTTACGTACCCTTGGCACCTAATATATTCTGGAATAATTGAAGTCACCTCTCTACTTTTAAATCTTTTTTCATCCCATTGGATTTCACCCTTCACCTGTTTTGACAGCAGAGCTCATTTCCTCCAAATTTAGAATGGATTCCCATTATTTCCACTTTGGAAGGTTCCTTCTGTTTTCTAGGTGACTGAGGACATGCGTGAACTCATGAGATGCTTTCCTCCTTCATCCTAACTTGGTCTGTCTGTGCTTCTTCCATCAATAGCAGACTGGACAGGGTGGCTGCAGATTAGTAAACATTTCTTCTGCCTTTTCCTCCCTTGACTCAGTATATTGAGGCATGAGGTATGAGCTGTATAAGAGGAATGACTAGGTAGCCTATATAGTAGCGTAATACATGCAAAAATGTCCATAGTGTCTGACTTGCTTTGGGGCCAATGATGCAATAATCTTTGAGTAGTCCTTATCCAACCAGTTCTGGTAGCTTTAACTTTGGGAATTGCAATGACAGCCATGTGTTTATAGCATTCAGGTGAGTCACCTATAGATCATTCAAGTCAGTACCTGTCCCTATTAGTGGCAAACATAAACAGATTCAACAGATTCCAGAGGTACATAAAGTAAAGCATTTCCTGTAAAAGCACGGTAAAAGCTGCTGATTTTTACTTAGCTGATTTATTCACTTAGAAGGTATACCTACTCAGTTCCAAAGAGTGCACTGGATGTGTTGATAATCATCAGTTCACACCTCTGCCCAAAGCCCCAAGATCAAATTTCAGCCAATCAGGTAATATCTAATGGGTAGCTCCATTGTCAATACCTAGACTCCATAAAAGGTTATCAGTTTGAAAGAATAAAGATTCCTACTATTCTTACTGTGCATTTGTATTAATCATGCATTTGGCATCAGCAGGAGAAATTACCCTCCTTAGGTGTGGACTCTTTGTAATGTATTGAATAATAATCTCTGAGAGAGAAGATGGATGCTTTCCAAATAAGTTTTGTCTCAAGATTTCTTTCTCAGATGGACTGATGGGCTCTTTGTGCTCCCTGTTCTGGGGGATCTGGAATGAGGCTTTGTCCTTGGAACTGTTTTGTTAAAGATAAAGGCAGGACTTGAAAGAAGGCATACCTCTGGTCTGCTTGTCCAAAATTAAAAGTATTTCTGGTCACTAATGTCAGGAAATATGACCTAGACATAGAGGACACTCACAAAATTTTTAATTCAAGAAACAGGATGATTTTTTTTCTTCTCATCCATCCCCCTAACCATTTTTTAAACTGAAAAGGAATCTTTTTCATGGTGTATAAAGCAACTGAGTTGGCAAAAGAGTTGAAATAGCATTATGGAAACGGCTCACCTAGGCTCAACTGTAACATAAAAGAAGCCTCACATTAAAGTATTATTAATGTTCATAATTAGTATTTCCAAATGATTTCTAAAGGCTTTTATGCAATTATAAAATGTTTGATTGTCGTCACATTGCTAACGCTTCGATGCCTCCTGCATGTTGTCCTTGGTCCTTGAACCCCGGCATATCATTTATTTCTCTTTTGAGTGAACTCTAAGCATTAGTGTCCATTAAGAATTTTTGAAACAAAGTCCTGAGATTACTTGGAGCACTGTCAGTAACATGTACTGATCATCATTAATAGTTCTTTTGTCCTACACAAGGGTGATGTTTTCTAACAGCATCTTGTTTGGCCAGGCTGCTGGGGCTGCCCTCCGGAGCCGCCTCCTGCCCAGATTTTCTCCTGGATTCTGTGTGAATGGGGCGAGCTTGTAGGACAGCTCAGGAAGGAGGAGCAGAGTATGTAAGGCCAGCATAAAGTGGAAGCGTTTTCTTTGTGAAACAGTTGTTGGCCATTCAAAAAAAAGAAAAAAGAAAGAAAAAAACTACAATACAGGGCCTTATTTTTAGCTGGTATTTATTAGCAGCTGCCTATAAATTGTTGGTTTGACTGTTAGCTCTGAGAAAGGACCAGGAAGAAACTGTGCACTCTGCCCCGGGACTGTTTGTTGATAACATGGCAGGGAGGAGGTTAAGCATTCCAGGTTCATTTTCAAAATCCTTACCCAAGCTCCCGAGCACCAACTTTCCAGGTTATGCCCCTGTTTAACAGTTGTTCCTTATGAGCGTGCTTCTCTCTGGCAAAGGGCTCACTTTCTGTTATCTGATTCAAAGTATCCTCAAGGGTATGCAGTTAGAAACAGTTTTAGCGGAAAAGAAGCTTTATGCCCTTTGCCCCATGTAGATCATCTTAAGTCTTACCATAAACCTAATTACACCTCCTTTCCTGGTCTACCTCCCTCCCTCCTTCCTTCTTTCCTTACTTTTTTGGTACCAGGGATCGAACTCGGGTCCTTGTGCTTGCCAGGCAAGCAGCGGAACCACTGAGCTAAATCCCCGGGCCTTTCCTTTCTTTTTGGTCAAGGTCCTGGGGCTGGAGGCTGGGGCCTTGAGCATGCTAGGCAAGTGCTACACCACCGAGCTAACTGCACCCCGCCCTCTCCCCTTTGTATGACTAGGAACACCAAGGTCAGAGGGATCGAGCCATTTGCCCCAGACGTCAGAGCTTCAGTAACAAGCGTGTTATGGAGTTCGGGCATCTTGAGGGGAGGGAGAATAAATCTTAGGAAAGCCTTCAGATTTGTAACTCTTCTAGGAATTAAACAGTCAGTGTGCAGGGTGAGTATAGTATCATAAGTTAGGGGCCGGGGATTTAGCTCAGTGGTTCCGCTGCCTGCCTTGCAGCATAAGGACCCGAGTTCGATCCCTGGTACCAAAATAAAAATATGTATCATAAGTCAGGACAATAAAAGATGATGGAATTAACTCAGCATCTCTCTGTCTTCCTACCTTCCTGCCACATTTACCTGAAATGGGGTAATTTTGACATATTTTGAGGGGAAAAAGAACTTCATTCCCCCCGCCACCCCCCACCATACCAGGGATCAAACTTGGAACCCTGTGCTTACAAGGCAGGCGGTGGAACCAGTGAGCTAAATCCCCGGCCCCCTTCACTCCATTTTATATGTATTGTTTTCATTTGTTATTTTGCTTTGTGATGAGCATAGAATGAATCCATTCTTATTATGCTATGTCTACTCAACACTTGTTATGTCATTACAAAACAGGGCAAGAAATGGTACAGGCTGCATTCTGGCAAGGTGGCCAAGGAATATGTTTGTAGCTGGAGACTTGTCCAGGATTCAAGGCCTCTGGAAATGCTAGCTTTGTAATTGCTATATCTGAGGAAGAAGAAAGATGCCATCTCATACAAAAAAGGGGGAAAAAAGTTAAAATTAACTTGATATCCAGACACTTGCCTAGAAATGGAGAGACAATAAGAGGTCCATCAAGGAAGTTAATTGATCCAAGATTTGGCACTGATTGGAAATATCAGATTACATTCCTAAAGTGCTCTGCTCTGGATGGCTATAACTCTGAAACTTTTCCCTGCTGATAAGCATGACAGTGACAAATTTGTGTTATTTTCATGACATTTCCTTTGCTTTCCTTTGAAGCCTGGTTGGCTAAATTGAATCAGGCAGTCTAGATGTATTAGAAGCCCTACTTTGCTCTGTGTAGAGTGTTTGTGGGGCTTGTTCCCCCTCATTTTCAGAAATTTTAATTCGTAATTTTAAACTATTGTCACATTATAAAGTACTCTAAAGCATGGGCTGGAAATGCCCCAGGTACATGCCGTGTGTGTGTGTGTGTGTGTGTGTGTGTGTGTGTGTGTGTGTGTGTGTCTGTATCTGGGAGAACAAGGAGAGTTTGGCAACTCCATCAAAAGGTGCCGTTTTTCTCCAGCCCAGATAATTTTAAAAGATTCACCCAAGAGGTACATCTCTTACTTAATCTGTTATTAAGCCGGCCTTCTTTCCCCTTTGGTTTTTAAAGGCAAGAAGAAAGTTTCAGGGCGTTACCTTTGATCAGATGCTACGTTAGGTTTTGTACAGTGAGGAAGGGATCTGGCAACCTGTCACTCAGAAAGAGATGTTGCTCTGATGTTTAGAAGCATAGTTAGGAACCGTCAATGGATGAACTGGAAGGAAACAAAGAAATCATGCCATGCAACTACCCCACTCCGCAGATGAGAAACCTAAGGCCCAGAGAAGCAAAAGCCCAAGTTATCCACTGAGTTCATTCTGGGCTCGGGAGGTGAGTTTTTTGTTTGGAAACTTGGTTGTCTTCTATCACTCGCCACAGTAGGACCAAGGCCCTTTCTCTGCTGGTAGCAGCACTCCACCCGTACCTCTTTTTCAGCTCTCTGGGGAAAGATCTTGGTGTTCTTCCCAGTCATTTGGAAGTGAGTCAAAACCTTCGCAAACTCATTTTGAGTCCTTCGGTGGAGGTGATCATTGTCCTGCGACTGCTGGACCAGCAGCCCCTACGAGTGTCTTCCCTTGCTGTCCTGAGTGCAGAATCCAGTGTTTGGAGTTTGGAATAGAGCACATTTACTTGAGAAATGTGGTTCCTGGCCTTGCACTGTCTTGCATCATATATATGAGGACATTTTCTAAGAGTGTTTGGTCTAAAAACACAGTCCTGGGCCCTGTGTCGGTGGGAAACCCAGGGACCTTGTGTAAGGTAATGGGATGGCTTTCTGTAGCATGTGGTAGTTGAGTTTCTTAAACTCATACTGGGTATACTGTTCAACCTTGACCAAAGTGAATAATTAACATTTATATCAGTTTGTAAAGCTCATATATCACTTTAATTTTCATGACAGTCTTGTTGAGTATTAGGATGATTATATATAATTTTAAAGACCAAGAAATTCAGGCCTAGAGAAGCCAGGTAACATGCCCAAGGCCTCTCAGAGGCAGGAAAGTGAACAGACTAAGATGGCAAGCTCAGATCAGCTTGCCTCCAAATCAAGTCCCCATAAGAGCTGCCTGGATTTATCATTTTATGCTTTGGAATAGAATTAGGGATATTTCCCGCCTTAATACTCATGGTGATTTGTCTTTAGGAAACTTAAGTCTCCCAAGAAATCTCCATTCACAGCTGCTGCTGGTGGTGGTAGCATTTAATTTAGAGAAGTTTTTTTCCAAAGGTCTTCCCTTCCACTTAAGAGGAAAATTTCAGAAAGAATAACTGTTGTGATCTGGCTGAGGCTGAGCTCTCTTCTTGGTGAGAAAGATGGGAAATCTTGGAACCTCTGAAAAAATGAGAGAGGAAAGGGAAGACTCATAGCATATGTGAAGGCAAAACATAGCTGCTGGTAGCAAGAAGGGCACAGAGCTGGTTGTGAAGGAAGGTGCTGGGGCACAAGGGTAGGTAATTCAAGATTCCTGGCAGGATGTTCTCGTTCTTCTGGAATATTCTGGAATATTCTCCATTCAACTCAAAATGTCTTCTAGTTAGAGAAGCTGTGGTTTCTATGTGTTTGCACCAGTATCTGTTTTAGTACATCTTTCACCTAAGCCCAGATGAGGTCAGGGATAGGGCCACCAAGTTTAAATTATTTACAGAGCTGGCTCTTGAGAGATATGCACGTGGAAGTCAGTCCTTTCTTGAATATTTATTCTTTTGAGAAGTACTACCTATACCGGGTTTTAAAGACTTGTCATGGGCATTTTTGCAATCCAAAATTAACTTTACAGAGAAAATATTTTTCTTAGTTTCTCTGAGAAATGAAAAGGATGTTTTCTGCTCATATGTATATGGGTGGTGTGTGTACATGTGTATGTATATCTGTATCTGTACTCTTATAGGGTTATTTGCTATAAAGTACTATAGAAAGGAGGGACACAAATTCCACCCATTAGTGTGATCAGGGTTGTTTGCCAAGGAAAATAAAAGGGATTTCCAAAAAATTTCTGAATATTCCACAAAATTTATCTTTTGTGTGCATTGCTTTTATTTGTTCACTTTTTCTGGAAAAAATAGAATTCCGTAGTCAAAATGACTACTAAGAAAAAATAAGCAATATAATACAGTCATAGCTGTATAACTAAGAATTATAGTGCACCTTCTAAAAAAATTGCTTTTCTAACAGAGATGTGTATTTAAGCTTTTCTCCACTCTTCTTAAAAAGGTATATTAATTGATTAATGTGTCTTCATTGAATATAACAAATATAATCTATGTCATATTTATATAAGTTAGGGCTGCCAGATAAAATATCAGGTGCCAAGTAAAATTTGAATTGAAGATAAACAATAAATTAGTATCTGAAATTCAGATTTAACTGGGCAATTCTGAAAATTATCTCTAAAATCAGGCAACCTCAATATAAGCATAACCTCGAGTTGCTTGTATTAACCTTTGACAGTTTTACAAAACTATAGGCCTGAGAGTCTGCACCATTGCTGGCGGGCTTTCTCCAGGAGATAGATATGCAAAGCTTTAGCTCCATGCCTACTCCTGTGACCTCCAACATCGGGCAGCTTTATTGGAAAGAATTTCAAAATCTATTATCAGTGTAATCATCATGAAAATATTTGATGAGAACACCATATCACGCTGTATAGTAAATTTAAGTAGAAAAGTCAAAGCAGTGGTATTTTCACAAGGGCCCTGGATATCAGGAGAAAATAGTTCCACACTCAGCGAATATAGATAGGTCTGTTCGGGGCTGTGTTAAATCCAATTGTGTGGCGGTTTTGAATAATCAAGAGTGACGGTCTAAGCACTTTCTCTCCAAAGTGATTTTACAGAAAGCACCATTTCCTAAGGAAATACACCCTGAGCTCCCACAGTGGTGAAAGAGCACTAATGTTTCAATTTATTGGGGTTGGTGTCAGGAGCTAGAGTTGCAAACTGTATTCAGATGTTAAATTTTACTCACTGTTGCTATTGGGGGCAGTAGCTTTCCCATGCTAAAGGTTCCTTCAAAAAATTCTTAGTTTCGATGTGACAGCGCCTTCAAAAATCTTTGCAGAAAGTTCTAACTTCACTTTGCAAAGCCAACTCAAACATAATGAAAAACAATATAGCCTTCCTTAATAAAACGAAGGAGGAAAAAAGGAATTTGAGTTGGGCTATGTAATTTCAGCTTCCCTAAATACGGCCTTTGGAAAAGAGTGGAGGGAACAAGTGTGTGATTTTGGTCTTAGACCACAACTTTGGAACTAATCTTTTTTTCTTAATGTCCACCATGGATTTTCATGACAGATTTCTTCCTTGGACACCATGTTCCATAGTTCAGTAGTAGATCTGAGCAGAGTGCCAAATGTTTCAACAACTTTTGCTTGCCACATGAGGGTTAAATACTTTTCTTAATAACTCAAAAGAAAAAAAATTATTTTCAAGGTTTACCACAGTTCGTAGTCACAAGCTAGATGTTTTCAACAGTTTGATTACTTTGGGCCTATTTAGTCTGGGGAATATCTCCCAAGAAGAATGAAGCATAAAATGAGTGGCGAATGTGGCGATTCTGAACCAGAGGTGGTAGGCTTTGCGTTGAAGCATGGGTGTCTGCTGTCTCTTTCGGCCCTCAGGTGCCAAGTACCACTGAGCAACACTTGTCACCTGCCATCTGTCAATCATCCCCCAAACATCAAGCGTGCTGACTCATGAATCCTCCATGTTTTCATGCTGTTCTATCTCATGCATTTTGGTGCCATTTACGGAGAGGTTCCAGTCATTCCCCTTCTTGGCTGTATGCGCACAGATACTTAGGTACATTTTGTGGCTGTATTTTCCCTCACCGTTAAAAGTTACATTTCACATGAGCAGGAAGAGCCCTTTTCATTAAAAAGCTAACATAAAATAAATAAATAAAAAGCTAACACAGACTCAATGGCCGTGCCAAATTAATTGCTCTGTTGCTCAACTGACTCTTGTCTTAGATTGGCATCGCTCTTTTGTACCTTAAATCTTTCCCAGTCTGCCTATAAACGCAATTGTCTCCCCTACTTCCAATAAAGAAATTAGATCCTTCTCTCATCCTGTTTCACTCTGTTTCATTACTGTCTGCTATTTCTTTTTTCCACAGAACCTTGCACACCAGTGGGTGACGCTCATAGTCTGTCATTCACAGGTACATATGGCTTTGGGTCGGTCTGGTGTCCCTGCCATACAAAATTAAAACTAATCTCACCTCTCCATCCCCATCTGAGCATGATGTCTTTCGAGCACACTCTGAATGATGTATATTCATTCAAAGGAGTACACGCAGGATACTTTCTTACCTTTGCATTATTTCTTCTCTTGCAGGTATCTCAGTAACGAAGAAGACGCATACATGTAAGTAATGCTTCTTTTATTTTGTCCAAAGTTTTCTGAAGAGTTGGAATTCACATATGTCTGGCTGCTGTGACCCTTCAAGTATAAACTAATGTTTCAGCTGTGATCCATGGTCAACAAAGGTCTTCTTTTCAACCTGTGCTGGTCAGAAGTGGCCCATATCCACCTGTTTGTACTGAGTGTGTGTTGAAGAGAGGCTAAACGTACTCTGATGGATTCTAATGTTCCATGTCACTTAGCCAGAGGATCAGTTACTTACTGATCACCCTTCCTCTAGATTCTTCTTAGGAAAGTTGGTATGTTTCCAGGAAACATCACCTTGATTTCTTTTAAACTTTGATCTCCTTTTGGTTCACCAATTAGGCTGTTTTGTTCTTATGTCTGTGGAGCAGAGATATGACTGAGACTGCAGGCGCTGTGGCTGGACCATGGGCATGGCCTACGAGGGCCCCAGGAGATGGACTTGGTAGTTTGAGATGGAAATGTGTACTGGATTTCTGCTCTGTATTCATCCCATTTCTCAGGTTAAATTGCTTCATCATTTGCCTTCATTCCAGCTACACCATAAGTTTACAAACTCATGAAAGGTGTCGTGATTTGCAATCTGAGAAATCATGTTTGACTGTGCCTTGAACCTCAGGATGAAATAATATATCACCGATGCAGGCAGTCAACTTTCACCGTACTTGATCAGCATATTATATAGGCTTTGAATTAATGGCGTCATTAGAAGTGGGTGACTGTTTTAGTACACAGACATGTGCTACCGTACCTATGAGATGTGCTTGGGCATCTTTCTCAGGCAAGCAGAGGAGCTAATTTTGGCACAATATAGGAACAATGAGGATATGTCCCCAAAGTTTTCTTAAGTACACTTTTTACATTTTTTATTTCATGTGAACCATTTGGGGGGAAAAAAATCTGGGTAACATCAAAGTAGTTTAGCTCGTGCCTCAGTTGATTCTTGAAATCTGCTCTTGGGTTTGTCTGTCTGTCTATCTGTATCTGTAGAAAACAAAATTACCAAAAAAAAAAAAAAAAAGCATCAAATTGCACAAGAAGCTGCCTTGAGGAGCACGGAGAGGTCCGGCCTCTACCAGATGCAAGATCAGGATGGCACCTCCCTCTCTCACTGCACAGTTCCAGTCAGCTCTCCCTCCATCAGGGTAGTCTGTGACCCTTAGCTTTTTGGGGGTTGTTTTGTCGTTGTTCTTGTTGTTCTTGCTGTTGTCAGTGCATAATTGAGCTCATGATGACTGAGAGATTGACAGTGCAGGAGACTGAAGTCCTCTGTATATCCGCAGGGCAGGCATGGTACAGAGCGCTCCCTTGCACAGCCTTGCCCATGAGCTCGTCCCTGGCCTGGAGGGACCCACTCTAGAAGTGGTAAGTAATTCAGTCTTTCTGCTAGCTCAGTCCTGGGTCTCTCCCAGGCAGGAGCTGATGATTGTGCCTACTGTGTATAGTGCTTTGGGGTATGGACTCCTGACCAGCTACCAATAAACAGAAAGCTACTGACTGTTTACATTATGACTTGGCTCTTAGATAAGTGGACAAAACCACTACTTCAACTCCAGTGGACCTGAAGAATATACCACAACTAATAAGATAACTTAAGACAGAGACCATGGATGTTAGCTAATATAGAGACAGTCCATCTATGAAGACAGTCAAGGAATTGTCAGCCGTGAAAATAACTTCATTGGCCTATTGTAGAAATAATCTGTGGTTGAGTAAAATTCATGGAAGGGTTTAGGTAACAGCATGAGAGTGGTGGTTAGCAAGGAGAAATGGATGTTCCAATAACAGGCAGTTTCACCAGGTGGGCCTTCCACCAAAGGCTTAGAGAATTTCATCAGCTGTACCTGCTTTAAAATAAAATTAAGACATATTGAGAGTGGATGGACTTTGAATGTCTTGCTAATCTTGAAGATCAGCAGGAAAAGTTTTAGACATTAAGCATGAAGTTAATGTTGAAATACTTAAAGCTCCTATATGTAATTGACAGAAAGAGTAATAGGAAATCACGTTGGTTTTTTCTGTTGATGTTTACTTTCATAATTTGGGGAAGAGGGTCACGAATAAAATGGCCCAGTGCTAAGTTGGAAAGAATAGCACCTGCATAAGACAGCTAATATAAAACTTCTCGAGGAGAAATTGAATTGTCCAAGTCCCAGGGCTGTGAAAGTCCTCCATACCACTGAACATAGAGATTGTTCTTGTCACCCAGCTTGGAAGACAGCCTATCGTATCTCTGATCTAGCAAGTCTACAGGACCCACAGTTTGTGAGGAGGGAGAAAATCAATCGGTTCTTTCTCTAATATCAGTCACCCAAATGACTTCCTCTTTAGCATCTGTCAGATTTTTCTTGAAAACTGAACTGTCCTAACTTGGCTCTAAGTTTTTTTTAAATATTATATTCGAGCTCCTCTTAAATCATCTTGACATCTGTTCTTCGAGAAGTTTCACTATCAGTGAAGTGTATGAATTCATTTTTGTACTGTCTCAAAATTTCCATTTTTAGCCAGGGTTCTGGAAACTTTGGTCCAGCCCTGACTACCTAATAATTGACAGCTGAGGTCACCTCACATTAGTGATTTCAGTCTGAGTTTCCTAACTGCCCCCACAAAGAGATTGTTCAATTTACAAATTAATATGTATAGTTGCAGAATATATTATCAGACCAGTGTGCCAGCTCATAGGCTCACCAGTCAGAGGTGCAAGACCTAAAAAATGAACCTGAGGAGTAGTGGCTCTTGATAATATTTTAGGCCACCCTGCTGTCTGGAAAGTACAGATATTGCTCCTTTGAAAGAATATTTTGAGTTAGTTGAGCCATAAATTCCCATAAGAAGACATTTGATTGCTAGGTTCCACGGACTCTATGAACATAGCCTGTGGAAAATTCATGCTCTCCTGAGTTCCTGAGAAGGATACCTTCAGTGTTTGTCTCAACTGTAGTCAGCTTTGGGAGATGATAAAGCATTGGGCTTCTTAGTACAAGGTCATCTCTCCCAAATTGGCCAAGTAATTCTTCCATTTGTGGTGTTCTGAAGTTGATGATAGGAAATATTGCTATTGGTTTTTGAAGTATGAACATTAAAAAAAAAGAGTATTTACTTGTGGGGAAGGGACATATTAGATCAATTTTACACTGTGGTGCAGAGTTTCAATCTAATTTTCATGGTGATTATCTAGCACATGGATTTGGTTGGACACTTATGAGATCGCTTTTTGCTTTGGTGTCTCCCAAGTTTTCTCTGGTTGCTTTCCTGATGAAATAGTACCATGTGGATAATGTCTTTTTCTTGGAATCAACTCCTGTTTTGGTTTTTATTGATTGCCAAAGACAACTGGTCATTCACGTTTGAGTTCTTAATCTAATTCTACTTGGATGGTTCTGCATTTACTAAAATAGTATAGGAGGATGAATATAGAGGTAAAAAATGCAATAGACCTTCCTCTCTGTTTCCACCTTCTGTGAACTATAGCATTATGGAGTTAAAAACTTCAAAGCAGATCAGAAGTTGTCTGGAAGGCCCTTATGTTATCCCAGAGTTATCAGAACACTCCCTCCTGGTCATGTGCTTTTTTCTATTCCTTATTCTCCAGTCCAGCCCTGCCCTGCCTCTTTTGTTCATACTCAGGAATCTACAAATGTTTGAAATGTGTAGCTATCTCAGTGGTGAGCAGTTGAGAAAATGTATCAGTTTAATCCCAAGTCAATTTGTCATTTTCCTCCCCAAAAAATACCAAAATAAAATATGCTTCTTAACCTTCCAAAATATTTTAATTTTAACTTAAAAAGCTATTAAAAATAACTCAGTACATTTTGAAATGTTTTCTTGTAGCAGGATAACACCTAAAATGTAGAAGTAAAGCACTGTATTATTTATAAAGAGATTTTAGTTCTCCATCGTGAAAATACATTAGCACAAATCTGAATATTTCTTTCAGAAGTAATCTTCTGCATCCATAAAAGTGTTTATTGCAATCATTTAAAGTGGAATAGGTTAATGTATTCACTTTTCACCCCCAGAGACTTGGTTTTGAATTTGACTAAGAGAAAATTAGTTTTGAGGGCTCAACCTCCTCTCCTTAGGCATTTGTTGATACCACAAAATGAGCCCAGTGATTTGTCACAATTGTTGCCATTTACTCAAGAGAACCAAAAACCGGGATAACCTTATTTTCTCATTTTCTTTTCCTTTCCTTGAGGCCATTCTTTTTTTATTGTAGATTCTCAGCAACCTCCAACTTGAGGCTCCTCCATGTAATTTTCCCAGTCCAGGAAAACCCAGGAACCATTCTTGCCGAAGCTAATGGAAGGTGATTTTTGGTAATGCAGTTAATAGGTGGCCATGACAACTCGTGTGACTCAGCATGTGACTCATGGCAGTTAGAATCTCAATGGCTGGCAGGGCGTTTCATTAGGACAGACCTGAGAAGAAACCATACAGTTCTTTTGGTACCCCTTCATCAGTATCCTGTCTACTCAATGACACATCATCAGAAAAAGGGACAGCTGGTGCTCACCAAGTGACTAGAAGATTCATTGCTAAGTTTATTACAGTTTATCCCAGACACTAAACTTAACTACTAAATGGACAGCTGTCTACTAAGACCTGCTATGTGCTGATAGGTTTTTTATCCCAAAGAGGTCAGAAACTAGTTGAGGAAAGATAATAGCGGGGAGACAAGGAGAGTAGGGCCTCATTGTAAATACTAATGTCAAGTCCAGAAGATTTGGATCATAACTGGAAAGCATGCTAAGATGGAAGCAGGGTAGAGGAGAAAAGAACGAGGGAGACCATCCTCATGCTTGTGAGCCAAGCGTGCTATAGCAGGGAAGCAAAAGATAAGGAATTAAACCTGGTCCTGAAAACTAGCCATGCTGTCCACTTCCACCAGTTCTCAGCCAGAGTGACACCTATTTAGTTCCTTCAAGATCAGCCAGTCTGAGGAAGTAAAAACCCCTCCAAAGCATCTGGAAACAAATGCCTTTTGTAGAGTCAGCCTGTGTGGCTAGAACCAAGCCCTCCTCAGCTTAACAAGATTTTTCTGTCTCATCATATTAAAGATAAATCGACTGCATTTGGCCCTGCCATTCCTTCCAAGGTAGAAGATTTTCATAGTCTTAAAAACCAAGTTCATGGTGAGGATCTATGAATTCCGTAGAAATGCTGAATATTTAGCTAAGTGTTTCCATCTGAACATCCAGTTTGTCCAAGTTTACTCAGTCAGTAGACTCCAGATTCTTGAACTGAATTTGGATAAAAAGTATTTGTGTTTTCATTTCAGATTGTAGGTTCAAATGGGTATGTGGAGGTAGGGACTGCCTCTGAAATTCATCGTCACTGCTAGCCTACTGGGTCCTGGTGTGTACTTACTAGATTTATTTCATAGTTAATAAACTCTTAGACATGATTGGATTGCACTTTAAAGAAGGGGCTAGTTGTCTATGACAGAAGTTTCCAGAACTTGTAGTTCAGTGATGATGTAGCAATGTGCGTGATGGGAACAGCAGAACTATCCACAGTTGTACCAGCAGCAGTGGAGCTGCCACCAAGATAGTCTCATATTCCAGGCCTTGTGTTTACTGCTTAAATTTACTATATCATTTAATTTCTCATGAGCTTTATTCTACTTACCCCATGTTTTAGATAAGAAAACCTATTTGAGAGATGGAATGAGTAGCTTAACTTAAAAAATGAAAAATCTTGTTTACCCACCCAGCTGGTCATGGGCAGAGCCAGGGATTTAAAAAAAAAAAGCATAATTGGCCCTTTGTGTGCATATGAGAGAGAGTCCTTGTATCTCCAGTATCAATATCAGCTAATGCTTCCAAATTACAGGTGGAAATTGAGGCCCATGTCCCACAACTGGCTAGTATGTGTCAGAGCCAGGATATAAAGGCAATCCTCGAGATGCTTCTAAAATGAGGAACTCCATTCATTAGAGTGGTTCTACCACTCCAGTACAGCATAGTCATTCCTACAGTTGACTGAGGCTTTCTTTTACCTTGCAACTACCTCACCAAATCACTTGAAGAACCAACTGATTATCTCACTAGATGAAAAAATTCATCCAGCAGAGGTGGTCTTCTGGAAACTATCCAGCCTTTCTGCTTTAAAATGACCATTACTTTTTAACACTCTAATTTAATTCAGCAAAATACTGGTGTCCACTTAATGTCACTGTAAATACAATACAGCCACAATAAAAATAACTGTTCTGAATGGTCATTGGTGTTTTGGGGAGAGCTGTATCTCCCACACTAGTAGTAATGAATTTTTCTTATGTTTCTACTGAAACAAAGCTTTTAATTGCCATCATGACATTTATAATAAATTTGTATATTGTTCTTTTGTCAAACAACCTGGTAATTCATGTGTGACTTTCAGTGCCACGTGGAGATAGTATGATTCAGGACAATGTAGTGTCCTTCAAATCTAAACCCAAATAAACAAATAAAACCCTGAAAGCTAGAAAAATACCCAGGAATGTGCACCTCTTGTAAGTGATGTAAGAGAATTAAACAACTAAGTTTTGAGGATTCTAAAGCTTACTTCCATTCAGGGTTGGATTTGGACTGGATTTATATCTGTATGCAAAGGAATAAAAACATAAAAGAAGCAGAAACACAAATGAGTTTGAAATGTGAAGAGAATGACTGCTCTATATTTACTTCCTCAGTGATGCTGTAGTTTTCAGGCTAATTTCTATATCAGTTGTATGGCCTAGAGGTCACTGTATTTGTAGCCATGTGGCCCTGTAGTTTATCATTGACGTCTACATCTGTACATGAGAGTGGCTTGGATTTTCACACCCAAGCTCTCCAGTTCTCCGTGCTCTTTGACAGCCCAGACTCCCTCTGGGTACAGAGCTGCCCACCTACTCTCCCATCTACCTAGGGACAAACTCTTCTCCCATAGAGGAGTCGTGATAGCTCTTTCCCCACTTTAATGCATTGATCAGTTAGGCTTCGCTTCTGACTCCTGATGTCTCAGTCAACAACCAAGCACAATGATTAAAACCAAGCAAACTGGGGAACAGAAAATGCTAGCCTGTGCTAGGTGAAGGTTGGGATTCAGTGAAAGGAAATTAATCCATAAATATTTTATTTTAGGTTTCATTTTGAAGGAGAACAGAATAATCTGTAAACCTATAATACCAGGACCTAAGGAAGGAAAGCAGATTGCTGCCAGTCCCCATACAACATAGGTGTGGGGACCAGGGAGACTCACTAGCTTTCTATTCCTTAACTTCTCCTGGCTTCCTAGCACTAACTGTGGCCCAGTGTAGAGTGAAAAGTGTAACTCATTCCCCAGTGTATATAACTGTTAAATGTGAAGGTGAAGGACAGGTCTATTTGCAGAACTTTAGTAATGGAAGCATTGCAGGACAAGGCAGGGCCGACTTGTGTTTAAATGGCTGGTGAGTTGGGGACACAGGTGGTTCCTGCCTTTGATTCAAAAGGATCTCAAGGATTGAGTGTGACTGATAGATCAGTGGAAGGCTCAGGGATGAGGATGTGGACCTGTTCAATTAGAGTAGAGGGTTCCCAAGGAAAAGGAGAGGCATTGGGAAGAAACAGCAGGTTTGGACTCTCTCATAACCAATAGGGAGCTACAGAATATGTGTGACTGATGCAATAACCTATAAACAATGTTTTCATGACATTGTCACTTAGCATTGCAAGAATCAGATGTTGCCTGCTTCAGTCTCCTCCTCTGAACCCAGATAAAATGCTTCTCCTTACACAGAGGTTCTCTTCTGGCTCTTCCTGTGACCGGCTATCTAGAAAGAATGCTTACTGAGCAGGAAAGATCTAGTCCAAAGCGGGAAAAGAAAGTGTCTCCCTTTTTCTTTGTCTCCACTGTTTTAACATCTAATTGTCAGGCCAGTTCTTGCCATTTCATTAAAATCAGAGGCCTGGAATGAGCAGCCAACCTTGAAAAATACATATGCACCTTGAATTTTCTGGCTAATAGTTCCCCTTGCCTGCTTTCATTCCGCAGCTAATTGGCTGGAGGTGCCTGTGACATGCTGGGAACCTATCTCTCCAACCCTTTGAACTCAGCTGCAGATAGCTTTAGAAAGATTTGAACCCCAAATTCCAAATGTTGCTCGCCCCTGAGGTCCATAGAGTAAACTACACTGATTATTATGTTTACATCCCAAAGACCATTTCCCTCCTACAGTTACACAGAGCAAGGAAAGGACAGTTTCATCCCCTTTTTCCTGATGGGTCTCTTCATTTGCAGAGAATGGGAAGGTCCAGATGAGGTATTTTCAACAGCTGTACATTCTTAAAAGTCTTCGGTATAATAAAATATATTGAGTTAATTTATCTGTCTCTGCTACACCGTATCTTTTTGTCGACAAAACTGAAAATTCACTTTCCTTTACCAAGTTGGGGCACTGAGATAACTGATTGTTACCAGGCTGTGCTGTTAGTAGACAGGATAACATGGGCGCCTCTAGAGAACGGGTGAAAACTAAACTCTGTCCCCTGAGGCCAGTGAAATAGCTGTTTGGTCCCTTGTGTGAAACTTCCTAATAACTTAACTGGGCAGCCTGTGGGTCCCTGGAGGGTCCTCCACGAGAGTATTCCCTCTCTTTGTTAAAATTGCTTATTAAAAATGATTTTATAATGAAGTTGCCTCAAATAGCAGCTCTTTTCCTGGTTGTCCTTGAAGCGGTGGTGAAGAATCTCAGAGAAAACCGACTAGGGTTTTTCTCCTTGTTAAAAAAAAACTTCGCCCTCACCGTGGTTACTCTTGATTTTTAAGGAGACAAAGCCTGTCTGACACAAGTCCCTCTCCGGTTGATTACGTCACTTGAAACGCTGTGCAAGGCATGATTGGTAGTTGAGCTTGTCGTTTGGGCTCCAGAATTGAGTTGATCTCCATGGACGGGGGTACATGTGAGTCTTCAGAGGAGACAAGACAGTCAGGCCTCCCCAGAGAGCTTCAGACACAGCCCCCAACTCCAGCAAAACAGTGATTGCAATTATGTCGTCGCTTTGGTTCTGGATTCCTTCTATCTGTAAACTAACCACTTTCCTGACATAGGGAACTGTCACAAAGAGAAATCAAACAATAAAAAACTGATATGAGATTCTTGGCTCTCAGTGCACTGTATAAATTCAGAGTGTTCTTAATATGTGTAGGAAGTTGTGAGGAAAAATCAGGTTTCTGTTGTCCATATGATCAGTGTGGCCTTTTGTCTTAAAAGAGCTTATGTGAAGGGTGCGTTTAACATAAAGAGTGACAAAGCCATTGTCATAAGGCAGTAGAGATGTCTGCCTCCCACTCAGTATCCCGTGGCCAGGCATTCTCAAACAGCAAGCCATATAAAGTTGTTAGTGACAGATACAGCTTGAAATATTTTTCTTACTTTAAGGCTTATCGGGCAGTAAAACTGCAGATGCTGGCGAAGTGGCTTCGTACTCCTTTTGCTTTGCAGGGTGAATTCAGCAGAGCACAAAAATTGGAGGCATCATTGTGAATCTTCTAGGGAGGGAGATAAGAGTCATGCCTGGTCACACTCAGACTCTCCGGGCCCTCAGGTAGTGCTGGAACTTGCTGTGAGTCTACCTCTATCTATCCCATAACTTCATGTTATGGACCTCAAATATACACAACAAAATTTATTTTTGAATAGAGCATCCACTGTCTATATTCTGTTCCCAGAATATAAGAAAGGATCGGTATCGCTACTCTTACATTCAGCAATTCTCACCACCCCCTCTCTCAACCAACACAAATGAAAGGGGGAAAAAAAAAACAGATGGTGGGCCGGGGATTTCGCTCAGCGGTGCCACCGCCTGCCTTGAAAGCGCAAGGTCCCAAGTTCGATCCCCGGTACCAAAAAAAAACCAGATGGGCTTCTCTGGACTTCCGTGGTCAGCAGGGTCTCCTGATTCCTGTCCTCAGTGGGCCTCCCATCGCCTGAACAGTCTCTGCTTTCTGATGTGGCCCTTGAGGCCCTTACAGTGTGGCTGCATCTCCTACTGTCCACTCTTCCTACTGTCTACACTGCAGGCCATGGTTGTTGTGTTGGCAGTGAGTTCCCAGAAGACTCCGCCCTGCGTCTCCTGTGTCTTGTTCTTCTTGAGATGTCTTTCGTCAGCTTCTGCCCCTCTCCACTCTCCTTAAATTCATTGCCACAGCTCCTCTACCCCCATAGTACATGGTTAAGGCCACAGTACAAAAGTACTTGGTAAATTTTTTTAAAGTACTTTGTAAAATAGCTATTGTTTATGTAGCTTTGTCCCAGTACATATTTCTTAATTATTTTTATATCCCTTGGGCCTAGTAGAGTGAGTGGTATCTAGTATGTGCTCAGTTAACATCTGTAGATGTTAACACACACACACACACAAAATTTAATGGCCAGACATTCTTCCCGTACATTTGAATTTGGAAGAAAAAAATAATAATCCCTTCATGGTTAACTACTATGAGAAAGACTAGGTATTTATTATTTGAAATAGCAAGATTTGAATTCTATTAGACTCTGATACCAAAGCTCAAATGGCTTCTTGATATTTTACCTGTGTATCTTAAGTCTCAGTTTTAGGGCCCATTGTTTCAAATTTGCCCTCAGTAGTTTGTCAGATTTAAGCCAGAATCTCATCCAGAGGTTTAAAAACACTTGTAAATCTTTCTGAAGATGAAGCACGTGTTATTTTTCAGAGTGATCTCCTAAATACCATTTGCTTTCATTATCGACACAAGCTTGCTGGGAGGCACGTGATCAGATCTGTAGGGTAAAAGCTAAAGGAATATTTTCACTTAGCGTCGGCATCCATGTAAATGTAAGTAGAAAGCTGCCTATGAGAGAAGAGGATGACCAACCTCTCAAGAGTGGAGGGTAGAATACACTATCAGGGGAAATAGCCTATGGTTTTCCAGTCTGTGAAGGAAAAAGTCATCTTAAAATGTTAAACAGCTTCTGAAGTAGATGTTCCGATAATCCCAAATCAGTTACTGAATTTTAAGATAGATTCTAGCAAAAAATGCCCCTTTTTTGTTCAAAGTCAGAACACAGGACCTTTCTGTTTGTCTGGCCTGGCGTGTAAGTATGCTTCCTTAATTTGCCAGGGACTGGTGACTTCAAAACTATCGTCCTCCTCGTAAGTGACCCCATAAAGCTGTGGTTTCTTGTACTTTTCCTTGGAATCCTTTTTTTTTAAATGTCCTTTAAGCTTCTTATACAGCTTCTTCCCTACTTTTGTTTGTAACATTTTCTTGAGTCAAAACAAGAGAAGCAAAATTATCCCCTGCAGTATCAATTCCTTGAGTGGAAACCTTGCTTACAAATGAGAAGATGAGATGTGACCCAATAAAAGAATCTATTTTAATTTTAATTTATTTCCTGGTGGCCTTTTATGCCTCCTTAGGCAATGACCTAACCAATTCTATGTTAACACTGATTTTTTTTTTCTTCCAAGGTCAAAAAGGCACTTTGAAATTATTGTAAGAGGAGGACCAATGTTTTTCGCCTGCCCTGTCAAATCTACCTCTTTATGTGAAACTGAAATCCTAGTTTTCATGACTCCACAATAATTCTTATCTCATTAGGCTTCTGTTAGGAGGAAGCTCCTAAGACCCGGATGGAAATGAACAAGAAGACCATCTCTGGGACTTCCAAGTCTCTACTTTTGGCAGAGACACTATCTCTTGTACTGTCTTTCATCCCTTCTGTCCTTTTTCAGATGGGAAAACCTTTCACACACAATGAAGAAACTGCCTTCACTTTGAGCTCAGTTTCCTACAGTGACATGCAAGCAAAGTAGAAACTGCCTAGGAGGGGTCAGCCTATGGTTTGCAAAGTTGGAAAGGAAAAGCCATTGCGTGACCACAAGCACGTCCATGCCACCATGCCCTTCCTCCACCTTCCATCCCCTCTAAAAAGAGTTCTGTCTGATATCTCTAAATCAAAGAACTTTCCGTGGCCTGATTTGTGGAAGTTACCTAATCCTGAGTATAATTGGGGTGATTTGAAAGACGGGACGATGTTCTCATTTTCATTTATGGGAGCCACTCGGGGACAGTAGCATTTAGAAGAATATCCTTTTATTGCCCTAAATTACTGTACCTGAGATTCCATTGATGTTTCTCTTAGGTTAGATTTCTTGTGAACAAAATAACTGACATGGGTCCCATTCTCATAGATTCTCCAGGGCAGCGATGAGTATCAGCAGCAATGAGTTCCCCTTTATTCTATCCTGAAATCTCTCTTAGAAGGAGGAGCTCTGGAGGGTTGGGGACATAGCAGAGGCACCTTTTCACATTCTGTATGTGACCAGAACCTCATCTTATAGTTTCCCTTATTGTCCAATCACCATTAATGGAGCTCACCTTGCAGTGCCAGACTGGGACCCATCTGGAACCAACCCTCTTGACATAAAAGCTAAGCTGGGTCAACCTTACATCAAGCACAATGAAGATCTATTATATTCTCATCTAGAATGCATCATTATTCCCAATTAGTCACTCCACTAATGTATCTTGAACTTAATGTATATATCTGAGATTGACTTCCTCAGAGAATAGGCTCCGAGCTTCTGGAATTTGCATACAGCCATTTCCATTTGCATATAGCAAGTACCAAGCCAAGCAGGGGAAGCCAGACTGGCTGGGAGAGATTGTATCATCACATGCTTGACACCTAGGCTTTTGCAGCCTCCACCAGCAATCAGAAGAAGGAGTGGCCTTGTGGTGCAAGGGGAATAGATCTTTTACTCTGCCCCCGACAGCCCACCAGATGGCGGCTGCATCCAGGGAGGGGCAAGACTCTCTCAGAGTAGCTCCCATTGGCTAAGGGCAAACCTCAAGGAACAAGTCTATGTGAGCATTGGTACCCAACTCTCCAGGCCCTGGGCTGAGGGTGGGGGGACATGGGGACCTGAGCCCTGGAGGGTGACATCTGGGTAGCACACTACAACATTCACTACAGGGGCAAAAATGGACATGAAATTCAACTCTTGTGAAAAACATATTTTATTTAAAATGACATATTTCATTGCTTGGTTAGGACTTAAACTAATAAATACATATACTTGGCTTCAGCATTACTGTTTACCAGAATTGCAAATGCTGAAGAAAAAAAGAATGCTTTTTTTTCTATTGAATAAAGTTCTTCATTAGGATTTCTGGTGCTGGACATGTGCATTATTAATCACATATGTTTACAATTCCGTAGACTGTTTTATTTTTCCACACATGGACATTTCAGAACATTAACACATTTTTCTCAGTTATAGAAATAAATAACACATTTCCAACTGTTTGGGCTCATGCAAAATGTGTTCACGTAAGAGCAGTGAGAATGCTGGAAAGCTCTAGTTAGTTATACATATTACATGTTACTGTTCAGATTTTGACAGTCTGCTACTATCTTAGAATTAAGGTACAGTATCTAAAATATTTTTACAAGGCCTCTTTCCATGCATAGTCAGTTCCTTTTTTGCGAGACTTTACCTTCATTTTGCCTGTGCTTATAAATAAAGCCAGAAGTAGGAGACAGTGGTAATGGAAGCCACGATGAGCTAATGGGCACATCCCCAACTATCATCATACAAGAAGAAACTTCACAGTCAGAATGAGTGATAAAGCACACAACAAACTTGAGTTTCCTTCCTCAGAATCCTGACATAGCTCGGATTTAGTAAAATTCGACTTCAATTTTAC
Organism: Heterocephalus glaber; assembly: GCF_053883595.1. NCBI lineage: Eukaryota > Metazoa > Chordata > Mammalia > Rodentia > Bathyergidae > Heterocephalus > Heterocephalus glaber. The sequence goes on along the minus strand of NW_028258414.1, from coordinate 3,880,697 downwards.
TTGTAGGCAAGGGAGCTCCCAAAGTAAAATAAATTCAAGCTTTCTTCATAGAGTACTTAAATATTTCCTTTCCGTACTGATGCAAAATACATCTCCCCAACAACCACCCCAGCATTCTGAAGACCTCGGTTTGTTGATTTGTTTATTTTTCAGGTCTTCCTGGGGTTTTCACTGTTCAAAATGTCTCTATTCCCTCAGGGACCCAAAGCCCCAGACACCTTGCAGGTCTGGACAAGGACTGCCTGTTTCATGGTGCTGAAGTTGCAGACAAACATCAAAACCTCTACGGTTCAGATGGAATCAGGGCTTATCTGTATGGAGTTCAGTTTTCCATGGCTTTCCAATGTTTGGGGCCCTTTCAGGTTGATGATGAAGTTAATGCAGATGATTCTTTTTCTTTTTCAAAGAGAATCAATAGATTGGAGAAACACTTTACCTGGTCTAAAAGCATCCCTGGTTCCAGCAGCTTCTACCTGGGAAAATCCCCAGCCATTCTTTGGACACTTTCTGTGTTTGAGTCCCTGGGAAAGAAATTCAATGGCAGCTTGATCAGTCTGCCCTACATATTACCATAATAATTACGAGGTCTTGGACAGAAAGCAGCTTTTCAAGGGGGCAAAATCATGACTAGGACAGCCTCCTGCATCTCACTCTTGCAAGAGGAACCAGTAACCCACCTACATTTGCCATTTCCCAGATTATGTCTGATCCAACCCCTCCAATTGCAGGCCTTGTGCAACTGTGCCTCAATCCTGACATACAAAGTATAGAGACTTTTTACATATAAAGGAAGCTAATGAGCCGAAATGTAAAGTATAGCTATTTGCAATGGACAGGATGAATCTGCTCCTTAATTTTTTCCTGGAAAAAAATGCCTTTTCTTTTTTTTTTTTTTTTTTGGTGCCAGAATTTCAGTGAGTGATTCATATTACTGTCAATTACACACCCTTATGGATTACAGCCACTAGGCAGCTGTCCAGGAAAACACAAGTCTGAAAATGCTTCTGTTTTAAGAAAGTTGAATTCACACTTACTCCTCCTGTGGGCATGTATTATCAGGCCGGAAGCCCCACTTGGTTGCCAAGAAAGGGGACAATATCTTGCCTCTTCTATCTGGCCGAAGCAGCCACTCGGATACGTCAACAGCTTCACACCAGGGCTTACATGCAGTGCTTCAGTTTGGTTTCTAAACAGCCTTCATTTATTTATTTTTTTTTTCTTTCAGTGCATGTTACAAAACACAGACTGGTGTTATAAAACAGGATTTCTTGTGATGAGTCACACCAGTTGCCTGAGTGTTACCACGGAGGCCAGGAGATGAATGGAGAAACTGTTCATCTTCCTGTCCCCAAAGTCGAAGGCAGAGACAAATTAGGACTCTTACCTCTATTTCCAGTGATGCCCTTTGTTGTCACCACGTTCAGCTAGATTTCTTTTCCTTTTTTTTTTTTTTAAGTGCAGGTAAAGCTACAACTGCTACAACTGAAAATGTTACATTTGCTGTTGAGCTGCTCAGTGGTCTAGAAAAGACAGCTTTTATCCAGGTAAAATCTTCTTAGAGTCAGGCAGATGTGCTTTCCCTGGGAATTTAACCAAACCTCCTTAGAGTGCTCAGTTAAGGTTGCCTGAATCATTTGCCCTGTTAGAAAAACTATGAGAATTGTTGATATTTTTCCAGTTTTTCAGTACCTTTATATCTGATTCATAGAATCAATCAGAAATTTCAAATAATGAAATATTTAGTAGTGAGGAAGCTGGCCTCATCTGGACTACTATCTGCATTCCAGATACCTTCTGTCTAAGGAATATTAGCATCTGAAAGAAATATTTCAAAGACAAAGGATCGTGTGTTGGGTGAAATCAGTTTCACCTCTTACCTTGTTTAGAGGCTGATTGAAGCCAAAAAGTGAAAGAAAAAAAAAATATATATATATATACACATGCATATACACACAGATATATGAATATTTCAAATGATTAATGAAATTTTGATATAGAATGCCATTTTGCATCACAGTAAGCAACCATTTTTTAATATTGTCAGGTATAATAACATGTAGTTGTTTTTAAAAAAGCTTTATTAGGTAAAGACTGAAGTAGTTATGAATGAAAGGACAAGATATCTATCTGAACCTTACTTTAAATTGCTGTAGATAAAGAGTATCTTGAGGAGGGACTGGGAAAGGCAAAATGCCATTTTAGCTGGGGTGGGGAGAGGTAGGAAGAGGGAAATGTCAATTGTGTTATTCCATTTTTATATGATCTTGAAAATTTTTAAAATAAGTTTACTTTTTTAAGCTTCCTTATTGCCTGTGAATTATAAGATGATTATGTTTTACACTTGAAGTTCAGTTACTCTGGCCAGTTAGTATTCACTTAGAAAGCGGTGACAAGGATGGGCATATCAAATTTAGAAAATTGACAGTGACCTCTTAAATTACTGTATGTACAATCCATGCATTGCTATGGGAGTTGTGCTTTGACTATCTGTCAGCACACCAGTAAGAAAATTTGCTTTTGATAACAGAGTTGCTTGATCTTCATGGCCGGTAGCAAAAAAAAAAAAAAAAGCATAAGCATTAATTGCTCTTGTTTTTCAATCTTTTCAATGTTCGTATCATCATAAAAGGCTAGACTGGAGGACCTTGGTGTGAACCAGAGCTCTCAGGGAGGAAGGGCTTTTCTTGGGGCAGCAAGAAGGTTTTGTTCTACTTGCTTACTGACATGGGAGCCAGCCTGAAGCCCTCCTAGAAACCAGGACCCTTTCCCAGCCTATCAGGCTATCTGAGTCTCATCCTTTAAAATCCTCATTAACAACCGACCCTCTGGGGAACCAGGCAGTTTTCTAAATCCAGACCAGTGACAGCATGTCAGATGTTCATTCCAGGTCGCGTGGCCCCAAATTATCTTTTCTTTTATTGAACACCATTTCCAAGTTGTATGATAAGTCCCAGAAGCGATCACCATTAATTCTGTCCTTGTTACTGCTCTGCACAGGCTGGCGGCCGCTTCTTCCTCCTCCTGCTTGCATGGACTTTGTCAGGGATGAGCATTCCGTCAATATGCTCGAAGGACAGTGGGACGGAAAGGAGGGTACATGACCAAGGGATTCCACGCAGACCCCCAGGCACTCCTGTAACAGTTTCCTCAGAGGCCTATACATTTTAGGCTGAAATTCCAAATGCTGCCATCCAAACACTGACATTTTCCTTCTAGTGACAAAATGAATCCTGTTTAGCATTTCTGGCCAAAGCTTTTTAAACACAACTTACCTGCCAGAATGTTATCTTCTTTGCATGCAAAAGCAGCTCTGAGATCCAGCAGAGGATCAGGCTGACATTTATAAAATAATTTTTACAACTGGAAAAAAAAAATCTTTTGCAAGAGTTTACAAAGAGCGTCCTTCTTTTGGGCCGGGTATTTAGCTAAGTGCTTCCACCGCCTGCCTTGCAAGCACGAGGATCCAAGTTCGATCCCTGGTACCAAAAAAAAAGAAACAGAGTGTCCTTCTGATTCCTAAAAGCAGAGTTGTTCAAAGAGATGGACGAGTAGAAATAATGTACCTACAAGAGGGCTCAGCCCTCTCAGTGTGGGCTGTGGAGAGAGCAGCCCCAGAGTTGGATCTTCTTTGCCTGTTCAGAATTCAGGCTTCTCAAGCCTGTTGGATGCCCGGGAAGTTCATCTAGTCATTGGGGAATTCCCCACCCTGGCTTTACTGCTTTCCTAACATGTGGGAAACACCAAGGATAAGACAGAATCTCCCATGTTCATCCATCCGACCTTCCTCCCTCCCTCTTTCGGAGGAGGCAGGGGTACAGAGCTAGAAGAGTTCAGTTCATGAAGTTACCCTATGAATCCTTTGCATGCAAGTGCTGAGGACAGAAGCCATGGCCCTGCCTCCTGGGGTCCTCCTGGAGGTCAGTGTGGATGAGGAGATGGCTGAGTACATTTCAGAGCAGGCAGAGAGGTGGAGCAAGGGAGACAGGAGCACCTGGCATGGGCTGTGGGAGGCCGGCACACAGATGCAGCTCTGTTCACGTTGGGGTGTACTTCCTCCTGAGGTTCTAAACACTTTATCGTTCTCTTTTTTGTTTCTGTTTTGGTTTTGGTTTTGGTTTTAGTTTTTTGGTTTTGGGTGGGGTTTTTTTGGTACCAGGGATCGAACTCGGGACCTTGAGCTTGCAAGGCAGGTGGCAGCACCACTGAGCTAAATGCCCAGCCCCTGGTTTTAGTTTTTGGGACAAACTCTCACTCTGTAGTCCAGGCTGGCCTTGAACTATGTAGTCCAGGCTGGCCATGAACTTGTGACAATCCTCCTGCCTCAGCCTCTGGAGTGGTGGCATTATAGGCGTGCGCCACGAAATCCAGACTTCATTCCTTTTTCCTTCAATTACACCTTCAGAGACACATCTACTGACCCAACTGACAACCCAAGGTAATAATCCTCTTGGGACAGCCAGAGGCTGGGAAGGACCTTGCTTCTGTTTTTGACTCCCAGAAGTTTTTGAAGGGTCCCCACCCAGGCTCAGCTGCCCCAGAACTGGCCCTGTTGTCTGCACTGGGAGGATCATTCCTTTCCTGGGCTCTCAAAGGCAGCATAATCTGACTAGGGGCCAGCTCCTCTAGTTATCCAGGGCCAGAAGAGTCTGCTTCCCTTGGTTCTGTTCAGGCAAATACGGTTTTCCCCATTGTCCGGAGCTGCTTGTGGCTTTTGTCACGGAGAGGCCTGGTTTCCCAGGGCTTGGCAGAAACATCAAAAGCTCCAGGCAGACCCACCAAGGTGCCCATATCCAAAGGGAGAGGCGAGGGAGAGGAGGAAATGCACAGGTCATTCTGCAGCTCATCCAGGGTCTCCCAGGAGCCAGTCCCCAACCTGGCAGTCTGAAGACAAGACCTTTTTACTCTGTTCAGGAAACCCTGGAGATTTGTGGTTTCTAATATTCACAGTGCTGTGTGCCAACCCACAGAGCTGATCCTGCAGGCAATGCATGCTGCAGACACATGACCTGTATTTCTCACAAACCCCACTATTGAGTGGTCTTTCCCTTCTCCTTACTCCCAGGAGATGTCTCCAGAGGGCAGTAACCTCTCTTTGCTAGTGTTTTGTAGTCATGTCCCAAACCAAGGCTTTGCCTCTTTTCCAGCTTGAGTGGTATTTTCACTTTTGAGCACGCCACCAGTGTTGGGGAAGAGACTTCCCTTGGCCCCCTCGGGTGGTAGTCAGTGGATTTCTCCTCTCCCTTTCCTTCCTTTTTGACTCCATGCCTCGTTTGCTTTGGCCTGTGTGGGTAGACAGGGAGACACCTGCCTGGCAAGGCCCGTCCAGCTTGCATTGTGTGGTCAGCTGTGGTGTTTATATTTTCAAATTGGATACTCAAATAGTGTGCGTTGTGCAATCCCTAACTAAGTTATTCCAAGTACTTGGTTTCGAGGAATCTTGCAAAAAGGAGGAAGCTGCCCATTGCACAAGTTTTCTTGCTATTGTTAAGAAAAATTGGGAAAATCTCAGGAACAAATGAGTTGAAGACTCAATTTCAATCTATATCTCTTCTGTAGAGCATGTCTGTGTGCATGACTTAAAGTTTTGTGTTTGCGTGTGCTATCTGCCTTGCTAGACTATAAACCCTTGAAGGCAAGATGAGCGTTGATTGATTTTTGCATACCCCAAACTCTTGGTCTGTCATCTGATGGGTTTGCACATAGGACTAGGGATTCAGAGGACCTGAGTCCAAGTCTGAGCTGCCTGCCTCTGGCTGGAGGAGCCAGGAACGCTCCCACGGGGACTGTTTTCCTCATCTGACAAGTGAAGATCCCCAAGGTCTCTCCCTTTCTATCTTCTAAAAACCTCCTATTTCTTGACTTAGGAGAACTAGAATTACTTCAGTCTTTATCATTAATTTTTCTCCATTCCAATGTTTCAAAAATGGATCATCTACATTTCTCCAGTTTCATATAAAGCATTGATTTTCGCTTTATAATACATCTGAAGGAATTCTGAATGAGAAGTTACTGTAAATCATGGATATAACCATTAAGCGTTAGGTTCCTTAAGGGAACTATTTTTCAATCAGCCAGAATGGCTTCCTCTAGCTTTCTTTAAATTGAAAGACTTGTAAAAGGTGAAAAACAAATTGAACAGGTGGGCGGGTCCCAGGAAAGATGAGGCGTGTTGCTGTGGACTGCAGGGCCTGTGTATGTACCAGGTATACCAGACATGTTGGCAGGGACGGGTTCCTGGGAATGAGGCTGGAGGTCTCTCTCTCTCTCTCTCTCTCTCTGCACTTCTGCAGCTTGTAGAGTACATTTTGGTCAAAATTAGCAGCAAAGGAGACAGAGAGGGTAGAGATGGAACAACACTGACCTACTAGGATAAAGCTTGGGGGAGTCAGGTCACCTCCATACATTGGCTCTGAATGCCATTCATCCTGTCATACATTCATCACATGCCTACTAGTCTCAGCGATCACTTATATCCCTTACTTGTGGGCCTTCCTTTCATCATCAAAGCCAGAAACATACAAGTATCCAATCCTCTTCCTTGGTCCTGTCATTTTTTATGTCTTTCAGTCTCTTTCCTCCCGCTTGTTTTTTTTGTTTCTGGTACCTAGGATCGAACTTGGGACCTTGCGCTTGCGAGGCAGGTGGCAGAACCACTAAGCTAAATCCCCGGCCCTCTTTCCTTCCCCTTGTAAAGGCTGTGTGATTACATTGAACCGTGCCCCACCACCACCAAATAATCCACAATAATCTTCCCATGTCAAAATCCTTAATCACATATACAAAGTCCCTTTTGCCTAAAATAACACATTCCCAGGTTCCAGAAATTACACTGTGGACACCTTTAGGAGTAGGGTACATGGTGACATTGGTCAGCCCATTGTCAACAAAGCACACAGCATTTCAGGTCTCATAGAGTTTAGGTTCTAGTTGCAGAATGAAGAAGAAAGGAGGTAGGATTTTGTCAGCTTACTTGTTTGCTTTTTTGCCTGCTTGTTTGTTTTTGATGTTTTATTCTAGTCATGTAGTTTCCGTGGAAATAAATTTGTAAAATCAAATATGGAGAAAATGTCTGTTACATTCACAGTGTGTCCAGGCTAAAAATAAATCTTCCTCTTATAAAATGCTTTCCATAAAACAGAAAGCTAACTCTACCATCAAATGTTTTAGGGTATAAATCCAGACATTTGTGTTATTCCTATTTCAAGAGGAAAAGATTGGAATCTTTATTTGCAAAGGGAAAAAAAATAAGACTTCTCTGTCCTTAGCCTGTGAGAAACTTTGGTCACAAGTTCTTATTCCACAGCGCCTGGGATTAAAATGATAGACATTCTAAATCCCAGCCACCCGAAGAGGCAGCTTTCACGGGAGAGGACGAGAGGCCATGTCCTTATCTGAAATTTGGCTACAAAGGTTGGGAGCTGCTGGTAGAGCTCATGCTCTTGCTGGGATTTTGACTGTCCCTAAAGCTCTTGGTCATTTTAAAAATTCAGAAGTAAAAAAAGGTACTGTAAAGTATCTGAGACATCAATTGTTACAACACTAGGTAAATAAGAGAACCAACTTGGCAGGGAAGGAATTTGACCACAAATAATTGGAAATGCAATATCAGAGGCAAACAAAAAAAGACTCAAGGTGGCTAAAACAAGGCCAGAGAAGCAGAGGCAGTCACATTCTGAAGTAGGAAAAAATCAAATCCAAAACAGAACATTGCCATGGGAAGTCCGGGGACTTCCAAGGGACCACCATGGCTAACCTCAGCCTGGACCCCTAGAAGCGGTGTGGCTGTGGCAGTTACTTCATCTCCATAAGCCTCCTCTGTGAATAGAGATAATGGTACCTGGCCAGATAAATGTGATCAGGATGCTTCCTCGTGCTGGCTGATGGGTGTGCAGTCCAGGACAGTCTCTTTGCCATGAGGGTGAGGTTGGTAGCCTGTCCTTGTCCGACATGCCCCTCAATCTTTTCCAGCCCTCCTCCCACTGAAAGCTGCCCTTGGCATTCACTTTGTGCCAACAGCAGACACTGCTTTGTAAGTGGCTGCTGTGTGTGTGCCCTGTGCATGTGCAAATACACAGGTGCACACACACAAAGTACACACATGCACACGCTATCTATGACCCCTATGTTGCAGCCAATTTCCTATCAGACTCAAGCATCAGAACAAGGCTTTGGGTTTTACCCAATCAGTTGAGGTTCGGCTGCAGGCTCATAGGTCATTTGCCCTAGCAAGCTAAAAAATTCTCTTTCAAAGCAGTTCATGACCTGTAGAAATGAAAGCCCACAGAGCAGCTTCTCCAGTTTAGAAAAAGCAAAAGTCAGTGTGGTTCCGATCAGGCGCCAGGGCTGACCTCTGGTGATTAGGAAGTGAACTCTGTTGTTAGAAACCTGTTCGGGCTTAAAGTCTGACACCGCTGCATTGGCAGGTGCCAGGGGCTTGGATGGCAGAGGACTGGGTGGGGAGGCACCACCGAGCCAGTGGGATGGGGAAACGATGCAGAGGAGGAGAGCTGGAGGCAGCATAGAGCATTGCAGTTGTGCTAAACATGGACCTGTTTGTGTAGTGGAGAGTAATTAAAAGTTACGGCCATGTGGTTTGTGTTAAATGTGAAGTGTTTCAAAATGGCTCAGTGTGTTTGTGCACTCAATGGAAATGTGTTCTCTACCAACTAATTGAGGGGAGGAGGAAAAAACATGGCTGGGATTCGTTTTGTAGAAGGAAGAATGAAAATGAAAAAATATAATGTCATTTTACTCTTTTCCTCATAGGGGATTTTGAGCTGATTTGTCTTGGCTTTTCTGGGAAGCCACATACACAAATCAATCCATTGTGGAGTTTCAAGACGAACAGTGGCCTTTGCCTTTGCCAGTCTGAGACCCTGTCTATTCCTAGGAGCCACCACCCAACGTCCAGTTTATGTTCAAAGCCTGTGGGAGAGGGCTTTCACTTCTGTCTCTCTCCCATTGAGGTGTGTGTGTGTGTGTGTGTGTGTGTGGTACTGGGGATTTAAACCAGTGCCTTCATACTGAGCTACATCCCCAGCCGTTTTTATTTTTTAGTTTTGAGACAGGGTCTCTACATTGCCCAGGGTGGACTCATACTTGCAATCCTCCTGCCTCAGCCTTCCAGAGTGCTGGGATTACAGGCATGCACCACCACACCCAGCTCTCTGTTTCCCAGAAGGCAGCTCACTTTATTTTTGAGGCAATCTGTCTGTTCAAAAGCTCTTTTACTAAGTGGGAAATCCAGCTTCTATACACTCCTATACACTATTCATTGGCTCTTGTTATACCATTTTTAGTCTATTCATTACGTTTAATAATTTTACAAGTGGAAAAACTGAAGCCTAAATGAATAAAGAAATGCATGCATTGTTTCATAGCTACGAGAAGGCAATGTAAGAGTTTCAATCCAGGTCTGCCTGGCTGAAAACCTCCCATCCTTCCTGTGTCACCAGCCTTTCATGCCAGGGAACTGAAAGGCCAGCTGCCATCTAGCACAGGACAAACCGTAAGACACAGAGCGGAGTAGAAAGGACACCCTTTCTGTTCAGGGCCACACTGTCCTAAGCCAGGCTGGCTGCGGTCAACTCAGTTAACTCACATCCGGCTATTGACACCTGGTGACATGCTTAATGGCCCATGAATTTCTAGCCCTCGGGGCTCAAGGTTGATATTTATGGTTCCCCACATAAACCGAAAGTGGATTATAAATTTATCTCTCTCAGATTTAGGTGACTAAAGTGGCCGTTCAAAACTGCAAGGGACAGTTGACTTTGTGAACACGGTGTACCAACCTGGACAAAGATCCAGGTGGAAGGAGGGTGCAGAAAGCTGCCACCATTTGTGAGAACGATTCCAGACGTCCCCGGCAGGAGAACCTGCTCATGTATATGTGGGTATTGATGATGTGGGAAGGGCGCTGGGGAGCAGCCTGCAGATGGATTTGCTACCGTAGAAAATAGGTGCATATTTTGGGTAACCCAAATCTATTACATCATGACAGAAAAAGCATAAAGATTTGCAGACATTCTATAAAGGGAAGTTCAGCATAGGCAGGACACTTTTTTCCAAACTCCTGAGCATGCCAAGTATGTACTGATATAGCCAGGCAAGTATGGAGCGGGGCTAAATAGGAATGCTCTACTTCTGGAAGGGTGGCTCTTGCTGATGTATGGGTGACCTTCTCCGGATGCTGGCTTAGGTGAACATCTTTGAGACTCGATGCATCTGAAGATAGCAGCTTTCTGGTCACTTGTATCTCTGAGGTGAGCTTGCATCATACGCTGGGTGTGGGTGAAATATTACCATCAAGTCTCAACAGGAAGGTTTAGGAGAAATCATCCATGGACCTTCACAAAAAGATGGGGACGTGGTAATCAGCCAAAATAATATTTCTTGCTTCTATCCATTCCACAAAACTCTTTAGTATCCAGGTTTCACTGTCAACCCACTGGTGATAACATGGGATGTTAGAAAGGCTGTCTGTAGTCCAGAGATGGTGAGGCCTATTGGAAAGAACCGAGGCACTGGCAGCAGAAGGACCCAGGTTCAAATCCTAGCTTTTCTGTGTAGTTCCTTTTCACTGTAATTTGGGACTTGTTATATAATCAGTGAGCTTCAGTTTTCTAACCCATCAAATAGGGATAAAAATTTCAACCAAAACATTGTTATGAGTATGAATGATTTGAAAAGTAAATTGCTTTATGAAAATAGAATATTGTTGGCATACTTCCTTCTTCAGCCTGGAAGATACTTTGCTTGAAAATCCCAGCACTCAGGAGGCTGAGACAGGAGGATCACTTTGAGTTTAAGGCCAGCCTGTGCTACATAGTGAGTTCAAGGGCGGCCTGAACTACATAGTAAGACCCTGTCTCAAAAAGAAAAAAAAAGAAAGAAAAATTTTAACCATGCACCAAATTGTCCATCCCAAGGACCCACAGGAAATAGCAAACTCCTTCCGTGAGCACGCCTTCCTCAGGGTTCCACAAATCAGCTCTGTCTCCTGCTTTTGAGCTTCCAAGGCTGCTCACACCCTGAGAAAGCTCTCTGGCCTCCTGCTGTGGAATTCCTCTCCCCAGTTCCTGAGAGAGCCTCTCCTCAAGGGCAAAGCACATTTGGAAATAAATTCAAATGTGAGTATTTTCCCCTCCCTCAGCCCCAGACGGGGTTTTCAGGCCTCCTTTTCTGAGGCCACTCCAAGGAACCTGAAGTTGGAATGCTCTCCTGAGGTTGATCTATAAAATCCAAGGCCAGCAGCATAAATAGGAACTGAGGCCGGAGAAAGCAGAAGTGTTCTCCACCAGCTTCAATAGAGAAAGGTTTGTTTGATCCTCTCTCTCTGCTTCCTGAAACTAAGCTGAATATTTGTTTGTTTTATGGTAGCTCAACTTTTTTTTTTTTTTATGGCCTCTGAGTGTATGGCTGTTGGTTTCTCTGTTTAAAAGGAAAACACGTTTTCTCAGCAATGATCTCCGCATCCTGAACCCAGCGATACCCACTTCTAAAGGCCATTTCATCATCAAGATGAAGTTCTGCTAACTCTTGGGACCCTAAAGATAAAAGGATGTGGCTAGCAACTATGACTTGTGCTCACCTGGCAGCGTATGTCGCTTGTGTGCCTACCCAGAAGTGTGTGAACAGAAAGTCTCTAGATTTATTTTTACACTGGAGATTTGATCACACAGGGGGTGGGGAGGATATCAACGTAAGTGACTATGCAAAAATAACAAAATAACATTTTGAGCTTTCAGTTGACAAAGGCTGAGGCCACATCAAGGTGAGTGGGCCTCTCCATTGTTTTGGAGGGGCCTGCTGGTAATTAGCATGATTTATTATTTTAATAATCGTAGTATATCTGTGTTTACTCAGCTTCCATGGATGCTTGATCCAAATTTAATAGCCACCACCACCCCCAAAAAAAAAAACAGAGAGAAAAGGCCCAGGGATAAGGCGAGGAAGGTGGGGCGGGGAGTCAGGAGCGATGTGATCTTTCATACAGGTAATGAAGGAAATGAGTTTTTCCTTTTGACCTCCTTTCTCATAGATACGTATCGACATCATAAAACCAGAACATGGTGTGGGGTTGACTGACAACTCCTAAAACAGAATGTTCTGAATTTGGGAGAGTCAGAAGGTGGCAGGGCAGGGCTGAGGTGTTTGGCAGTCTTCACACACACACGTAGAGTGTTTTATTCTGTGTTTTGTGTCTAAAATTCTAACCTCCCAGGGTCGCTGTTTGTCTGAGTCCCTCTAAGTGTGCGAGGTGACACTCAGAGCTAGGATAGTGTTGGCTGGTTGGCCTCTCCGTGGCTTGTGAACACAGGGGGAGTGCCCGATGTGAGAAGGAACAATCTTATATGCCATGGATTTTTTTTTTCCTGGAAGCAACTGGAAACCAACCTAGTGACACTTAAGTCCTTCACCTGCTCCATGCTTCTAGCCAGCGTATGTGAGTCATAGTGGTACTGAGATGGGCCTTTGGCAGAACAGCCGCAGGAGTTACGGTCGCTGACTTGGAGTGGGAATGTTATACTATGTTCAGAGTCATGGCAACTTGAACTTGGCAGCCGGGTCTCCTTCTGAGATTACCAGTGCCTCGTGGCCAAGTGCATCTGTGATGTGAATTGAGCACAGAGTGGGTTGTGGATTGAGAAACCTCTTTTGTAGCTAGCGATTCATTTGCACCCTTTTACCAGCAGGGTGTTTAAGCAGGGTTGTGTGTGTTAGAATCACCTTGCTCTGTTTTCCCTCCATTCTATTGGATATAAGATACTCTGGGGATCACTAAGGGCATCTTCCATCTGCTGCCTAAAAGGCCAAGGATACCTGGGATAAAAAGGATATTTCCATGGTGTCCTTTGCTTCTATCACCAAACCTGATAAAAGCCCCGTTAGAAACTCACAGCCTTCCCAAGGTACAGTAATGTTAATTTCCCTTTGCAGAAAGGCTGTTTTCCGAAGGATGGCTAAGATCAGATTTTACGACAGACATGTTTCAACATATCTGCACCTCTCAGCACACACTGTATTTGTCTCTGTGTGTTGTTTGCATGTTTCTGTGTTGAATCTGTAAAATGTAGCATTTTTTTATAGTTGTACTTCTACAGAAGATTTTACCCTAGGCTTGGAAGAGACCAGTGATAATGCTTTGGTTTGGGGGGAAAAAAATCTGTTAACAGTTTCTTAGTCACAGTCTCCCAGGAAAATGATCTGTGAGTACCCCTGGTAAAAGTTGCAAAATTATTGTTGCATTTTCCTAAAGTGGTTTTTAAGTGAAGTGTAGAAATGATACAGATGGAGTATTTCTCATCCAGAAAGCTGAATTGCCAACATCCAAAATATTTTGAGCACCAATATGATGCCACCCGGTATGGAATATTCCAAACCTGACCTCCTGTGACAGGTTGAAGTAAAAACGTGGGCACTCTAAAAATACTGTATAAAATGACCTTCAGGGTATGTGCACAAGGTATATATGAAAAACAAGTGAATTTTGTGTTAGGTTTAAGTCTCATCCCCCAAAATATCTCATTATGTATATGCAGTATTCCAAAATCCAAAAAAATAAAATCTGAAATCCAAAACACTTCCAGTCCCAACATTGCAGATAAATGTACTATCGATACATCCAAGGTGAATGTAATTTTGATACCTATCATACTCTGCTAATGCTGAACACAGCTTGTTACATATCAGGTTTTCTGAGTATCTGTCCCATCCTCAGGGCCATGGTAGGAAGGTGCCTACAGGTCCCCTTGTACACAGAAGTGATGCTGGCATGCTATCCCGCCCTCCTCCTCCCTCCATGGCAGCTTCATCTCCTGCCCTTTAGCCTGTGTTCTCTGTCTCCTGTGTAAACCATGGTGGCCCCATACCTTCTGCAGCCACCTGATCCAGCAACCACAATAGGTGTCTCCTCCTCCTCGTCCTCCTCCTTCTCCCTGATCTCTGGGGCCTGAGTCCCTCCATGGCAAGGCTGGTGGCAGTGGGCAGGGCAGAGGGCGATTTCTTAGTCATGCCCACTGAGGGTGCCCAGCAGGCTCCGTGGAAATGGTGGGCTTGCTCTGTGTGTCTTTCTGTCTCAGCAAGTACTGCACATGCCATTTCTGAGAGCCTCCCAGGTAGATGGCACTGGGCTCCCTCCTCTTTCTGAACACTTTCAGTCCTTGAATATCCCTGACACAGGGCCAGCCTCTCCGATTAACCCTGTAACAGTAATAAGAAGGCTTTTCAAAGTGTAAGTCGACCCACTATTTGGGTCTGTTTTCCTCAGTCCCACCTTCTCCTCTTGCTTCGGGACCCAGAAGGCGAGTCTGTTTTCTCAATTCACTCAGCAAACAATTAGCAATGGAGATGCTGACTGGATCTGCCAAGGGCTTCTGATCACTCCAAAGAAAGGGGGGCCCATGAAGGCAGACAGAGTTGGGGGACTCCCAAGTCTTTGTCTTTCCCAGCTCAGAGAACTGCCCTGAACTTCATTCATAAACTCACATGGTTTAGAGTACAGAATCTGAGAGCAAAACCTAAGCTATCCCATTGAATCTAAGCATAATGGAACCACCAAAAAATAAATAAATGAAATCCTCACAGTCAAGGAAACTAAGCCTAGAGCTAGTAAGCCACACACAGAAAGTTAGCTGTGAGCACCACAAAACATTCTAGAACAAAAGGAAAAACTCCAAGGTCCACTCCCAGTGAAGACCAAGTGAATCATTTTAGGAAGAGACCAGCTAGTGATGTTTCTCCATTTTTCATTAGACTCTTCTACCAGGTCCTAAGCTCTTCCCGCCGACAGGTTCCTGCCCTCAAAGATAAATATGGAAGAAAATCTGTGTGCATGCTGCACTTTGTGTTTCCTGCCTCCTTCTCAATCTTTAATTAAGCTCTGCAGCCACCCTGTGAAGCCAGTCATTACCACTGGGTGAGGAAACAGTCCCCGAGGAGCTATGTGACTTGCCCAAGCATACGAGCCAGACAGGCCAGGCCGGGTAAGGCTCTCAGGTTTCTGAGGCCCACACCTCGTGTGCAATCCAGCCTTGTCACCCTGGGTCTTGGCACAAGGAATAAATAAACAAATGACTGTTCCATTGCTTTTACTGCTAGGGGGCAAGGGGTCTTGTTCAAAGTAGGAACAAGGGGCCAAACGGATGACAATTAGACATGCCATGACTTGGGGAAGGGGGCGGTGGTGCCACCATTTTGGAGCAGTTACTTTTTCTGAGGCAGGGAATCCAGCTGTTAAGTTTCCCTTTGTTGCCCACATGCCTGGGTGTTGTGTGGCAAAAGTGACAGACGTCTTTGCTGGGCACTGGGAATTGAGAGGTGACACCGTGAAGTCTTCCTTGTTGGACTGACACTGTGTGACAAAGTATGATAGAGATGTCCATGCACGTGAGAAGTGCAGAAGAGGAAAATGACCCTCTGGTGGGAGGCCAGGGAAACCCCATGGAGAAGGTGACATTCAAACAGAAGCATAGAAGACGGGTAGAAGTTTGCTAGCTAGAAACAAAGGGAGAGAGCACTGGGGCAGCTGTCATAGAAGGCTGATGATGACTTCAGGATCCACCTCCATAGTCCCGTGATGTTCTCTAAAGCCTACAGTGTAAAACTGTGAAACAAGCTCCACATCTGGCTGTGAAGTCAGCACTCTCTGTCCTACAAGATGTTCCTTAATGCACTTTCCCAAGCCACCTGGAAGGTCAGGCATCCATTGGGATCTCAGAGAATTCCTAGGTGTGGGAGCATAGGGACAGGCACCCAGGGCTGCATTTTCATGGTTTCTTATGGTGCTGAATTGCTGCTCTTCCCCGATTTGTTTCAGTTTACTGGGTGGCAGGGGTGTGTAATGCACACATGTACGCATCTGCTTATGAAGTCAGTCCTGGTGGTTTTTAATGTATCCTTGGAGCATCGTACTAGCTGGGAGAAGAACACAGAGCCTTGCTGAATCCCCACAGCCACTAGGTCACACTCGCTCTTCTCTCCTCTCCTTCCCACCCTGTTATTCCTATTATTTCTCCCCAGTCCTTTCCTTTCTCCTCTCTTCCCCTGAAAGTGCCCAGCTCCCTTTCTCTTGCTTCCTGCCACCCATATCCTCAAAGTTGCCACTTTACACGGGATTGTCCTCAACAGACAGCTCCTTCCTGAGGAAAAACTTGCCGTTCTGATGGTTTTCATTGCCATTTGTTGATCTGCGACTCACCGTATCTTGGTAGATAGCCTAATCCCTGGTCATCGGGGGAGATGGATATTAGGTGTTCTTCGGGTTCATTACTCAATTCCAGTAACTATAGGACAGGTCTGCCCTGTCCTGCCATTTCAGTATTCTGCAGTTCTGACCTTGAGTGCTGGATAAAAAGAAGTTCGGCCCCTATACATAAGGCAGCTCCCAAATCCCAAAGCCAGGCTGCTAAATACTCTGGAGCTCTTGTTCAAGCCAAGTGGCTGTGTGGTCAAGCTCACCTCAGGGCCTGAGATGGCAGGGTGCATGCCATCTGCCAGCCCCATTTTCCTCTTCAAAACGCGGAAGAGAGAAGCATGGGAAGGGGAGGGACCCAGCCATAGCATTTCATTACTTTTTAAAAGGAGTCAAGTAGATTGGCTTAAATGTAAACAGTTACAAAATCTGGCAAATCAGAATGTTCTTTGGCAGTTTAAAAAAATTCTATAATTGTAAAAAACAAAACCCAACCACATCAAAGATGCCAATTGGAAGTAAAATTGCCCTGCTGATAGACATTTCAAAATATGATGTTCTTCCAAGAAGTGTCTGTGACCTTCCGTCTCCCAAGCGGAAGTGGCCTCCAATGAATGTCACCAGGGAAAGGTAAAAACCTTAAGTTCTGCAGGACCCCTTCTTGCTCGGGCCTTTGTTTAAATCCTGGGAGGCCCTTGTTTAAGGCTCACACCTGTCCACACAAGCAATCCCAGCTCTCTCACGTACTCTCTGCCCAGGAGTGTTGCTAAGAACTTTCCTTTTTTTCACTGTGGAAGATTGAATCCAGGGTCTCTGCACTGAGCTGTATCTCCAGCCTCCCCATCCCCCTTTTTAATATTGAGGCAGGGTCTTACTAAGCTACTAAGTTGCCCGAACCAGCCTGGAACTTGTGGACCCTCCTGCCTCAGCTTTGCGGAGTGCTGGGATTACAAGCATGCACCACCATGCCCAGGTATTACTAAGAGCTTTAAAGAATTTTCTCAAACGAGTCCTAGTCTCTTCCCTAATCCTTTTTTAAAGTAACATGGAAATGGTATTGCGAAATGAATCATTTTTTTAAAAATCCCTGTGGCTCCTGTGCTATTCTAGTAACTTCCGGGTGAGGCGAGAAAGCTGTGCCGTTCCAGAAGTTGCTTGGGTCACTAATAAGTCTCACAGAAGCCCCTGTCACCAGGCGACGTCCAGGTTGCCACACACTGTCCTGAACCTTCCTTCTCAGTTTTTTTATTTATTTCTTTCTCATCCTAGAGCAGCCAGCCAATGATTTCACACCTTTTTGTTTTGCTGCTAAAAGCAACACAATAACCGGCCCCCAAGGCTCCCTCTCTGGGTTCCAAAAATAAAATGGGCTCATTTTCCTGCAAAGCATTCAGAAGCTCCAAGGAATTCTAATGAAAAGCTGAGGGAGGGAAGGGGGAAAAGAGAGGGGTCAGGCTGAGGAGGGTCCACCTCAGCCCAGAGCCTCCGGCCGGTCTCCTAGAAAACAGAGGCAGAAGGTAGCACAGCTTTCAGGCTGCAGACCAAAAAGACTTCTAAGACACCTGTAAACTCTGCGGGCCCATCTTTTATCCCAAAACCTGGGATGACTTGAGTAGCCTGTGTGACTTTCCAGGTAAGAAATCTCTTCGGGTAGGAAAGAAACAGTAACTTCCTGGGGGTCAGAATACAAAGCCAGGGGTCTGAGATTCTAGGTTAACTTTTCTTCGGGCAGGGTGGGTAGATAGGGTCTCAGTATGTAGTCCAGGCTGGTCTTTCACTATGGAGCCCAGGCTGGCCTCGAACTCACAGTGATCCTCCTGCCTCAGCCTCCTGAGTGCTGGGATGATAAGTGTGAACTACCATGCCTGGCTCTAGGTTTACTTTTGAAATCAAAGTTTTCCTGGGCATAAGTCATTAGCAGATTGATCATATTCTACACACTACATATTAGAAAACATGCTGCATGATGCTGGTCATATAATATGGGGCCCTGCTGGCCAGCCCAGAATACATGGAGGGATCTCAGGGACAGCTTTCCAGGAGTGTACATGCTGCCCACCTACAATCAAAGGGATCCTTGTAGGATACTAGTTAGGAGGTGTCATTGGCAGGTGTTGACATGGCAGAGAAAAGCTGCTTGATGCTGGGTAGATTCTGGAAGGAGAACCACCAGAAGTTGCTAACAGAGCATTTGGAGTCTGGGGGCTTTGATGCCGTGGCTGAAAGAAGAAAAGGGAAAGTTGTGAGCCCTTAGGGGAGCCATGCGCTTTAACCCTAATAGTGACCCTAGCGCCTTCAGAGGGATTAGTGTTCTACCTGCATCTCATATATACGGATCTTCAGACTCAACAAAGTTAAGTAACTATGTAGCTCCGGCTGGACTTGAACTCAGTATGTAGTCCAGGCTGGCCTTGAACTCGCAGCAATCCTCCTGCCTCAGCCTCCCGAGTACTGGGATTCTTATAGTCACTTTCCACAGGTCCATGTCCTTTCCCAAAGTTGTGACCGAGAAGTGATCCTGAGCAGAGACTGCTGGGGTCCAGCTCCATCTGGCTGCCTTTTCCTCTGAGTTATTGGTGTATAAGGAGCTCATAAGCAATTGACACCATCAACGGCAGATCCAACATGTCATCCTACTTAACCAAAACAAAAATTCCTCTTCCTGTTACCCTTCTCTCCCCTTCCCTGGCCTCAGTCTGGGCCCTCTCGGCCAGGTGCTCTTCACTCCTGCCTGCAGAACAAGCCCTGGCTGGAAATTGCCCACCCGCCCATAACAACTTCTCTATATTTAGCAGAAAAAATGGTGGTGAGGTTCTGTCCAGCTCAATAGTTTTTACAGTTCCAGTGTTCAAAATCTCACAGGCAATCTCCTGGAAGGTACATTGGCCCTGACAGTCCCTGAGTGGGAGGAGGTTTGTGTATCTTCCAGGGGTACCCAGTGGAGACCTCGTTCCCAAACCACAGGAGCCCCAAAATGAAGAGACTCTGAGCTGTTGGTGCTTTGATGAATTTTAAGTGTTATTCTAAAGAAATAAAGCAAGCGTGAGAGATTTAAGGGGGAAATGGACTATTACTTTGTTGTTTATGCATTTAATTGACATGCTCGGGAGTTGGCTTTTATTTCTTTTCAGTGCGGCAGGGAAGGGAGATACAAAGGGCTGCTTATGATTTCACAGCAAAGATAAACTTGCTGGCTGGGGTAAGGGGTGGAGAAATTGCTGCAGGTTCTCAAGTGCTTACTATGACAAAATCATCGCCTTCTGGGAAGCTGCTCATCCCTTGTGCTGAAAGTGACTAATTCGAGCAGGAGGTGCAGTTTAGCTTTTCTGGAGCTGCACTAAAGCAGATAGAGTATACAGCCTGTGACTCTGACCCTAACCACCGCTGGTCAGCCAGAGAGAATGACCTACTTGTGAAAAGCTGAGCAATTAGGAAGAACCAGGAAAAAAAGAAGGTAGAGACCGTGAAAGAAAAAATGAGAATGTTCATGATGGTAAAATAGTGCCAGTTGTAACACAAAAGAGGAATTTATAGGAGCACATAATTATTATTTCCAGTGAGTACTTACCTGTAGCCTTCACCTTGCAGGATGTATCAATTCTTACTTGTCATCAGAGGAGAAAAGCTGTGGCAAAGGAATTCCTATTAGCTTTAGAAATAGCAGCTTTAAGAAGTAGTTTGTTTTTTCTACCTTCTTTCAGTCCCCAACCCCATGTTGGGTTAAATCTTATTCTGAGGAAAAGTACTTGGATTAGAAATGTCCTATCTCATTTTCACAAAATCGCTTCTAATGAGATGACTTTTTGTGTCTCCGTGCCTTAAGGTGAGAGGTGAAGAAATCGAAAATCCACTTTTGTTGTAACCTTGCACTTCTTGCAAAGAGAGCATCAAACGCTGTATTCCAGAAGTTAATTAACAATCTATTACTAAGAAAAAACTTTTATGTAATTTAAGAAAAAAATGAAAATGCAATTAAAAATGAAAAAACGGTCATCTCTAACCTCATTGTCCTGAAACATTTGCTTTTAACAAGCCTTAAAAACAAGATTATTCAGCCACACTTTGTAGGACACTAACAAAATCACTGAAATTCAGGCTTTCTCTCATTTTCTATTTTGTGACAGTTTCTAGCAGTTTAACACAAATACGTGGGTTGATACCTTTACCAGGGCCCTGGAAGCCGAAGTAGCAATGATCTTTTAACATTAAACATCTCAGTCTCTCTGGAAATCATTTCTTAAGATGAACCGAAAGATTCATAATTCTTCTTTCTATTACTGTTCCTACAAATATCAAAAAAACCAAGAAAGTCCTTTCTGATGTCCCATGTCCTAGCAGGAGCCCCACCCCTCATGGACACAAGAGCTAACCCTGTATCGTTTTCACTTGAGACCTGAAACTTTAAAGGTAAAGATTCTTTCTCCAGTAAATTTAGACAGCCTTCTGGAATGTCATCTTGGGCCCTTTTTAAATTGAAAGAAACCAGTATAAGAATAGCTTTAAGAAAAAAAGAAAAAAAAACTTCTAGAAAAAAAAGGAAAAAAGATTAAGGTTGGTGAAACTAAAAGAATCAGCAAAGGGATCAATACAATTTTGAAAGAAACTCCCAAACAAATTTTTACACATATAAAAAGAATCATGCATATGTATAAATAGAATACTTAGACAAGCTGTGAGAGATAAAGAGTTTCTGAAAGATACCATGATACTTTTTAGCTTATCAGAGAACAATAAATTTTTCTGTACCATATAACAAATTAAGTTTTATGGACTAAAGGTATAATATTTTTGGAAAATTAAATAACTAGAAAAGTATCTTTCTGCATATTTATCTAGATGAGTGCAGAGTTTCTATACTGTACTTTAAAGCAATGGAAACCACAGATTAAACAGTTAATAAATTGGGATATAGTGAAATATAAATTTTCTACATGAAATAAATAAATGCTTATAAAATGAGAGGAAATGGGCTGTGTACAGATCACTGGTAGAGTGCTTACCTAGCATACAGAATTGCTGATTTCACTACCCAACACTGGGAGAAAAAAGTCAGAGAGCCAAGCATGGCTATACACACCTGTAATCCCAGCACTCTGGGAGGCCAAAGCAGGAGGATCACAACTTCAAGCCCAGGCGGGGCAACTTAGTGACTTAGAAAGATTCTGTCTTCAAGTAAAACTTTTTTTTTTTAAAGGGCTGGAGATGTACCTCATTGTGAAGGCCCTGGGTTCAGTCCTCAGTACCTTAAGTAAATAATCAGAAGACAGAAAAGCAAACTGGTAAGAAGATACATATTTTTAAGTAGTAAAGGCACACACAAAATTAATAACCTTAATATATAAAGTGTTACTATGAATCAATGAAAAATAGGTACAGGTCATGAACTGACAATTCACTGAAGGGAAAATGCAAAAAAATAATTAGTCTGTGAATAATATTCAGTCTTACTAGTGAATCCAAAGTTAAATACCAGGGATATAAAGAAATAGCAATGATTTTTAAATGCCATGAATCGATGCAGTCAGAACTGCAGGAAGACATTCATAGGCTGTATTAAGATAAATTGATATAACTTTCCCGGTAATGCTGTATATATTAAAAATCCTGAAAAATGAGGATATTCTTTGATCTAGTAATTCTATTTCTAGTAGATTATTCTAAGGAAACAATTTGAAATGCCAAGATGGATGCACAAAAAGATTATGTTTATTGAAGTATTATTTATAACAGCTAAAATTATAAGCACCATAATTGTCCACTACTTGAAAAATTGTAACATGTCATTTGAAGAAAAATTATCACATATTCACATGAGGGAAAATGATACTGCCCTTAAAATATTTAAAGGATTAATAAACATGAGATAGTACTTCAACTGAACAAAAAACTGTATGTGAGATTCTGTGTAGACAGTGTTCTCAGTTATGTGAAGACAAAAGAAAAAATATTGGAATGAACTCTCCAGAGAAGTTAATAGGAGTTGTATTAGGCTATGATAATATGATTTGATAATATTTTACTTGTTTCTTTTTACCTCTTTCTAAATTCCAAGTTATCAACCATGGACGTGTATTATTTTTTCAGAATCCTTTAAAAAGAAACACCAAACTAATATGGTAAGAGAAAAGAACCAGGGGTTGGCATCCTTTTCCCTCAGCAAACTGACTTCGTCCTAATTTCAGTGGGGACAATGGGGTGCTTCGAACCCAGCCTCGCCCCCAGCTCTTGGTCAGTTTGCCCAGAAGGGCAGACTGCTAGGGAACTTGGGGGAAGCAGCTACCTTCTCCATTTCCAGTCTTCTCCCTTTCCAGTCTTCTCCCTCCTTGATGTAGAGTTCCTCCTTTTTTCTTCCCTTCTCTGCACCTCACAACCTGTAAGGCAGGAGAATATGAGTTACCCCCTTTCCAGGAGTGGTGAGACAGGAAGCCTCCCCTGATTTTCTGAGCCTGAACAGGACCCCAGTCTGAGGTAGATGAAAGTGGATGGAAGGTCCCTGCTAGGACCAGGTCTGCTTTCCTGTCCTCCTCCACACTCTTCTAGAAAGCCAAACACTGCTGGATATGCACAGAGAGGGCTTCCTTCAGGGGCTCGCTGGAGAGATGAGCAGAGAAAGCTTTCAGTGTTTGCAAATGGTGGCTCTTCTGGTCCAAACGCCATTACTGCTGCCACCACCACCAAGAGGGCCAGCCCTGCAAAGGAGGGCCAGAGACTCCTCAGGTACTCTGGGCACGGGCCGCCTGGCCGAGGACGACCCATGAGTAGGCTGAGTGAGGGTGTTTCTCAGCTAAGACCAGCACGGGATGTTTGTTTTGTTTTTTTGTTTTTGGTTGAAATCAAAAAGAAAACATATGCCTGTACTTTGTCCAGTTCATTTACCCTAACGATTTGGAGTATGTTTCTGTTTCTAAGGAAGCAGAAGATCCACAGCCCTGACTCATTTCTTCCCCACAATGAAGCATTCTTGGGTAGAAGCTTCTGTCATGTACAGGTGCAAATTCCCTGTGATGAATGTGATCCTTATGTACACCTAAAGTGTACAGATCAACTTAATTAATTAAAAAAATAAAGTGTGCCTTTCCCTGAAGTCGCATAGTTTCTTTCTGATGGCAGAAAGCATATTTTCACTCAATAGAAACAAATACAATTAAAATCCCAGCATAATGGATTTTGAATATGTCTGCCAACCTTATTAAAAATTATAACACCTATAATTTAATGATTATGAAGTATCACTATTTTTTTTTAAATACCTAGAACTCAGGAACTAATAAAGTCTAGCTTTTTAAATCTAATTTTCTTTAGATTCCTTGCTCCTCCTTTTTCTCCCTTCTCCCTACCAAAAAAAAAAGTCTAATTTATTCTAGTCAAACTAAAACACATAATTCAGCAATATGCTTACCATCACCCTAAGTTTTAATGTTCTTTCCGCTAAAACTAAGCAAAAATAGCACATGATCCTCAAGTTTGGTGGTTAAGAAGAGAAATTCATGGGATGAGTGTAACCTAACAGCTATCCTTAAATTGCAGTTTGTGGGCCACCATCATTTGCATTCTGTTCCATGCCCTGAGGCAGCAGAAGGTGTGCAGAGTCATGGTGGTAGCAGGGTGGCCAGGGTGACAGAATCCATTAAAGGGAGATGGAGGGCCAGGCCGGGCTCTGGGTTTCATTAGCTTACTTGTTGTGTACGAGGTAAATGGTATCTGAAGGGCTCCGGATTAGCTAACCAAAATGTTAATCACCTAGAACAGCAAGAAATTAGTTAGATGTTTATCAAGTACCTGGAGCAAGAGATGACTTTCTGTGAAATATGCTAGAATCAAAGCCAAAGGCTGGGTCCTATTCAGTTGGGCCTACAAAAAAGGAGAAAAAAAATCATATCAGAATTAGTAAGGCAAACAACAGAGACACAGAGGTGAAAGTAAACTGATTCTTACCAAAGGCTGGAGGAAGCTGAGCTTTGGGTGTTACAGAAGAGCTGGGTTTTGAAAGTTGTTTTGTTTTTGTTTTTGTTTTGTAGATAGCACTGCTTCTCTTAGAAGACACATATCTGTAGGAACCAAGAGGGGCTGAATTTCCTGGGTCATTGAGGATGAGTTATAGGACTTCCGTTAGGTGATATTGGATGGCCTTCCTAAAATCCAAGCAGAAGTGACCTTTTAATGGGCACGGACATGTTTTGTATCTTTGTTTTTTATTTATTTTAAGAGTGAGAAACGATTAAAATTATTTTAAAATTCCATCAATACAGCAAACATAATATAGAGGAGGCTCCACCCCGCATGCCCTAACCCAGAGATTATTTTTGTGAAAAGTTGAGATTCTTTTTCATATTTTTCATCTTTTATTTTCTTCTGGTACCAGGAATCAAACTCAGGACTTTGCACTTGCAAGGCAGGCATGGTGCCACTGAGATAAATCCCTGGCCCTCTTTTTATATTTTTAAAGCATGTACAAATATAACTTTAGTATTGTATATACATTGAGAAGTCAGTTCTTTGCTTCAAAGAGCCCTTGAAAAAAGGACACTCGATTTCCAGCTTGATAGCTATGAGGAAAAAGAAAGAACATTTGGGAATCATTGATAAATAATACTTTGAATCTGTCTGTACCATATGAAATTGAATTGCAGGCTTGTTTAAGGAAGTACTTCCTTGATAAAAAATGACTTTATATATGTTTCTCAGCTTAGAGAAGGATAGAAGAAACTACTCATTAAACTTGGGTTGGGCAATTGATTTTAATTGTGGTTTCTATTCATTACTCAGCAATTTCAGGCAATCCTCCATTCTCATGCCATAGTTTTCCCTCGAGTACAATGGAAAGGGTAATAGAAAACCCTGAACTTGGGGGCTTGGTCTCAAAGCACCGCTACCAACTACACCTCCTTTTGGCAACTACCCAGCTCTTCTTCTCCAGCAGGTCACAGGTTCTGCCAGCTCACAGGAGGCTTAATTACCTGTACTTTCAAAGACCTCTGAACTTGCTTAGGCAGAGGGCTATTTGAGTTCAGTGTCATATTTCCAGTTTCTGAAGCATTCATGGTACAGAGCTAGAAAGGAGGAATTCTGAGATGAGCCTGTCCTTGCAAAGGACATTTAGAAAAGGGTTGGGGGTAGTCTTCCTGGTTTCCAAAATAATATGCCTCTCAGAAATAAAATTCTTAAATGAAATATTAATTGAAGGTCATCAGAATCCAAACTAGCTGGTGTTCATGCTCTCTTTCCTTTACTGAAAGGCACTCTATGAATTTCTCCTCCTGGTCGCAGCCTGTGTAATTGTTTTACAGGTGCAACCTGGTCTGAGTATTCTGTTTCCAGAGCAAACACCAAACTAGAGTGAAGCTTTCCCAAAACATGAGGGCCACACATTGTAAAACCTCCATTTTATTTAAGAAGTATTGTTCTTTGTTCTCAGACTGAGTCCTTCCCTAATTTGGGGATATTGAAATATTTCTTTCTTTTATGAATTAATGGTAATTAATAATGGTAGCTACATTTTCTTTTAGCCAAATTTAAATTTGGCAAGGGAACACTGATCTCACAATTTCAGATATATATTTTTTTTTTTTGCTTTGCTTTGCTTTTTATATGTTACTGGTCTGCAAAATCCAAACTCTGGAAAACATCAGCATCTAGCTAATTCTGTTTATATTGGCAATAGAGAGAGTGGAGATAATCACCATTTTCAGTCCAAATTATTACATTCCTTCCCAACCAAAACTTGTACCTCAGCTAGTGATAGGTAGAATACCCCATGTTCTTGAGTTATATTTCTCTCCATCCTCTAATAAAGCTCCTAAAATTAAGTCACTGAAAGGTTAAAAAAAAAACAAGCAAGTCAAAAAATAATCTAAATAATAAATTGCCTAGTGAATGGATTCAGTTTCACTTAACAATGAATAAAAGTTTGTACTCTGCAATATTTGCAACACAGTCATACTAAAAACTGTTAGTTGTTCATTTGAAATTCAAATTTAACTGGGAATTCTTTATACCCAAAGCTGTTTGGCCCTTTGGAAAATACATAGGTAATGAAATGTGAACCAGAGTAGCTGCTGCACATAAATGGGTATTAATAAAAAATATCTTTAGGTTATCTGTTTGTTGTCCAGTTTTCTTGTCTAAATGTGAAATATTTAAATTCCTGGGTTCTTATAAACGTATAACAACCTTCAGTGATACCCAAAGAAGTGTAAAACAAATTAACTTGTTCCTAGTGTGCTGGTAACCAGTGTTTATAAGCAAATCCTGCCATTCTCCACTGCCCATCACTGAGGTGGCCCTTCAGGTACTGCCCAGAAATTCGCTTCCACCTACACTGCACTGCAGGAGCTGAGTGTTTGTGGGTGGGAAGCGGGGAGGAGAGCCAGCATCCTGTGCTCTGGCACCCTTGGCCGCACTCGGCACATGGCCAACGCACTTAACACTTTGCTTTGTTTTGCTCCCTGATGTTAAAACTAATACAAAGTTTAAAGTGCCACAAGTTTTTCACCATCCTATCTGGCATATGTGGAATTCTTTACCTTCGCTAAAACAAAAGTCATCATAGGGGCCAGGGATTTAGCTCAGGGGTTCTGTCGCCTGCCTCGCAAGTGCAAGGACCTGAGTTCGATCACTGGTACCCCCCCAAAAAAAAAACAAAAGTCATCGTAAAACTCAAAGAACATGAGTGGCCTCTCTGGTAATATTTGTAGGGAAACTACTTTCTGTCTATAAAGTGGACGCCAGTTTTCTGTTACGGAAATAAACTGGTATGATATGAGCTGGAGATGGGCGGGGAAGTAGGAATAGATAGCTGGTATGAAGTTCATTAAAATGTCTAGAGATGCGATTGGTTTTGTTGTTGTTGTTTCCCCCTGACCACCTCAAGGTTATTACAGCAGTGATGTTGAGTAACGGGATAGATATTCCAATAAATGGGAGTGAAAATCAAAATGTGACCTCAGAGCTGTTCTGGTAACCAGTCACTCACCATGTCCTCAGATGTATAGGACTGTGAGAAGAAAGTCTCAGCCCAGCCCAGATGTCATCTCTAGGGTGACATGGGGCAGGTCATGCCTCCTCCTGGACATCAGTTTCTCCCCTTGCAAGTGAGGGGACTGGACCTTCTCAAGTCTCTGGGCCCTTAATGTAGCCCCTAGGAGGTTCAGAGGGGAGCAGGAACTCCTGAGTTACACATGAATCCACTGAGCAGGACTCAACCTCACCCCTCCTGGGGCTTCAGCAGCTGCAGATTTGAAAGAACAACACACTCCTTGCTCTTGCTGTGACCGCCACGTACAGAAGTGCAGCCTTTCTTTGTGCCCTTCCACTGCCATCCCCCACCCTGTCGGAGGAAGCAGAAGCTTGGTTGGACAGTGTGCTTGGCCCTCCAGGAGCCGGCCGGTCATTGTTATCATTCTCTTTCAAAGCTGTTCCGTAGGTTGGATTAAAAATACTCAGTATCAACTGCCATAATTACTTATGTGGGTATTCACAGATAAGACATGTTACTTTTTTTGTTACTGCATCACACTCAGAACTTGAGATTTTTTTCACTGTGCTTTCCAGGCCTTTTTCCAGTGAGCTACTTCTGGCCCAAACTGGAAGAAATGCTTCTCTTTTAGCCAGTCTTTTGACATTGAATGGGGATGGGACAGTGTATGTGCTTTCCAAGGTAGGCAGCATATCCCCTAACTTTGCCCTTCATGACTCTGGAGAAAGTGAAGTGGACAAGACCAGAGATCTCTAAGGAGTCCTTGCCATCCTGAGCCTGTAGCTCACTAGGGTGGTGTTCTGCGTATTGTTGGGCTATGACTGTGCTTTTCTAATACTAAATCCCCTACCAAAACCATAGACCTTTCATTTTGTTTGTTATTCAGAAGGACTTATTAAAGTGCCATTTTTCTTCATGGGTTTGTGTCATTGTTACTCTTGGGGTACATCCTACTGGTAATTTGTGCAGTCACACCTCTGACCCCTGCCCCTCCATGATCACCCATTCTTCCTAATCCCCTTTTTCTTTGTCCTATGAGCCCTTGTTGGTCACTCCAAGATGGAAATTTACTAGAGGGCCTGTACCTCTGTGCGGCCTACACCTAGTACATAACTGGCCTTTGCCCAAGTTATGCCATCCCATCCGGGATGACCTAACACCATTGTGATCAGTCTGATGACCTGGCTGCATCCCATCTGCCTACCCAGTTCTCTCTTGCACCATTTTGGTGTCTCTTACAGCAGGTGATCACATCTCTTGTCACTCTCTTATGTCTTACCCATCTCATCCAACAGGAGCTCATTCATTGGTTCTACAGAATAACTTTGAGTAGCACTATGCACTGTGCCATGGTGAATAAAAAGTATAGTACTTGCCCTCAAGGAGTTAAGACACTGGTGAGAGAGACAGACAAGAAAGAAGGAAAGGATCAGTCATTTCAAATGTTGACAGAAATTAGGAAGTAAACAGGGTGCGGTAAGAGTGACTGGTGGAGTCTATTTGAAATAATGGAAGTTTCCCAAGGTGACCTTCAGGCCAAGACCTCCAGGATGAGAAAAAGCCATCTGTGCGAAGGGGGTGGCCAATGGCTTCCAGGGTTCAGTCTCCACACATAAGCAGACCCTGAGCTCAAGGAAAAATTCAGTGTGCTTGAGAACTGAAAAGAAACTTCTCTTTCCTCCCTACTTTCCAGAACCTTCTTTCATGTAGATGCTGCTAACTTCACCTGCTCACACTGATTAACCCATCTCCTAAGCTGTGCTGCTGATCACTTGATGGAGCCCCTGGGTTGGCACTTGGTGGCCCACTGTCTTCTGTTATTCAGGAGTATAGAAGAGCTTTACAGGGCTTGAGTTTCATCCTTCACTTACCAGAGGCATCAGTCAGGCTTATCTTTATGTAGAAGGTGCTGAAGAAACACTTGTCCCCTCAATACACATTAATCAGGTGTCTTATCTAGGCTAGGTGGTTCATGCTAGGTGTTTAGCTCAGTGCTAGTGTTTAACAATAAACTGTGGTCTAACCATAAGAAAATACCAGACAAACTCAGATTGAGGAACATTCTACAATATACCTGACCAGTATGCCTCAGAACTGTCAAGGTCATCAAAACTAAAGTTGGAGAACCTGTCACAGCCCAGAGGAGGCTAAGGAGCCATGATAAGTAAACATAATTGGAACCGGGTGGCATCCTAGGACAGAGAAATGGCATTGAGTTAAAAAAAAATTAATGAAATCCAAATGAAAATGTGAAGTTTAGTTAATAGCAGTGTACCAATATTGATTCCTTAGTTGCAACTAGTGTACCCTAGAAAAACAAGGTGTTAACAAGACTGTAAAATGTATGGGAATACCCTGTACTATTTTTACAACTCTTCTGTACATCTAAAATTGTTCTAAAATAGTTCTTTTAAATTAAAAATAAGCATATAAATTACGAAGACATGTTCCCTGCCTTCTATAAGCTTATAATCCAATAAAGGAAACATACATCTAAGCTCTAGCATTACATTATGATAAAGACCACAACAAGAATTGACAGGTAGACAAGTAGCCCAAAGGAGAGCATGATTTCTCTAGAGAAGGATTCACTGAGAAAGATGATACCTGGAGCTGGGTTTTGGAGGATTGATAGGAGTTCATAGAATGTGGAAGACAAACTTAGAAAATGTTCATTTGAGCTCAGAATGCTTTCAGGTAGTTTAGCACTCAATGAGGAGAAGAAAGAAAAGGGAGGAGCCCCCCTTGGGTATGCACTGAACAATGATGGTGGAATAGTTGAGGACCTCATTACAGTCCTCCCTTGGTACCCATGGGGGAGTGGTTCCAGGACTGTCCCCTTCCCCCTCAGGATACCAAAATTCAAGGTGAGCCACTTATATATAATGTGCAGTATTTGGGTACAGCATATGTGTATTCTGCTATATACTAAATTCACCTCCAGATTACTTAACATATCTATTCATATAATTACTATGGTGCCTAATAAATGCTATGCCAATATGGTTTGAGGATAATGATAAGAAACAAGTCTGTTTCTTAGGTTCTGTACGGATGCAATTTGTTTTGAAATATTTTTGATCATCAGTTAGTTGAGTCCACCGGTACAGAGCCAGCAGATAGAGAGGGCTGCCCATGTTCTGGCCAGGACTTCACCGCCACGGCAGGCAGTCCCCACGCCCTCTGAGCAGACCCACCAGGACGCTCTCCTGACATGCTCCAAGAGCTCTGTGCTGTCCAGTCCACCACCCTGGACTCCGCAGCCCAGCCTCTTTTTCTGGAAGTGGATGGATGTCCAGGAAAAGGCCCGGATGCAGGATCCACCTGGCTGATGACTTGGGAGCTGAGGGAAGAGTTCAGTGGTCGATCCCGGGTAGGTGTCTCTGAACAGGACAGGCCAGGGTATCTGCTACACCCACAGCTGCAGGTGAAAGGGCTGGAAGAAAGGTGCACTGTGGGTAGGTGTCATGATCTGGTGACTACTGCGTCCCCAGTGCCTGGCTTAAAATCAGTTGTCAAAAAGTACTGGATATGTGGAGGAAAGGACTCAGCCCATGAGGTCCATTAGGGTGGCCTTTGGCCACAGATGAATAAAGCAGAACAGGAACCTGGCATGTGGTGGCCAGCTCACAGGTTGGGAGGTGAGCAGCGGCAGAGGATGCTCAATCCGGCCTCGTTCATGAGAGTTCGAGCAGGAGGTTCTGGAGAAGTTCGGAAGGACCTCGAGGTGGCAGAGGTTCACAGGCCCTGGGTGGAAGCAAGTGCTGTCAGGAAGCAAAGCAGTGAGTGAGCCTGGTGAGTCCTGAATAGGCCAAACCAGGAAAAAGGCAGATTCTCCAGATCCTATTGCGGGGGTACCCGCCACTCTGTATCGCCCATGACCTCTACAAGCCTAAATATCCGATAAAACTGGGGTCTTCACCATGACAGCCTGGCAGGTCAGTGGTGGAGTTGAAAAGAGAAAATCCTCTCAGAGTACTTAGCACAGTCCTAGGCACCAAAATGCTCTAATCCTGTTATTTTTGAGATGATTTTATTATTCTTATTAAATTCTCGGGAGAACTCTACTATGCACATTGCTCTGTATTTTTGCAAAGACCTTCCCTAAGTCTGGTGAGTCTATTCATCGCAAACAAGAAAAGAAAAAAAAATTTCAAGATTCTTCCTAGTCAGAGTTGTGGCAAATATGTGAGGCAGAGAACCATAGGCCCCTAATCCCTTGGTACCATTAGCCCTGATTTTCTCTGCCATTAGGGTACAGGAGGCCCCTGGATATTCACACATGAGTGGCAGTGTGTGGCAGGGCTCAGGGGTTTCCAGCTGTGGAGAAAACTGGCTCAAAGTGGCAGCGGGGCAACCCATCGAAATGGAGCTGTGGGGAACCAAGGAAGCGAGAGGCGGGGAATGGTAACGGGGTAATGCAGGCAAGATCTTCCTGGCGCTTCCTGGGGTCCTCTTGCAGGGACAGGCAAACTGAATATACATTCAGGAAGGGGGGACATGGAAACTGAAGACTCATCTAGTCCACCTTTATCTCCAGAAACCTTTATAAGGTACTTCTTTTTTCTTTGTTGTTCAATCAGTGCCTTCACACACATTAGCATTATTTATTTTTGGAATAGGGCACATAAATACGTGATATGATCTTCCAAATTAAACAAGGCTATAAAAAGCATTGCCCTGTCCCTTAGCCATAGTAACTAATGTCTTATGCAGCCTTCCAGAAATCCATTCTACAAATATATTAGCGTGAAGAATTCAGGCATATATATTCAAATGTGCATATTTGTTGGTACACACTTCTCCATCTTGATCTCTTTCATTTAGCACTGAATCTTTAGAGATCACCCCCTACCAGTTGATTTCAAACTGCCTTTTTCTTTTTAACCACTGTGTGGTATTCCTGGGTACACCAGAAGTATCCAGGCTTTGTGAACCCAAACAGAGCCGCAATAAATATCTCATAACCTCTCCCATTTTGCATATGTGCAAACAGACATACACATTAAATCCTTCAATGTGGAATAGTTGGAATAATGGGCAAGTGGATTTTTAATGAGACTGCAAAATATACGTCTCTTTCTCTCTCTTCTCATATGTATATGCACACACAATCACTGCCCTCTTTCTACTGGAGCAGGATTTTAAAGGCTTTCTTTTCTATATTGCAATAGGTTTCAGTCTTTGTTGGTTTTAATTTGCAAAAGGAGAGAAGCAGTTGTTGGGCAAGTGTCTTTAGTAAACCCGACATGTCCCAGAGTAGGGGGTCTTTTAATCTTTCCAAAAGCAATTGCTTCTCTCAGTAGGCCTGGACCCATTTCTTGGTTAATTTCTCCAAACCCCTAATAATACTCAGTAATGCTCAGTATTTACAGGGCTTCTCAAAAGCACTCAACAGCATTCGACCAGAGTTCCTTTGGCTCTCTCAAAAACATCTCTGAATGTTACATATATGACGCAGAAATCAAAGCTCTGCTTTGCATCCGGACTGTGTGATAGGTGACCAAGAATATAAGATTAAGCAGCACAATGCCTCCCCACCATAGCATGCAACTTAGGTTACCCCAAAATTGCCACCTTTTGTGGATACATTTCCAGTGAAAATTTGTCTCTGTGTATATAAGCAGCAAACAGAAAAGACTCTTCATGGCCTTTGAACCCCTTAATCTCTGTAGTCTGGGTCTTTTCTATTCTAGAAGATGTATAAATATAACAAAACAATTTCCAATGGCCCAGAAAAAGTAGGAAGGAAAACAGGAAAGGAGGAAGGAAGGATGGTCCAGGAAAAAAAAAAGAAAGGAAAGAAGAAAAAATTAAAACCTAATTCAGACCCAATGTTGCCCTCCAATGGGGAACATACACCTTATGACTAGAAAGCCCAGCCTTGGGCATAAAGTTTGATTCCCCCCATAGGAAATTATCCTTACAGAAGGGTTTTTTATCCTCATCTCACCCTATTCCTCCCCACCCTTTCCTGCCCCCCCCTAGGCTCCACGCCCTCCATATCCTAATGTATAAACACAAAATTCTAACTGTAGAGCAAGGATTTCAGTGGGAAAATGTTAGCAAACATTATCTCATATTTCAGATACAAAACCAAATTGCTGAGAAACTATAATTTATTTAGTGACAAAGATTCCATGTTACACATGTCTCAAAGTATAACTACTAGGTCGGGAATGATCAAACAGGTTGGATTTTTTAAAAACTATTTATTATACAAATGACTGTGGACATCAAAATGAAAGTAAACATTACTGCAATCCTGCTACTCCAGCTAATCTTACTGCTTTCATCCCCCCTCTGTGTCCTTTGAAATTCTTTGTCCTTGTGCCCCTAAAGTCATAACCAGAGCTTAAAGCCACATAATTTTGTGGGCAGGAGCCCATGTTCTGGTTGTGTGTGCTTACATCCAGAACCCACCATTGACTGATCGGCCTTTAGTTACTTCATCTGTGAAATGGGCACGTTAATAGTGCCCACCGCACAGGGCTGTTGGAGGAATAGATAAGATCTCTTTCTTAAATAGTTAGCAAAATGCCTACATTATTATAAGCATTTGGTAAATATTAGCTGCTGCTGTAGTTTTAAAATTTTGCTTTCTGACTTTAAAAATGTATCACAAGAGCCAGGCATGGGGATGCACACCTGCAATCCCAGCACTCTGGCCAGCTGAGGCAGGAGGATCTCCAGTTCAAGCCCAGCCTGCATAACTTGGCAATTTAGCAAGACCTTGTTTCAAAAATTTAAGAGAAGGAGTGGAGGGGCTGGGGATGTAGCTCAGTGCAAAGGCACTGGGTTCAATTCCCAGTGTTGTATAAATAAATACATAAAGGATGAATGCGGTGTATCATAAGCAAGTACAACAGAACTGCCTGGTGGATCCCAGGCCCTGCCTGTCCCTGGGTGAAGCCTCTACCTCTGGAGTCCTGGGGGCCCCCAGGGTCTTGCAGATCTGCCTGCTTTGGGCTTCATTGCTCTCCTGACCTTCTCACCCCGAGAATCTCAAGCATAGGGGAGGAAGTGCCCAGATGATGTGACGATCCTCAGGTTCCAGGTGCCTATGTGAGTGGCTGCATCCTTCCAACCAAATGATAGTCTGGGTATTTTGCTGATGCTTTTCAGGATAATGGTTTAAAAAACAGCACATTAGCATCTTGGAATTTTTTTAAACTGATTGAGTCATTTTTGTACTTTAAACAGTCTTGTTAAAATTGTTGCAGTATTATTTGTAGTGACTTTTTGCATTAACGTAATTTCCAACTTCTGGGAAAACTGCAAGTATAGCATGAACAACTCTCATATAGCCTTTATCCATGTTCCCAATTGTTAACATTCACTTCTGTTTCCTTTATCATTCTCATTTCTCCATATGTATGTATATATGCACATATGTATGCCTGGAAGTGCACACATTTATACACTTTTATTATTAAGCAGACACCACACACTGTGTGAAACACTGTGTGAAAGGCACCATTCCCGCACCCTCTTTCAGGTGGATTTCCTAAGAACACAGTCTTTCTCTCCCATACCATAGCCCAGTGATCAGTCGGGGAACGTGGTGTTGATACAATTCCTCTATTCTCTAGCCTACAGTCTCTTCTGTATTTTTAAAACCTCCCTTGAAAAAGTAGGTGTGGGACAAAGATAATACATGTACATCACAGCCTAATTAGGCCACTTGTTCACCTGCTGACCTCCTCGCCTGAGCCATTCTTCAAAGCGGGGCTCTCACCAGACCCCCCTGCAGGCCTGCGGGAGCCGCCTCCTCCTCTCCTCCTCCTGCAGCTCTGTGTGTGACACCAGTTCAGCCCTCCCCTGTCCCTGTGTCACAGCAGCGATTCACTCTGTCCCCACCCTGGACTGTGAGGCTCTCCGGCTCTCCCGGATCTGTAGGGCCTGCTTGGGTAGGCGACAGGTACGGGGTGCTTAGGAGATGTTTGCTAAGAAATGTGCCTGCACGAGGACCAATGAAGCCTCTGGTGAAATGAACTCGATGAAGGGGGCTTTTTTAAAAAATTATATTGGTACATTTTAGGTATACAGTATAATGACATTCATCACTGGAGATTTGCACCTTTACATAATCTCTCTTGGTTCTTCTTTTTCCCCCTTCCCCTGCCCTCCCTTCAACCTCTCCACCCCTCCCTGTTTACAAAGACATTGTTTCCATTTTTTTCTTTTTCTCATATTAATTCCATTCCCTTCTTTCTTTTCTCCCCACCTCTCCCACTTCCCCTTCCCTTTGAAGAGGTCTGTTTTTAAAATCCCCTGGAGGAAAGCTCAAAGATCCGCAACACGGGGTGAAATGATGTGTTCTTTTTAGGAACAGCTCAGCAGGGATAAGTCTTGCGAGGGACCTCAGCTCTATTCGCCCCTCTACTCCCTTTAACTTTTTTCTCCTCTCTCTGCCCCCAAATATTGCGACGTGCACGGACTAGACTCTCCCAGAGCCGGGCCTGCAAGCAAGACGCAGCCAGGCCCCGATCCCAGCCCTTGGCAGCCCCGGCTCTTCGCCGTTCCTGCCACGTTAGCAGCAGTAACTTTCCGTGAGCCCGGGGCGGGGCGGAGCTCCGCTGTCCCCTCTCCGCCACCGAGGCGCGGCGCCAGGGTGCCCAGCAACAGGAAAGCCGCGAGCTCCGCTCCAGCCGAAACTGAACTCGGGCAGGACCTGTGAGTCCCAGCACCTCTGAGCTGCAGCGCTGAGTTTGCTGTGTCCCCAGGATACCCCCTGCAAGCGCCGCAGCCCCGGGTCCCAGCAGCGGCTCCATCCTCAGCCCGGCTGCTCCAAGTGTCACAAAACAGTGACAGCGCTGGCTTCTGCCTGGGTAGCCACACTGTGGGCATTGCTGAGTTGTTTTACTTTGTTTCCCTGTAGAAATGCTTGCATAACATTTACTGCATGCCTGGCACTGTGTGAGCTACTTTACACACACGCTGGAATCCTCCTGACAGCGCATGAAGTAGCGTCTGTGCCTGGTTCAGTTTTTTAGATGAAAAAACCACAGCGGAGGGAATCTAAGTCACCAAGAGGATGAGATGATCCTGCCCCTGTTGGAGCTAACACCCTCGGTGTCTTTATCTCTTTTGCATTTTCTACATTATTTTCACTTACAGTATGTTCTATGTTGCTTTTCCATCTGACAGTCATCTCATCAACACTGTGACTTGGATCTGTCTATAAACGTGCATTAATACTTCCTGTGCGCTAGATAGCCTAGAGACTTCAGAGAAGCCTAAGGTATATTTTGTGCCCTAAAAAGAGTAGCATTTGGGTTGGAGGATGAAGTGTCTACACTTCGGCAGCAAAAGGAGGTTGTGTGAGAGCCTGGGACCTTTGGGAGTTCAAAGGAAGGGGAGAGTCTTAGGGACAGGGTGGTTAGGCAAGGCCTCCGTGAGAGGAGATGGAGCTCTTAGAAAGTCAGATCAGCTTTGGCTAAGTAAGCAGGGAGGACCAGGCTTGGAGACTACGGCTTCCTGTCCCTGGAGTCCTGAAATGTCTGTAAGAATTCTGTCCACTTCTGCACAGTGGGACTTGGGCAGTGCCTGTGGTTGTAGACCTTAAAATCAGAAGCCCTAACATCCGGGGCAGTTGAGTTGTCCTACCAAATCCTGTACCAGTGAGGTGAACAAGACGGATTCACCATGATAAAGAAATGATACGAAGCGGGGAGGGGGGCAGCTGGTCTGTAGAATTCCAGCTTGTATGCACACGGACTTCGGTGCTGTGGCAGCCAGGAACAAAAAAAGCGGATAATGTGTTTAATGATCCAGGATAACTAGTGAGCTTTTTCACTTGCCTTTTATGTTATGTTATTCTCATGCCAAAAATAAATAAATACATAAAAATGAGCAAATAAAAAAAATCTCTCAACCCTGCTGATTATGATTAGACTCTCCCCACTACATGATCATTGTGATATTTTGTCTGTGAATATGGGTAGCCATATTTGCCACTCGAAGTTATTTTATGCCACAGTGGATCAAAGGAAGCTAAATTCTGACGCTGCATGAAGCTAAATTCAAGCCTCGGTGGTAGGAAGAGCCAGAACTCGTCTTTGTTGTCAAAGAAAGATGGCCCAAAGAACATGCATCAGTTTTTGTAGTTGTTTTATGACCATAATCAAGTTTTAAATCAAAGTAAACATGGCTGTGTATGAATTCTGGAGTAGACTTTTTGTTATGAAACATTACGGTGAGCAGCTTATGTCCAACAGATTGCAATTAGAGTTCAGCCAACCACAAGAAGGGGTGGCCCAAGTAGAATGCATTAGTAAGATGGCATTTTCCAGGAATACGTTTTAACCTTTTGTGCAGCAGCTTGGGGGAAAGGTTCCAGCGCTTGTTGGAGTAGAGAACACTTACCTTGTATTTTAGAAGACCACTCCCTTTCTACGCCGAGCACCTCCGGACATGTGTCAACAGGAGGTGTTGAGACAGATAGAGGAAAAACAAAAAAAAGAGCGCACAAGCTTGCAACTCAGCAGATTAGCAAGAGTTGGGGAAATGACAAGACAGAAAAAATTCCAAAGAAACTGTCCCTTCTCCCCATGTGCAAGCATTGGAAAATGACATTTGGCCGGTTATTAGGGGACTGAGAAGAGGGTTAACCTTAAAAGGTAAAATTTGTAGAGAAGTTGATTTTCTCCTGTCTTGAAATAAGAAAATAAATCATTTTCCTTCTTGTCTCCCAAGTAGAGAAAACATATTGCTTATGTATTTCAACTCTCACAGAGCTCTTAGAAAATAGATACACTACAAAAGTTGTGTTGAAGTATTTTATAGTGAACTGCAGTTGAATAGGGTCAAATACAGCTTCAGGTAAGTACCCTGCCTGCTGATAGTTTAATCCAAGTAACAGTTGATGTATTTATTGAGCACTACTGTGTTCCAGATGGGATAGGCTTCATGGTCGTGTGCACGTGTGTGTGTGTGTGTGTGTGTGTGTGTGTGTGTGTAGGGGCTCTCTGTCACTGTGTACTACACGTATTTATAGGGGCCTGTGTCGGGAGGTAAGGATCAGCAAGGGGAGGAATGTAGCAGAGGTTGTGTATTGGCTTTGGTCAAAATTTATAGAGACTTACTTGCTGGTACCCAAGCGTTGCTTGGCCACCATTTCTGAGGCTGATGCTGTTGTCAGATTCTTGGAGTGCCCAGCTGCTTCCGCTTCACAAACAAGATCATGAGAGAGAAAAACCAACCAAGCTAAGGGTCAGTGGCCCAGAAAGGAAAGATATATAGTAGCAGTCAAAAGAATGTCTATTTTACAGTTTATCTATAGCCTGTCCTAGTCTTTTCCCAGCTTGATAAATAAAAACTGCCCTGAGATACAAGCCCCATCCACTTCTTTATGGCTTCATGGTTTTAATAGCCAGATTTAGGCTTAGCATTCTTGCTCTGGAGACCACAAGCTTTTTGAGCATGACTTGTCCCCAGCTGCCTCCCTGCCTTTCCCCCATGCACACAGGAGCATCCTAGTCCCCAGGACAACTGGGCCCGGCCTCTGAAATGGTCCAAACAAAACTTGGGCATAGGAATCATTGTTAAGCACCTTGTGGGAGCGGGGGCTTCCTACCCATCCTCAGGCAAATCTGTGCATTGTTAGATTTGTCTTAATGCAGGCCAGGTTTCAAAGAACATCAGGGTTTTATGATTTCCTGTGTGTGCATGGGTACGCTGTGTGTTTGCTCTGTTCTTTCGTCCTTTCTGATTCATACAGTCCATCAGCTGCCATGCCATGAAACTGTAACAGGCACGGAAATTGTTCTGCAGGCGTTTCCTCTGCATGAGTCTGTGGACCGATATTCTCTGGGAAGGCTGCTCACTGTTATGATTCTACGTCTTGCTAAGTTGCTCCCTCAGACCTGGCTGCTCTTCAAGAGTCAGCACAGGGCTCATCCTTTGCTTATATTCTCAAGGCAAAAATAAAGACCCCAACTTTCCTTGGCACCAGGAATAATTTCTTTGCCTCTATTAGTGGACAAGTATATGTTGAGCACAAGCTGGGTTCCCTGCCCTGCACACTTTATTTCTTTATTCAGCAAATATAAGCAGTAAAAATAGCACCTACTGCGTGCAGGCATTGTGGCAGCCCCTGAGACTGTCACACTGAGACAGTGACATTCTGTCCCAGTTGGGCTCACTAGCAAAGAGCATATATGATCTGTGCCCTTGGTAAGTTATACTGGGAAAGAAGGGAGCAAAGGCATGAGGCTACCATGTTGTTATGGGCCTTTTTGTTTGGGGAAGAGATTTTATCTTGGAAAGTCTTCCTGCATTGGTTGAGAATTATAGGTAAAAATTGTATACTGTATTCAGGAGTTTTGCTAATGAGTAGGTTATAGCTGCTCTCAGGGGATGGCAGAAGAATGGGTGACTATGTGAAATTATGGATGTGTTCATGAGTCCTGTCTTTGGCGAAGTACATCTGCCCTAGTAAAAGTATGTCCATCAGGTCTTCTTTGAGCCATTTTCCCTGAGAAATCCTCCATTTACTTAAGTGTACTTGGTGCTGACTGAGAACAAAGGGGTGTTTTGCTACATCCTTGCATAGACTTCACAAGCTCTTGAGTCAGGCTGAACCTGGGCATGGCCTGGCCATTGGATGGAACCATGGTCATTTTTATTTGTGTGAAGTGTGAGATTATTCAGGGAAAATTGGCTTATCCTGACCTAAGAAACTTCTTTTCCTAAAATGCGGTTCTGACATATTTGGGGAATACAAATTTGGGATCAGAATTTCTGAAACACTGTCTCCCATGAATTCCTCACAATGCCCTTCCCCTCCAGATACCCTTTTGCTTCTCTTCCAGACTCTTGGTTCCTTTCTGAACCCTTGTGAGGACTACAAGAAGGGATATTTTCTAACTTTTAGTTCTTTAGGGATACCAGTAACTCAGCAATGAGAGGTAGAAATTGCTCATTCTTCAACAACCAGCCGTGGCCACCATGCAACTGGAGGGTTTCCATGGCAATGACAAGGGGAGGGAGAGGAGAAAGCAGGTGCATGCGCTAGCTTTACACCCCTGTGGCAAGGACACATGCCACCCTGGGAAACACATGCCCTTTCAGGATCTGATCAACACTTCTATGGAATTGTCTTAACATCATCCATTCATATCTTTTCAAATCTACATTGCTCTAGTTGATACCCAGACCACAAGTCCCTCTGCCTACATTAAATATAGCATGGCTTCTGTGCGTGAGCATATGTACACTTATAAAAGTTTATGTATTTTCTAATCTTCTTTGCAATGAGTTTTGTAAGAGCCACACAGAAGTGTGCGGGCTCCTGCCGGAGCAAGGGCCATTTTGTAGAGGAATTAAGCTCAAACGAGACACAGCCCATGGCGGTAATGGTTACAGGCTTCCCACATGTGTGGGGGCGGGCACACAGAGTGGACGGCGAGTGGACAGTGGACGGTGAGAAAGCAGTCTCCATCCACAGACTCCAAGCACAGGCCCTTTCTCGGCCAGCCGGCAGGGCCCCGTCAGAGCCATCCCTCACTCATTAGCAGCAGGATTTGTCATCTGGAGAACTGGTTGCCATGTGTTGATTGTTAGGAGTTCAGGACAAACAGGTTTCAAGCAAGGCACAGAGGCTTTTTTGGCAGAGAGAAAACACAAACAGTTTCCTTATGAGCTGGGCTGGCAGGGAGCAGCTTCTCTGGACCTTGGCTATCTTGCACTCACATTCTTCCTCCACCCATCCGAGATTGCTTATTGGAGGTTAGGCCAGGCAAACTCAAATCCCATGATTAGCCTCTTCCTGCCCGGCTGCAGCCGGAGCTGGGAGCAGTTACCTACCTTGGGAGCTCCCGATAAGCCCTCAGAGCCCTATCCCCTCAAGACACTGGGGAGAATCTCCCCCCTTCCCACTTTACACACATTGCCAGGTGAAGTTTAGAGATACAGCCTGGGCTGTTACTCTTTCTTATTACCAGCTTCCCAGATGAGACAGACTTGGAACAACTCAGGACTTTGCAATTTGGTCTCAGGGCTCAGTAGACA
Source organism: Heterocephalus glaber (assembly GCF_053883595.1). Taxonomy (NCBI): domain Eukaryota; kingdom Metazoa; phylum Chordata; class Mammalia; order Rodentia; family Bathyergidae; genus Heterocephalus; species Heterocephalus glaber. The sequence continues at coordinate 3,839,514 of NW_028258414.1, read as the reverse complement.
ACAGAAGCCTCCCTGTGCCCCTTTATCTGTATTTTCTGACCCCAAGCACAGCGAGCACTGGCTGTGACTGGACGCAAAACATGGGAATCGGAGCCATCAGCTCAGCCAGGGCTCCAGCCCTCAGAGGAAGGCCCACGAGAGAGCTTTAGGACTTACGTGGAGGATGACAGCAGCTAATCCCCAGCCCTGTCCTTGTCTGTTCCCGTCCCCTCCTGAGCTATAAGCCTGGCTAGTGTCACAGCCTGTAACTGTAGCGATTTTCTTATTATCCTAGGATGGAAGTTCTTATCTTTCCTTCCTTATAGGAAGAAAGGGTACATTATTTGTTGTTGTTGTTTTTTAGTATGCTCTAGGCAGTTTACATGCATGCACGTGTAATTTTACTTAAACCTCGAGATAACAATGAATATCAAGTGTCCTGTTTCCTTCATTGAGAAAACTGAGTTTCAGAGGTTCAGCACTTTGCCCAGCACATACGGCTAAGGGAGTGGCAGAGATGAACTTGGACCTTACTCTTTTAAGTCTGGAAGACCTGAATCTTTGTGCTGTGCCAGAATGTGTATACACACACACACACGCACACACACACGAGGGTTGCAGAGCCAGCAAAGGAAGCTATGCCTTTTTTTTCCCCCAGCAATGGGGATTGAACCCAGGGCCTCATGCTTGCTAGACAAAGCATTCTCCCCCTGAGCTATACCCCTAGCCCAGAAGCTGTGTCTCTAGAAGCCAGATTGTTGGTAGGCTGTCTTCCAAACTCTTGAGTGCTTTTCTCGGACCCTTCTTGTTACTGAATTTTGTGAATGCCTCTTTAAAAACAAAAAATACACCCCCCCTAAAAAAGAACCCACCCCTTATTGCTCTTCTCTATATAAGCAGACCCCTAAAAAGTACTATTTTTATAGCTTTCTCATCTTCCTTCTGCAACTTTCCACTTTCTATTTACTCCATTCTCTCCCCACCGCCCACCTGTCTGTAATCCACTTGTTCCAAGTCTACTGTGGTCAGTGGTGGCTCGCTCTCTGGAATTCTCCTTCCTTTCTCCTCCCAAGTTAATGCTGGCATTCACTCAATACTATTAAGAGAAAAGGATCCCATTAACCCAAACTCTACTTAACTTCAGTTCCTGGGATATTTACCTTCTGAACCAAGTAGCCTCATCAACTTAAAAGGATGAATCTCCAATCACTGAATTCTCTGTTTTTCACCTAAATGTCTAAACCTCATTTTTTTAATAAAGGAAATTATCTTAAAGGAGAAAAAAAAGCACTCATTGTTCTCACTATCTACCAAAAAATTTCCATCATATACATGTATCACTTTTATGTCTTTGCAACTAGTATACAGATTCAGTGTTATGTTTTATGTATACATTGCCGTATCAGCCAGCACCTCTTTGTCTGAAAGAAAAGCAGAAGGACTCGGGATGCAGCAGCATCTTATTGTTCCCCCAATATCTTCCCAGGAGTGATCTCTCCAGATTTTGAGGGTACTCCTTCACTGCATAGTAAGATAACAGGAGAAAGTCTTTCTCTTTGCTGTCTCTTTTCCATTTGCCCTGGCAACCTTAATCCTAATATGCGAACCAGACCTCAGTTTGGAAATGTTATGACTATTATGTTCTCTCACATATTAAGAACTTGTAGGATTTTTCAGAGAGAATGGACTGCGACATTCCTTCAACACCATGTGGCAGACACCATCCTGGGCAATTTACAGTGAGTTGTCACTTTGAAATCCTACAACAATCCTCATTTACAGACAGGGAAACCAAGGTTCAGTAAGGCAGAGCTCTTTGCCCACCTGGAAAGGGAAAAGATAAGATTTAATGTCAGATCTGACTCCCAAGTTTGTGGCAATTTGCCGCCTTTCTCAGAAAATCCTTTGCTAAATAAGGCTTAGTCCCTGTGTCACTCTGAAGGCACACCAGATAAAATGAACAAAGAAAGGAAATCAAGACAATATTATGGTCTTGACACACAGAGATATGAAGCAAATGTAAATTTATTCAAATATCATGAGAGAGGTGCTTATAGTGAAACACAGTAATAGGAGACCTATTACTCATAATTGATTTTACTAGTATTTTAGCATCTGGCCTGTTTCTCTTAATTGAATTGAAGTGACTTATGCAACACATTTGTTTTACTGACTTTGGAAAGATACAATCACCTTCACTTACACTTTTATTTTTAAACCAGCATTTTAAGAAGTAATTTCTGAATGGTGATCCTACAGATAAGTGAGCCACAACTGAGTTCTCTTCCCTAGGAAATGGCTACAGAATTGCAATTATTTTGTTGTAAGGGGAAAAAAGGCATTTTGCATGAAGATCTGTGAGGTCACCTTGAACAAAAATAAAATATGTCCACTAAACCTTTCGGAAGAATCACAGATTGAGTCCCTCGGGACTGTGTAGAGGATTACTCTGCATTCCACTTTAACTTGGTTGGAATTAGTACTTTCAAAGCCCTTAAAGTATAAACTAATTTTGTGTTTGCAGAAAATACTTTACCACTAGGGATGGGGTTGGGTGGGGAGAGGAGAGCATTCTCATAAATAAAGAGGGTCTCAGACCTTCCTTTCTGCGTTACTTATTCTACAAAGTGCAGAGCTTATCAGTCTGCTGGGTATGCTAATGCCTGGCCTAGCAATACCCCAAGGATGATAATTCAAGGACATACTAGGGGATTGTCTCCCAAAAGAGGTAAAAATTATGCCTCTAAATTCAGGCTTCAACTGGGCCAACTTCCACCAGTTTCTGCCCGGGGTTAGTTGAGGCTTGGAGGAACATTCCAGAATCAGGGGAGGTTCCTTTTTGTTTTTCTAGTTGGCAGGTCTCGTCTTGGCAAAGCAAAAGCCTGGGTACATGAGCTTTAATGAATTGTAAGATGATTGGGAATTGGGTGAGAGCAGAGAGAGGGAAAAGGCAAACAAAAAAGGAAACTGTCATTCTGAGAACTTTCGAGAAATCAGTCGTGCTGGCCAGCAGTGGTCTGAGGTGGACATCCGGTGTATGTTAGTCTCCAGTGTGTGTTTCTTAGTAAATGATCTCAGACCTTCAGTGATAACATCCAAGGGAGAATGAGAAAAGGGGTTTGAGGATCACTTTTCTGGGTTCCTTCTCCCTGTGCCCAACAGGGAAAGAGCTGACAGAAGCCCTGCCTAGTCTAACTTGAGGCCACCCATTGGCTGGTAGGACTAGGATGAAACATCAGCACCTTTAATGTAGGGTTGAAAAACGGAATGCCAGGAAGTTAAAAGGACTTAGGGGAAAATGTCCTTTGGCCTTCCGCTGCGTGACAGGATTCTGAAGTGGCAGCTAGTGAGCAGAGTAGACTCAGTTAGTCCAGTCAGAGGAAGAAAGCAGCAAAACCAGAGGACCAACATCAGTAATATCTTTGAGTACAGTGATGAAAGAGTGAGGATGGCTGTGCCAGAAAGGCGGGCCTGTCCATCAGGTTCCCAAGCAGCTCTGCCTCTGCCCAGCTCTCAGAGGAAGCCCACCCTGCCTGCTGCCTAGTGTTTATTGAGCACCTACTAGGTGCTCAGAGCTCTCCAGACCTCTTGTACAAACAAGACTCCATCCTTCTTTTTTTTTAACACACAAGATTCTTTCGGGGGTGGGGACAGAAGATGATTTTGTTTTCTACTGGGACAAAAGAAAAGAAAATGCAGAATGAAATTGTGCACACAGTGTATTTTTATATTAATAGGAATCCAGCAGCATCCAGACACAGAGAAGTTGAGCAGAGTTAAAAGCATGGCTCACTGGAGCCTTTCTCTCCCACACATGTCTTGTCACTGATTCAGAGTGGGAACGTGGTGGGACACAGAATGACTGACCAGCATTTAGGGACAGAAGAAATCAAAACAAAGCTCCTGTCACCCCTGCCATGGGGACTTTCTTGGAGATCTTTTGAGATCTGGAGTGATTGAACCCATTCGAGAGTGGGGAATTTTCCATTCCCCACTGTCTATGTGATAATACCCAGCCCAGCAGGGTGAAGATAATTGTGTGGGAAGAGAAATTTTATTTATCTCTGAATGCAAATTCCCTCTACTTGTTTCTATTTAGAAATACCTCCTTCCTCCCTTTTGTCCGAAATTCGGTTCAGGTTACCTAGCCATAAACTTTTTTTAGGTGGCATGACTTCTTCCTTTTATCTACTACAAACTTTTGATCATCTTCTGATTTTTCCACATTACATGAACCAAAACATTCTCATTCCTGAGGGGCTATCAAATAGTTATTTGCATCAAAAATTATTTTTTCCAAAAGAAAATCTATTTTATCCCCACTATGCAATTTAACTACATTATACTTGAATGAAATTCAAAGTTTTTATTTGGATGGTAACCCTGGGTTGGACACAGTTCCAAAGAACCTCTCTGATTCTTCAACTTTTGATTTCTCTCTCCCTCCCTCCCTCCCTCTTTCTCCCTGGGTGCTATTGCTCAATTGTGCTGTTTCTGTCATTGCCTACTTAGTAACAGCAATAGGAAATGCACCTTAAAACTGATAACCCATCATATTTTTTATTCTGCTGGTCTCTTACAAAACCACCAGTCATTTATTTCATCTCACTTATTGTCACTCAGTCCCACATTTTTCCACCTCCTTATCATGATTTCCTTTGTGCTGTGGTTCCCAGCCATGGCCTGCTTCCTGCTGAATTTAACTGCAACCCAGACAAAACCAAAGAGCACATCTCTCCCCACGTTCCCTCGGAAGGTCACCCCTGGTGAGATGGACATTGCAGATGTGCTAGAAAGATGAGAGGCCGCTTTGATCAGCCCGCGTCTGTTCTTCGCTCCTGGTCCTCAGAGCAGAAGATCCGATGGATTGCCATTGCCTTGCGTTTTTTAAGACCTTTGACAAACATCTCCCATCAGAATGCCCTACAGATCCTGGCCCGTGTGTGTGTGTGTGTGTGTGCGCTCTCGTGCACATGTGCTTTACACGGTACTTCAGAATGACTGAGATGTTCAAAAGGACACTGCCAAGTGCACTCTTTGTGGGGCTTCCATTCCCTCCGGTTGCCCTTCCTTAAGGTCTCTTGGTAGCCCTTCTCTTCTGTTTGATGGCGATTTCTGTTCATTCCAGATTGTATTACATCTCTTTAGCAGCTTCAAACAGCTCTCTGGAGCTGCAATTTTAGCATTTGGGTGCTGATCACATCAGTCCCTGGACTTTTGTTATTTTTCACCCCTTTGATGGTTTCCCTCCGTTCTTCTGTTTTCATTGGCTCCTACTTTCATCTCCACAGTCTGTTCTGCAATGGTGTTATCTATTCACTGGACAGAATCCGGCCACTGAGCCTGTGCAGACGAGGCCCTTCCCTCCCTGCTCTGCCCTGACTGCCCCAGTGGGCAGCCCACTATTTGTGCCTTTCATTGGCCACTGTAGAGACCCCTCTCAGGCAGCTACTTTGGTGCTGGGATAAGGATTAATGTGACACAATTTCATTTTTATCAACCTCTTCTGGGTTCTCTCACCTGGGCTGAGATGAGGCAGTTTCTGCTGAGGCTGGTATTTTTATAGATGGCTTTGTCTCTGATTATTGCAAATGATGAACTGCAGGCCACTCATGTCCATCTCAGGGACCTTCCACAGATATGTGTGTGCTGCCCCTTTGTAGGTGTGACAAAAATGACCAGAGCCTGGGGCAAGAATCCCATCTGGAAGCTTCTATTCCTGGAATTTCTCTACCTCTCCCTGAGGCTTTAAGCCCCTACAGGTACCACATTTTTTTTTTGGTACTGGGGATCAAACTCGGGACCTTGCACTTGTGAGGCAGGTGCCAGAACCATAGCTACCACATTTTTGTTCCTTCTACATCCCCATAAATTTGGCATGTTATTTTTTGGATTTTTTTATTAGTACTTATTTTCTATATATAATGAACATATTATAGTAGGGAGTTAGTACACATACATATAGCATCTTAATCCTTTTTACTCCTCTTTCCCATTGCACCTTTGCTTAAATATTTCAGGTGTTTTATTTCAAAAGCTCTACTGCCAAATAGTATCTTTAAAAGTAATAGAACCTGTTATGGTTCTTTTGTAGACTAATTCAGTATTTCCTAGCAAGCAAAAGATATTAAAAAGCAAAGGACTGTGGCATGGAGAGCTAAATGAACATCCCTTAACTGCGGAAAGAGGTTGATTTTAGACAATCTTAGAAATCCTTCTTTTATGCTATTGTAAACACAAGAGGTACAGCCCCATCTGAATGAATATAAAATACATTGAAAGGTACAATAAAGGTTTAAATAAATTAATTTTAAAAAGCTACTAGAGATATAATTTTTTGATGAGAAATGGAAAAAATGGAAATAAAGTCTTTGTAAATAGGGAAGGGTGGAGGGCGTGAAGGGAGGGCTAGGAATGGAGAAAAAATAAGAACCAAGATGCATCATGTAAAGGTACAATTCCTCATGAGAAATGTAATTGTGTTGTATACTTACAATGTACCAATAAAAGAATTTAATACAAAAAAAGAGAGATATAATTTTGGGATATATTCTTAATATCTGAGGCCAATGTTATGATGAACACCAGAGGCCCCCTGTAAAACACTTTCTGTATCTCTGTCACTCTGAGAGGTCCAGAAACTAAAATAATCCTCCCACGATCAGATTTGCTTTAAGCTGCACATAGTAAGCCCTGATTTCTGTAGACTGCAAGGAGGCCCGACTAATTAAAACTTAATTGGTGATTTATTGGTGGCATGTTGTGGAGGAAACACATAAATTATCTCTTGTGGCAGGAATGAAGTAGTAATATAAAAATATATGAATGAAAAGGAAGATATAATTACTGACAAAATGTCTTCTGAAGAACTAGGAGACAGCTTTGCCTTTCACTTTCGAAAGTCCTCCTGTGGAACTCTTCCCTTATGCTTCCCAGCCCAAGTTCCTCAGAATATCAGTTCTCAGTGAACAGGAGGTTGGGTTTTCAGGACCTCATATCTGGCCACGAGTAGTGAGCCCTGGACTGAGGGGCGGATACCTGGGTTTGAGTCCCAGCCCTTTCATTGGCAACTTTACCCTGGTTGAACAGGGTGACTGCAATACTAACAGCGTTATATTCCAGAGTGTGAAAAACAGTAGAGGGGAAGTGTCAGAAGCCCAAAGCGCCTGCGCTCCCGGTCCAGGAAGTCCTCGGCAGGGCCTTCCCCTGGCTCCTGCCGCTGTGGCGTCACGTGACACGGCGGGGGTGGGCGGGGGGAGGCGGTTCCCATGCCTCCAACAAATTAACTAGTCACACATGTTTTGCAGCTGCCCTGGAAACAGGCTAGCAGCTTTTAAAAAGGACTGTTGCCGCCGTGCAGAAGGCATCCGCGTCGTGTGTGTGAGAGAAAGCATCCTTTCAGAGCCCCGTGACTTCACCTGCGCAGCGTAGAAACAAGACCAACTTTGTGCTTATGGTTTTCTTGTCGTTCGTCTTTTTCCCATCAAATTCACTTTCACTGCTAACCTCTCTCCCTTTAAAATTCTGGTAGGTTAAACTTTATACGTAAGCAGCAATTACAATAAATATCTTAATGGTATAAATTTAAACCTTTTCCCTGAACACTCATAATTCAAGGAAATATTTACAAAAAGCAGGCTAGATTTAAACAGAAGTGTGGGAGGAATGTGGGAGCAGTTTTTATTTTCTTGCTGTTGGCTGATATTAGAATTGAATGAAATACCTGTCTGTACACAGGTATCCTACGAAAGAAAGCTTTTTATTTTTCCAGTAGGCTTCAGAGCATGGCTTACTGAAAACCAGTCTCGCTAAGTGCCTGACTGGAAGGCCTTAGGTAACTAGGGTTATTGCTTGAGGTTTATTTGCAAATGCTGAGTTCACAGGCATTACCAAAACATGACCTATCCCATATAAATTAATTTTCTGACAATTTCTAAGTGCCTAAATTATTGTACATTTTTTGGTGGAGGGAGTAAATTCAAAATAGGGAAGTCCCTGTCATCCTTGAGTTCATGGGTTAATCAATTCTTAATGATTCCAAGACATTATAGACATTAATTATCATGGCATGTGCAGTATGCTGTAACTCACAATGGCCTCTAAGGCTGCAGGTGTGACTGGCTATTTGCCCCTGTGCTAAATGGCCTCATATTGCCATACTTCTTGAGTTGGTATGTCCAACTTTTCACGTTTTTATGCCTTCCTTTTATATTTATTGCTTCTCTTTGTTCCTAGCAAGAGACTTCTCTTCTCCTTTCAGCTGTGCTTTTTTTTCCCTAATATCTTCTGTATACTGGACCTCCAGCTATCAAGGTTATGAGAATATGTCCCATATATGAAAAAAATTGTCTCTAAGCAAATGCCAGAAAGATGCATTTTAAGCACATATGTTGAACTTTGGTTCTAAGAATTTCCCCGTATTTTTGTCAATCTTTGTATCTCTGTCGATCATTGTGTCTGTGCTTTTGTTCTTCTTTGGTTTATTTTTGTTTTCTTCTATGTTCTACTTCAAAAGACTTTTAAGTAAGAGATCTCTAATTATGAGAAGTTTTATAGCAATGATATACTTCCTCTGACAGCAGTTCTAATTTCACATTACCTTTGATTATCACTTATCCTACCTGTGGATATATTGACCACTGTGGACCTTCTTTTCATTTTAATGGCAATTATTGGCACATAAACAAGAGTAGCGCTCTCTTCTTTTAACTTCCTTTTTCAAACATCTCCCTCAGTGTCTTACCCGAAGTCTGCTCCTAGAAAATATCTGAGGATTAACTGAGATTTTAAAAGTTATTGCACACAAGCTACATACAAATAAATCTTTCTAGGAACTATACTTGCCTTTTATGTTCTGGAAGATGCTTCTATGTTTTTTCACACTTCAGTTTTAAAAAGAAATCAAGAAAGACCAAGTTGAACATAAATAACAAAAGAAAATTTGTAAAGAGCTGAAAATGGAGCTCTTCGTAGATATGAATTCCAAGTGCATAGCAGCTTTCCTATGGGATTATTTTGTTGATGGAAGAATTTGTAGTTCCTAATTAGGAACCCTTTCATTCATTCATTCGTTCCAACAGTTGCATTTATTTAATGCCTGCTGGGCCCCACCAGGGATGTACTGGGAGCTCAGACACAATCTCCGGAAACAGACAGTTTGGCAGAAACTGAAGCTTGCTATGAGTCAGACCCTAGCTACCATGTGTTAGAAGCATTCTCTCTTTAAAAATGAAAGCTTTAAAGTGAAGCATAACTTGTTATTTTTTTTAATTAGCCCTGATTCTATTAGAATGATTCCAAATATTTCATGTTCTGAGAAGAACTCCGGAGAAGCGGGATCATGATGTTTTCCTGCTCACTGACAAGTCGTTCAGTAGCCTTGTCCAATACCATTTAAAATAGCCTGGAAAGACTCAGAAGCGTCGTTTCAGCTGAGCACACTCAGGGCATTCCTATTGGCAGATGATGTTTGAAACCCTAGGTTTCATTCAGGCCTGTTGGGAGGTTCCCTATGAGAACTTCCATTTTTAAAATTTCATCTCCAGAAATGTTAATGTGAATGGAAGTTAAGAAACGATGAAAGTTTCATATGCGATAATCATTATTGATTCTATGGTATTGCTGGTCTGATTTGTAACCAAATGCACACACTTGCTATCTCTCCCTCCCTCCCATTAGCTTGCTTTGTTAGTGATTCATCGCACTTTGCATCTATGAAAGACCAGTAATCTTAAATAGTGTCACTTAATCATATCTGATCATCATACTTTTGTAGACAATCACTTGTATAAGTTTGGGGTGAAGTAACTATTGCCTTGTTTATGGAACTTCTTTTCCACTGTATTTTAGCATTTAGATTATCTTATTAGCTTTAGTTACACACAGGAAGATTAGATAATTGTATGGAAACATTGATTTTATTCCATTGAAGAATACAAGAAGTTTTTGTGTTCTTAAGGAACACAATAAATTTTTTCATGAAAATATTTCAGATTGAATCATTTTATGCTTAGTAATTAAATTTGTTTTTTAGGAATGTTTGAAAGAGAAAAATATCTTGTCTTGAAAGTATAAACTTATGGAAGAATCACTTTTAAGCTTTCAGCAAATATTTTTGCAATTGAATAGATGAGTTATCCATTCTTCTGATAACATATTGTGTTTCTGAAGATTGTAGCTAGATTGACAGAATAAGAAAACATTCACTTCCCAAGTGAAAAATTCTCTTAAGGGGATGCTCTGAAAACATAACACCAAATACATGGACAGTTGGTAACATCCACATGACTGAGATAATTCACTATTCCCACTATTCATCTGTATTGCTCATATAATTATAAACAATAATTCATAAACCATCATAATGCAGTGATTATTAGATACCAACAGTGTGCTAGATACTAATGGTTTCCATGTTTATTGTCGAATTTTAAGGTCCTAAAAATACCTTTTAAGTTAGACATTATTCTTAGTTTTATAGGTGAGGAAACTGAATCCTATGAAATGTAAATAACTGGTCACCAATCCCACATGGCCAACAAGTGTTAGAACTGGAATAGGAATCTAGATTTTCCAATTCCAGTTCCAACCCTCTTTGCATCATCCATGCCACTTTGGGGGAGGAAGGATTCACTTATTTGGTACATATTTGTCCAACATCTGTGTGTGCCAGCACTATGGTAGCTCTTAGCAGTGGTAGACAGGTAGTGTGTTTCCTGACCCTGGAGTCTAGAGTTTAGTAAAGAAGACGGAGGAGATAACAAATGATTACAAAAATCAGGGTGAAGAATCAGATTTAGGAAAGGGAAGAACAGAATCCTAGCAGCACACAAATCTCACCTAATAGAGGCTGCGGCTCTGGCCAAGACCTCCTGAAGGCAGTGACATTTAATGTGAGATCATAGGGTGGCAAAAATAGACAGACATAGTCCATCCTCATGACAGGAGAAGTCTGTGTTTATGAATTTTCTTACTCTCTGAAATGGATCCATCACCTCACGTCAACACCGGTCTGCAGCACAGGCTGGTTAGCGCATGTGCAGAGCAACCCAGCACACGTTCCCAGCAGGGTAGGCCAAGGGGTGCTCTGCTTTATTTCACCTCTCTTACTGTAAACACATGGCCTTTCCAACTTTTGTTTAGTCTATTTGTGTGTGTGTGTGTGTGTGTATGTGTATATGTGTGTGCGCACGCATTTTGTGCATGATCTCACAGTTTAAAATGACTCCCAAAGCCAGGCCCGGTGGCTCATGCCTGTGATCCCAGCACTCCAGCACTTGGGAGGCTGAGGCAGGAGAATCGCCACAGGTTTGAGGCCTGCCTGGGCTACACAGTGAGACCCTGTCTTAAAATAAAATACTCCCAACCATCACCTTTGCTGAAGAGCTGTTTCATATTCCTGTGTTGTGGAGGAAACATGTGTTGGGTCAGCTCCCCTCAGGCCTGCCTCCACGAATCAGGCTATTGACCATCAGCTCCATGTTAATAAATCAGCAAAACATTAAATAAGGTGCTTTTAAACAAATGCACATCAAACAAGGTTATGTATTGGTCAGTCGGCAGAAATCTCGAAGCCTGGCACCATCCCTCCAGGAGCAATTGTTCTGTGTCCACTGATTGACCCTGTGCCTGCTGACTCTGCTGGATTTAACTGTAGCAAATACTGTAACCAGGACTGGCAGTGGGGCAGGTAACTATGGGGCAGCATCAGGACTGCAACATGGACACCTTGCCGACAGGAATGCAGAATACCCTGGCCATGTGGTATTTCTTACAATGAAATGGATACATTGGCCCGTGTGATCTAATAGTCCCACTGCTTAGTATTTACCCACATAAAATAAAAACATATTCACATGACAACCTGTAGATGAACATTTAGAAGCTTTATTTGCAGTTGCCAAGAAAATGGAAACAATTCAACTATCCTTCCACTAGGGGATGAATAAACAAACTGAGGAATAGACTATCAGTGAACAATAAAAGGGAATAAATTACTGATATACTCATCAATATGGGGTGAATCTCAAAGGCATTGTGCTACATGGAAGAAATTAGACTGTAAATGACTCCATGATGCACTATTGTATTGAAATACAACTTTTTAAAGGTAAAACTGAAAGAGTAGAAAACAGATCTCTATTTGTCAGGGTTTAGAGTAGAGAGAAAAGTATCCTATGGAGGAGCACAGAGGAGAATATTGGGGAACAGCTGTCTTGATTGTGTTGGCAGTTGTAAAATTAAATGCCCATGTCAAAACTCAAACTACTTTTCCCTAAAAAGAGTAAATTTTACCATATGTAAATTATGTTTTAATTTTTTTAAATTCTAATGAGATCTTCTAGTTTGCCGCAGTAAAATCAGAAAATACATTAAAAGAGAGGGTACCCAATGTGTCCTTACTGTAGTGCTACTTGATAAATCACTGCTAATGTAAAATAAACACTGCAGTAATTTTTATGCCATGAGGCATGGAGCAGTATTAGCTCTGAACATATAATGCATGTTTTCTTTCTTTGCGTTTGTGATGCCTAAGTCAAACATGGTGACAGGCAACAGTTTCTGATGGTGTTTTTTATTTATTTTTTTTCAAGTACTGAAGTCTGCAATTATACTATGGTTCTAATGCATGCATTATGTATAAGAGGACAAAATTTTGTTAGATTTATCCAGTGAAATGGCAATTTGACCTTGGGATAATCCAGAAAAGAAGACAACAAAGAAAATCTGATAATATCACTTATCTTGCGTGCAGATGATTACTTAATGATAGGCAACTGTCAGACGTGGATGGCTTAGCAGCTCGTGTCCTTGGAAGCAGGAAGACCTACCCTGTGATTTTTTTTGAGCGCCTTACTTTTTGTTTATAATGGCTTTGCCACATAAACTCTTTCATATTTCAAGGAGCAAGGATGTGGTATTCCAATCACCCTTACATCCTAGTTTAGGAAAGTTCATTTTGCCATACCTGTGCCTAACCTTCAGAAGAATGGAAAGTTGGGCTTTCTGAGACTATTGTTGTACTTAAGTTTTTATAAGAAATTCAACAAGCTTATCAACAATTCCTTAGTTCTGTGCGCCATGTGTACACAAACAGGTCCCTCTGTCCCCTTGTGTCATGCTGTTCAGAAAATTACTTTATATTATAGAAGACGTGTTGTCAAAACATCTCAGGCTATGTATGGCCTATGTTTTGGTACAGAGAACGAAATTATGCTTCACTCTAGGTGCTGCATAAATGGCAGTGATAATTCAATGTGCATTGAAAATTAAACGGTTCTCCTTAAGATTATTATGCTATCAAAGCCATTTGTAGGTGATTAAAGAAAATGAGATGCCACATGGCATGACATAAGTGGCAGGAATTTTCCATAAAGGGGCAGCAGTGATACAAATTTCAAATGTGAAAATAGCAGAGATCTTTATTTTGTGCTTTTTCTGTAGAATAGTATGAACTCCAACTTCTCAATTTTACATTTTTGACAGATTGGTTCTTTGGTTTGGGATCTTTTAGAAATGCAAATATTGGCTTTTGTGTTGTTGAGTTTTCTTACAATCCTAATATTCCATATCAGTAACCCTAACCCTAAAATCTAAAGGAAAAAAACCTCCCCTTGAGTTAATTTAATGTGTAGCAACTGTTTCTTAAATATACACATAGCAACATTGTTTTCAAAGAGGTTAATTACAACCATGAACAGTATGTTTCTTCATTAGTAGTAATTAAATAATTTACTAAATTATGTAATAATTTATAATGACACATGCTAACCCTGTTTTACTACAAGAGCTAGTGATAAAAAAATTTCTCGTACCCATGCTGCTAACCCATAGATGTTATTTGAGTGGTAATTTTTGATTCATGGAGAAGCCAGGCTGGTTTTTTCAAAATACTTAGTAGTGCTGACTGTAAGGAAAAATTTTATAATACTTGAGTTGTAGCATAAGAGTTAAGTGTCTACCCTAGAGTCAGTTTACCTGGATTTATTTGTTTGTTTGTTTGTTTGTATGATTCCACAGTTATCTAGCCTTGTGCCCTTAGACAAATCACCTATATCTCTGTACCCTCATTTCCTCATCTGTAAAATGTGAGTCATAAAAGTGCAGAATGTTGTTAGATAAATGGAACTTTAAAAGAGCAGAAAGTCACTGCCACAGAGGAACCCCCAAGAAGAGATGGTTAACCAGTAGGAGAGCGTGAAGCAGCAACAGCAGCAGTATTGAATAATGATTGGAAATCCGTTTTGATTTCAGAAAATTACCTTTTGCGACACACGGCTAAACTGGCTACGAAAAATCCAATGTGAATTTTGGAGCTTCTGGACAGAATGGTTGATTTAATCTATCTCCATCTTATAAAACATAAGAGTTTTTAATTCGAGGGAAGAGTGGTAATTATTTTTTAAATGTGAGTCTAACACACTTAGAAGACTTCAACATTTTAAAATGAAAATACGTAGTCAAGTCTGCTCTTGTTTTAGTGCTCACAACACACTTCCAACATGCAGGACTGGACATAAATAATAGATGGAGTTTTGGGAGCAGAGAATAGACTTCTGATCAGATGCTGTCAGCCCAGGTAAATCCCATCCTATAAGCTGGAGCTTAAATGTGAGCAGCAAAACTACTATTGACATGCGGCACAACTGTCTGAAATGTCAATAGTTATAAAATGAGTATTTCATAATGCAGAATAATTGATTACTTTGCTTGACTGAACAGGAACATATTTTCTCTGTGAAAGCAAAGGAATGCCAGCGTTTGCTCCTGGAATCCTCCTAGCTGCGGGATGTGGGTTTCCCGGTGAAGCCTACGTTACTCTGCAGTCTTGATCATGCATGACAAAAAAATAGGGGGAACCATCTGTAATTGCTTATCTTTTCTCCATTATTTGGAAATGTTTTTAAGATCATTCTTTAAAAAAAAATATGACCTATGTCAGCAGCGTCTATATTGATAGAAGCATCTCAGAGAATTTCAGCACTCAAACAACATTCAGTTTATCTTGTTCATCCCCAAATGCTCTGCTTAGCTTTTCACTCTGACTAAATAACAACCATTTCCAGTTGTATTCCTCCTTGGTGTGCCCTGACATGGAACTCTTTTGCTCTATGTGTTTTATTAAGTGTCATTTAACTTTATGACTATCAAGCCAACTATTAAGTCTTACAATAAGACTACGAAACAGGCAAGGTGCAAAAAGGATTTATTTTCTAAAGCACAGTTCCCTTCTCTGCCCTCAGAATTGTTTCCCCAGAAATCATTCTGTGAATATATATACTTTGAAGCATCCTGTTCTAGGTACTTTGAGGGAAGACAGCAGAAATAGCTACAACCTACATTTTGGGCTTTCTTCTCTCCTCATCTGTGTGTATTTTATGCTTCGTTACAAGTTTTCCTTCAGTGCAAAATGCCTTCTCTAGCTCTGGCCTCTTCCCTGTGTTCTGTGTCCCTTCACACAGGCCCTCCTTTGCCATTTCTGTTCTATAGGATTTGAGGTGGCCTCTGAGGTGTAGCTCAGATGCTGTCTCCTTCATGAAGTCTTCCTTGCAAAGCTGAAAGCAGACCTTGCACCAAAGAACTTCTCTTATTCTTGACTTACGTTGCTCTGTATTTCTGGAACACTTAGAATGTGTGTCGCGTGTTCTGTCTTGCATTGTGAATTGCATCCATTTTCCGGCTAGATTATCGCAGGCCCCTTGAAGGACAGACTGCTGTCTTGATCTTTCCCTCCCCTCTGCATGTCCCAGCCTGGTGAGATGTGCACAGAAGGTGGTTAGCCACTGCTCATTGGATGGCAGCTTTCTCTCTTACAGGAAAAGAGACCTCGAAAGCCCACAAGGCCTCTTAGGCCTATGGGTAATTTAATTTTATTCATCTTTTATCCTCAGTACTTAGCAAGTGCTTAATAAAGACGACTTGCTTTACACACATAGAGTTCCCAAATTGTACAAAGTTTAGCAAAAGTGCATCTGAAAGTGACCTCGACCCATTTTTTATGAAGGCTCGGTATTGATACCAGGCATGGGCTCTCAGTGTATCACCGTCAGGGCCGGTGGGGATGGCGCTAACAGCCCTGCTTATAATCCCTACGAAGAGATAACCACCCGTCCTTTTAAAATATTGTTTGATTTAATCCTCCCAGTAGCCCTGCAAGACTCTGCTGTTCTGACACCTGTGCTGAGGTAGATCTGCCTAAGGTCACTCAGCTATTGAGTGGCATGGAGACTGGTTTTGCTCCCGACTTTGTCTCTTGTACCATGATGTTCAGTGAAACAGAGACAGCTCCTCAGAGAAGTGACTAGACTTGGCACAGCACAGAGAAAGGATGGGGGTGAGCCCTCAAAGCAGATGGGAGGCGATCCTGGGAGTGAGGGGCCTGATGTCCTGAGAGGCCAGATGATTTGCCCATGGTGATGCGGAAAGCTGCCAGTGACAAGTGTGAAACTGGAGCCCAGGATTTCAGGTTCTGATTACATTTGTATTTCCTGTAATCCCTTAATTGAAAACCAATCATTTCCTGAATAGCCTGTTTCCCTGCCAGCCCTAGGCATGGGGTGAGGACAACCCTGGAGCACAGAGGGATGGAGGCCCCTCCTGCCCCAGGCCTGTATCTGTTTGCATGTTCCCTTGCCAGGTGTCTGTGTAGACAGGCACCGGCTGCCCACCTGTCCTGAGGCAGGTGCCTACCTCTGTATGCCTTGTGAACTTTACCCTTTTCCTCCTTGTGATGGTTATAAAGCATGTGCCAGTCCTCTGAGTTTCCTAATAGGTGCGTGTAATACTAGGTGTCAGAAATCCCAGAGTCCCTGGGCCACTGTCTCCATCCAGCCAAACCTTTTATCTCCAACATTCAATTCCACCCATAGCCACACTAAGGATTTGCAGCTGTCTATCAACCATGGGGGGCAAATGCTATGGCGACACCTTTTCAATAGACAGCCAGGTTCTGTGCTCCTTCAGGAGCGAGCGTGCTCTCTCTGGGAACTGACCCGGGTAGGGTTTCAGAGCAGAGGTCAGCTGAGGAGGGAGATGCTTCAGTCCAGGGCTGCTGTCTTCTTCCAGCTCCATTTCCCAGCACAGTGCCAGGCACACAATAGGTACTCAGTAAGTGTGGCTGATTATGAGAAATATGTGTGTGAGCATGCACAGGTGTGTGTAAAACTGAACATGTATCTTGCCACCAAACTACAGTTGATTTCACTTTATTCCATGGGCCCTGGATATTTAACTTCATATTTGTTTCAAAATCATGAATAAGATTGACCAACCATACCAATAGCCTCATTTCCCTCCCCCTCAACACTCATAAATAAGGGGTCTCTCTCCCTCTCCTCTCCTCTCCTCTCCTCTCTCGCCTTTGATTTCTGTGTCTTACCAGTATTATTCCATTCATAAATATTCTCCTGAGACACTGGCTCCTGCGATCTTTGTAGGAAGTTTGTATCTTCTCTTAGCTCTCCAAGTGGTCTTGTTTAGGATGAACTCACCAGGTCTGACCTTGTTGGATTCATAAGTAGCCTGGTACCCTGGCTCTATTTCGGCCAGAATGATCTTATAAAGATCACCGAGTGGGGGTGGTAAGGACTCAGCTGAACCAAGCTCCGTAGACTCACAATAACCTTTCACTGATCCTTTTCTTGTTCAGTTAAAAAGAAATTAATTCACTTAGCAAACTGCCACACACCCAGGAGAGAGAGGGCCATGGTGAAGGGAACCAAAATACTCTCTCACATGCACCAGAGATCTTTGAAATCATCTTCCTCCTACGAGCCACTTGCACACGTGGGATAAGTTTGTCCCTCCACTGGTTGGACATTCTCCCCAACAGCACTGTATGTGGGATTTGCGGTGGTAGACCTTAAGATCAGGCCCTGTGTAGTGACAACCTAAGTACACTCTCAGAAAGTGTCATTTCTTTATTTAACCTCTCAAGATTGGCACCATTTGTTGACATTACTTAAATCTAAACACCTGCAGACATGTGCCAGGCGTTTCTTGTGAGTGTTCTGGAGCAATCTGGTGTAGAAGTATCTTTCTACTTCCCACTAAATGGCAGTTCCAATGTGAAACCAGCATACAGGGACACCATGTGGGGCTGCAGCCATCTCTTGGGGACTCCAAGATGGATCGCATGTGTTTATAAGTACGTTCCATGCTTTCTTTTTCAGAGATTACCCAACAGAAACATTTGAGTTGGGATTATTATATAACATACATCGTTTGTAATAGAGTTTTTGTTGTGTTTAATTATCTTCATGTAAGCAATATTCTTTTCAGAATGCTTGGTACAAAGAAAAAGATGTTGCTTAGCCCTAATTTCCCCCCATAGTAGGCACTTCAGAGGGGTCTGTTTAATAAAATACAAGCAGTTATTCCTACATACGTATTGTATTTCAATGTTGTATTCTATTTCTGTGGTATTGTTTTTTAATATATGGTGGGTTACAAAATCTGTATTGAAATGTATCATTTATGACTCCAGTTTGGTATTAGTGAAGGCAAATGTGGATCTTTTCATTCTTGGCTTACTTGGTTGGCAGGAGACTTATAATTCCATAGCAAATTTGTATTTCAAGTGGTTTTTTAAAAATACAGCCTCTCATTTTTACTTTCAAAGTTTCACGAGAGCTTTGTGTTAATAGAAAGAACAATAATATACCCTGGGTTAAAAGCTGAAGACATATAATAGAGGCATGTATTACAAATAGCATCTAGCCACACAGGAAGGTTAGGACTTCATATCTGAAATTCTGTTGCTTGTTAGTTGTAGGATGCGAATGAAATACGTTTCTAAAGAGCAAGGTCAATATTACATTATCCTGGAAATGTCTTTGTTGAATAAAAGTGCAAATATTTCAAATAAGTATTATGAGATTATATTTCTATTGGGGACATTTCTATAGGAAGAATGATTCTACCACTTGTAATTGCAGGAGCATTTGTCACGATACATGACTTTCCTCATTACCAATTTCATTTGAAATGGTCTGGAAATAAATATGAATTGCCAGTGATGTAAGACTATTTACCTTGGACTCATGTCTGACAGGCAGGCTGGAGGGAATGGATTTGGTTATTTTCAAGGCATTATTTTCTACAGCAGGATACTGTTTTAAAGTAACATTGTGCATGCTCAGAGGTGTGTATCCAGCTTCATTGTCATATGAAGAATATGACATGGGATCTGGGACATTTCTTCATCCTTTGACTATTTAAAGGAAAGAACATCATACCAAGGACCTACTAACAGGCTAGGGTGGTGTTATCCTTCCTCCTCCTAGTTGTTAGCACAAGGGAAATCAAGAACCAAACCTACATGAGGGTGTCCTGTAACTGAGGGGCGTTGCCTTAGTGGGAGACATAGTTGCATCATGAGAACGTGGCGTGATTTAATTTCACAACTGTATACATTACAGTAGGTATGGCTGATTCACTTGAAACTCTTGTCCACTTCGCTATGGCTGGACAGCTGAGTTAACATGGGTAGGTCTTGGCTTCACACTTAAAATTTCTTTTCTTTGTTTCTTTTTTTTGTGGTTTTATTTGGAGAAATTTCTAAAGAAAAAGATTTTATTAGGATGAATGTATCTGAAATCAAACTTTTTTTTTTTTTAAAGCCACAGCTTGACTGAAAGACAGTGAACTTTTCTGACCTTATAAATCAGAGAACTCTGTAAATGCTTGGAAAACTTAATTTTGCCTTGAAAGGGGGGTTGGAGGGCAGGGAGGGTATGAATCTTTGTTTTCCGCCATGCTGATTGTCTGCATGTGTTTTAAATTACGGCCCTACTTAGGGACAAGGGCGACTCAGTTGTATGGAAAAAGAAATGCTGGAATTGTTATTTAATCATGAATGCAACAATGATTAGCCATTTAATATTTTAAATTGTAAATGGAAAAATAGACCAACAGAAAAGAACAATTTAAAAATCACGAAAGAACAGCAGTAGGTAGCAAACTTAGCTTTTGAACATTTTCTTTTTCTGTTATGCTCAATACTGAAGAACCACTTGCCAAAGTTTTAAATAATGCAGACTCTGGCTAAGTGGCATCTGAAATTCATCATAAAGAGATTCCATCTGTAATATAACGATGTGATTTACGTTCCCATAAGTCCAGAAAAAAGAATTAAGCTTCAAAGTTTGGAGACTGTTAAGTCTTGGTTAAAAGTTACAATTCGCAAAGTTGACCTTTAGAGACTTTTTCTTTTTTTCTGTCCACAAGGCAATGTCTCATCTTTAGGGTATGAAAAATACAGCCTTTTCCACTTGTAGATGGGATCTCTGGAGAGAACGCTGGATGTGACAAGCCGACTATAGTGGCTCTAGCTGGCTGGCAGCTGGAGTTCCTTTAGGAAATCTTCGTTCAGTGTTCGCTCTTTGCAGGTACGGGTGGTCCTGGACGCGGGCCGGAGACGGATAAAACTGGGACTTTAGAGGCTGCCCAGCCGGGGCTGTAGCGGCCTTGAGGGTGGAGTCCCTGGGCCCCGGCAGGGTCTCCCCGAGGGACCCAGGGAGCTTCCTCCTCTCCGAGACCGGGCCCCCGGGGCTCCCTTCTCCACCCGCTGGTGGGAGCTGCGCCTCTGCAGGAGACGTGGACACCCAGGAAACTGAGGGAGACTGCACGCTCCCGCCTGCCACCAAAGCCCCTCTCCGCCAGCCGACGGGCGCGGGCCCCGGAGAGGGGAGCGTGGGGTGGGTCGGGTGCGCGCGTCCGGCCCGCGTAGCCGGGGGACAGCGAAGACCCTCGTTCCGAGGGGCCCATGCGGCTGCTGGTGACCGGGAGGGCGTGGAGCGGGCCGGGGCTGGGCCGGGGAGCGGGGTGGGCCAACTCCCGCTGCGCTCTGCTCACCTGCCCACGGGGGCGGAGCGGGGCGAGGGACGCGCCTGCCTCAGCCTCCGCCCCCGCCCGCCCGGGAGGAAGCGGAGGGGCGCGGTGTAAACAGAACGGCGGCCGTGATGTCAGCCGGTCACATGGAGCCTCTTATGGCTCGGGATGGCTCTCGGCGGGCGGGCAGCTGCGGCGGCGGCGGCTGGGGCGCGGCGGCGGCCGAAGGGCTCCGGGGTCGGACCATCCGCTGTCCTGCGCTCTCCGCACCGCGGCTTGAATGATGTATTTTGTGATCGCAGCGATGAAAGGTGAGCGAGCGCCCGCGGGCCGGGCCGGGCCGGGCCGGGCGGGGGCGCGAGGAGGAGGGGGCGCCGAGCCGAGTCCAGCGCAGCGCAGCGCAGCACACGGTCGCCGGGCTGGGCCTGCGCCGCACCCCCGCTCCCGCTGCTGCCCGCCCGGGCTCCCTGGAAAGTTCGCCCGGCTGGCGTCGCCGTGGCCCGCAGAGGGAGGGAGGGCAGGGCTCCGGCCCGGCCTGCGCGGGAGGCGGCCGCCCCGTCTCCCCGGGGCCGTCTCGCTCCCGGCCTTCTGCCCGCCCGGACGCGCGGCTGTGGGCAGCGACCGGTGCTCGCGGGCCCCCGGCCGGCCGGGCCGCAGGGACGTCGCTCCCGCGCTGCCAGATGCGCAGAGAGAGCCGGGCCGCCGGGAAGTTTCCGAGGCGAAAGCAAAGTTTGGAGGCTGCGGGAGTGGTCAGGCCCCGCGCCGGAGAAGCAGCCCGAGCCGCTCCAGGCCTGGCCGCCGCCTGGGGATCCGGGATCCGGGCCGGGACGCCAGGCGCGGTGAGCGTTTGCCCGGTCGGAGTTTTGTTGCAATCCGGGATGAAGGCCACCAGTTCGCTATCTGCACCGGGTTTACATTCGGATCACCGAGCTTTGCCTTTCTTCACTAGAGATTGGATGGCATCTCTTTTATTAATTATTAACAGGCTGAAACGTACCGGGCGCTAAGATGAGCTGCTTGAGACGCAATTTTCTTATACGATGTGTCCACCAAGGCTCCTTTTGCCTTTTCCCCCTGTGGCTTACAGCAAACGAGACTTGATCATTTTAGAATACGCAGCTAATGGCAAAAGAGAGATCCATGCTCTGAAGCACGTAAAATCATTTGGGAAGAAAAAAAAAATGTTAAGATTTCTTACCGACTTCTTACGTAAAAGAAATCTCCCTTCCTCCCCCTAAAAACTTTCATGCAACTCCTGTGCTTTATTAAGCCTGTACGCATAAAATGACTTCAAATAGTTTTTTTCTTCCATTTCCCCCTAAATTATGAAATACATTTTGCTCCTGGGGAGGTGTCCATGCGAGTCCTTACCCATTTTATTTAGTGTCATTTGTGTTGGTTGGGAGGAAGAATGAGTCAGGAACATTTTAGACTGCCTTCCCCCCAATGAAGAGTGACACGAAGGAAGGTATGTTTTAATAATCTAACTTGGATGTTTCCTAGTACATAGGCTTTTGTTTTTGTAGTTTCTAGTACAAGTTGGAGTTGTAGTACACACTGTCCCTTACTAATGGAATCATGAGTCTCGCACGTTCCCCCTCCCCAAAAGCTGTCTGCCACACATTTGTCTTGGGGTGACCTCTGACTGCCATAAAATAATAGCTCCATGCTACTGAGTTTTGAGAAAAGTAGCTCAGAAGTTCTGGTGATGCAGTTTTTCTCTGAGCTCAGCTGGGGGTGGGGGGATAGGAGAATGAATCTGGACAATTGGAATATTTCATTCCCAGTATCTCACATCCTGCGTCTTGAAGGGATTATCTTGCTTTGGTGCCGATTTTAACTGAAGAAAACAGTTTGTGGGAAAACGAGCCATGCTGTAAATGTTTCCATATCAGATTTAAGAGAAAAAAAACCTGTCCCAGAATCGTATTAAATACTTCCCTACTGCCTCTCAGTTTTACGATTTAAATTGGTTCCATGTATAAGAGAGTCTGTATAATTAGATTTTCTGTGTAAAGCAGAAACACTTTTCCGTAGGTTTTCAGTATGTGGAGAAGAGAGTACAAGTGTCCATAAAAGAAGTATTCTCTTCGTTGGCTGATGTTGTTTAAACATCAGTCTATCAGACCTTTTGAACTCTCCCAAGAAGAAAATCCTTCCTCTGGGTTAGTTGTCTAATGAGTTTAGGCTTAAAGTGGTTTCATGCTTAGAAGTAATAAATCTTCATTTGAGCAATTCTAGCCTCATCCTTCAGTTCTGTTTTTGTTTAATTAAGGACAAAGTTCCACTACCATTTGGACTGCTTTGGACAGAGGCAATGCAGCATTTCGAGTGAGGGGAGCCTTGGCCAAGTGTCACTGGCTAGGAGACCACATGGCAGTGCAGGGCTTCATGCTGTTCACAGGCCACAACCCTCTGCCGCGTGTGGGGCTCACCCTGTGTTCCTGGGAATGGAGTCTGAGAGCGGAGCGAGGAGGGGCCTAACTCACGTCCACTTGTGAGGCCCCCAACTACTTTGAAAATATCCCATTTGGTGACGAGTTTTATGTCCAGCCCTCATACATAGAGCTTTGTGATTTTGAAGAACTTGGCCTTCCTTTTTCCATGTGCAGTTTGAATTCATCCCTAGTCTCATTTTAAGCGCCCCTTCTAAGAGCTTTCTCTGAGTCTCCCTTCGCTGGGATGTTTGTCCCATATTAGGGAGACGTGAAAAGTGGAGTTGAAAGAGGCTGATGGCTGGGTCCTAGGAGAAAACCCAAATGACTCCTACTGCCGAGAGGAGTCAGTGCTGGGCCAGGAAGGGAGGATCGGTTCTTTTCAAGACAGAGAGGTCTGAATGTGCCGTGCATGATGGAGGGTGAGCCTGAACCCTCTATGAAGCACAAGATCTTTTAAAGTCTGGTTCTCACAGCGACCTCATGATTGCACGTATTTCAGTCATATCCCCTGAGGTGCTAAGAAGCGGGCAGGTGCTTCAGTAGAGCACCTTGCTGCCCACTTGAATTGAGACCCTCATACTGTCATTTCTTTAATGCTAGACAGGTATAAAATCTCTAAACTGAAATTGTCCTTTGAAAAACAAATGCATACAATGTGATTTAAATCTTGATTTTTAAATACCTAGTAGATACTCTTGTAAATATATTAATAGTTCTCTAGACTCCTGTTTCTCCCATCTTTCCCTCCCAGCCTAGTGAATCACAATAAAAATGGATGAGATCAGCAAATAGATAATTGCATAGCACCTGCTGTAGTCCCCAGCCGCTTTGTAATTTGCTCAGGGGTTCCTAAGAAAATATCTACAAATGACATTTACTGGGGAAAAAAGTTGATGGATGAATAGATAGATCTGTGAAGGAATTCACAGATGGAATTTAGTTTTCTGAAAAAGATCTTGCATTGTTTTAGTACTCAATAAAGTTCCTTGTATGGGATCTGTATACAAATCTAGGAAGACTTTGTAATAGAAATATATTCTGCATACTTCATGGTTATTGACAGTGTTTATTAATAAGCAATCAAGGCTACCTTAATGTATATGTTTAATATGTAGTAATTTGAAAAACGTAAGTAGACACATGGAGTCAGCATCTATACTAGTCTTCTTTACTTTAAAAAAAATGCGGTGGGGATATATGTACCAGTGGCAAGTTGGGTGTGAATTGACATTGGGTACTGTTTCAGAGTCCACACACTGGCCCTTTGAGGAATGAATAATGACGACTCTTCCTCTATCTAGTCACTCCACTGAAGATCCCTCATTTCTGCCCTGGCCTTTCAGCTCGTGGATGGAGAGATTTATAGTCAGAACTCTTTTATCCATTGGTATCATATGTGGCATGGCAGAATGTGTTTTTTCCTGTGTGCCAGGTCCAGAGATGAGGTCCAAATAATAGTGTGTACTATCCAATGGGCAATATACAAGAAAGAGCTTGAAATCTTGTGTTTATGGCTTTTCTTTTTTAAGTGAAGTCTGTTAGCATTCATCATATTAAAGGGAGATAAGATGATAACTTTAAACTCTTTTTCTCATGGCTTTCAGAAGTGATATCAACTTTCTTCGCAAGGTTAGACAGTGGTTTCATTTTTTGCTTTTGATTTTCTTGCCTCTGAAGTTTGCAAGGCATTTCACAAGTAAATATGAGGATGATGCTAATCTGTATCTAGTTTGTGCTTTCTGGTTTACACACACTCTTATCTCCTCCAGTCCTCCCTACAAAGTTGCTGATAATCCCATGTCTTCTTCAAGTTGAACAAAGTGAGGCTGTCACGGGGTGGTTTGTGCTGCAGCCAAGGCCTTCACACTGACGCTTGGGAAGCGAGGACCAGAACCTTAATTTCCACTAGCTGCCTGCCTCCCCCAGAGGAAGCTGTGAAAATGTCCTGGATATAACTTTGTCTCTCGTTAGTGGAAATTATAACTCTGGCATGTATATGGGAAAAAATAGATTCAATTATGTAATGCTTTGCTGAGCCTAATATCTTTAAATTACTATTTAATAAAATCAATTTGGTACAAATGGGGTTATTCTTATTTGCTTATCATTAGCCCTCTTCATCTATGATTTTCATTAAGTCTGCTTGAGGATCTGGGTGAAATGTAATCATGGTTTTCCTAAGGAATACAGGATACCACACACTGCAGCTAACCTGTGTTACCAGTCACCGTTATGATGGAATTGGACTAGATTTATTTCTGTGTCCATTTATCTTCAGGCAGAGGGAGTGTTCACAGATGCATCTTGTGATTTTAATATGCCTTTATGTGGTAGAAACCTCCTGAAGTTTTGGCTCGTGGATGCTCTCAAGATTATATCCATGACAGCTAAGGATCATGATTATAGATACCTTCTTGAGAAATTTGTTGTCTTTTGGAAAATTACCTTAAGTACAAAAATTTTCAAGTAGATCTGCAGAACCTCATTTCTCACTTGGTGTAGGTCCTTACCTTTCTGACAGTTAGATTGAGGTGTGTTTCTCTGAAAGCAAATAAGCATTATTTAAGACTCTCAGGGACAGAAGAAACCTTAAAAGTCACTCCAACTGGTGTCCCATTGGCATTTGGGACATTCTTGTGAAATAATTGGTTATACTTGAACACAGCTGGTAATGGGGAACTCATTATCACTAGAGGTAGCTTGTTCCATGTTGAATTACAAAAGTCTCATATCAAGCATAAATCTCTCCCTTTGTTCTTTTAATCCCTCGATTTTGACCCTGGGGTGGAGGTGCAGAACACATGTAACCCATCTTTCAAATGAATGACTGTCAGTTATTTGAAGACCAGTAGCATCACACACAGACACACACACACACACACACACACCACACCTCTCTCTAACCCCTCACTCTGCTGTTCCGCTCATGTTTTATTCAAAGTTCATGGTGCAGCCTTCCCAGGATCTTGGTCAGTTTCTTCTTCCGATACATTTCAGTTTCTCTAGAACCACTTGAAATTTTGATGCCAAAAATGGAACCCACGGATCAATTCTGGTGGGATGGACTTGGCACTTAACTCACTACATAGTAAAGAGGAAGAAGTGACTGAAAGACAACAAAAACCTTTTGTTTTAAACATTTTAATGTACATAATCAAAGCTGTATCTCTAGCCCGTCATGGCTAGTCTTCGTGATATAGTTGTAATTTGTGAAAGTGGAGCTTTAATCTGTTTAGGAATGCTTTTAGTTCAGCTGGTGTTGATTAGTAAATATCCAGGAAAATTAAAAATACTGCAAAAAAATTATTAAAGGAACACCGGAAGTATTTATGAGAGGTTTTTCTGCAAACCATGGTCAGATCTGAGATAAGACTGCCCTCTAGTGGTTACTTGCTTGAGGAAAACTAAAAGCCACGACGGTGCCAGTGAGTTTCCCATCAGGCTAGTGGTGGAGAAGGTCAAAGGTTGAAATTACTTTCTCAATTCCTCAAGGGTATTCTTCATCAGATTCAAAAGTGTAATTCATTGTTTTACATAGTTATTAAAATGTCACGGTGGGAAGATAATGAATTTTTAAAGTTTGGAAGGGAAAAGTTTTTTTAATGTGGATTAAAGTTGATTTATAAAATTCTATTTCCTTGTCAGTTGTGAGATTTCATTTGTGAATGAAAAGCTATTATGATCCCCATAGTGGTCCTTGTATCATTAAAAGCATTCCAACTTTAGTCTGTCTCCCCTACACTTGAATATTTTTCTTTCAAAGAGGTCATTTTGGCCAGTGAAATCCAGCATTTTCTCTTTTGAATCTAGAACTTTTGTTTTTTAAAAACGCAAATAATTAAAAAGAAGTAAACTGGTGGGAGTTCATTCTGACAAGAAGAACCATACCAAGCATGCAAAAAACTTTTAACACTGGTTTTTAAACATGAAGATTATTTGGTTCACTTGAGAATATAGTTTGCCTGCAAAATAAAACAGTGCACCAGATCTAGGTATTTTGAGCAGAATAGAATTTATTATTAAAAAGGCTGTAGAAGCCAAGATAAGAATCCATTTGTGTAAATTTTAGGATAAATAGAAAGTGAACTGTAAATTTAGATTTCAATGCTCTGTGAAATTTGAAGCAATCATAAAACAGTCTGATTTCTATGTAGCAATCGGAGGAATAAGTATTGATCGTCCTATTTCCTTATCATTTATCATTTGTCTCTGATGATACACAGAAGTATAAGAATTTTGCATTGCTCGAGATGTCCTGGTTTCCGGTGTGAGGTAGAACAACCATGGTTAGAAAAATGAAATGGGATCACTAGGATGTAAAAGGATGACAGTGCTCACTTTTTGGTACTAGAAAAGATGAAATCGAGTCTTTTCATGAAAAATAAGGGGAAAGAGTCCGGGAAGCCCTGGTATTTTGACCTTTTCATCACAGATGGAAGGCAGCAGTTCAGAAGTGAAGATTTGTGGTTACATTCAGATCAGTTATCAAAGCATGCTGTTTCACAAACTGCACCACCCAGAAATGGGACCCTGAACCACATTAGTATTCTTTTTCACCAATTGTTGTTTTCATTTTCCTGTTGTTGGAGTTTTTTCCCCCTTGTTTTTGTTTATTTCACTTCAGGTCTTCTGCTGAACACTGGTTATGCATAAACATTTTATCTTAGCAACACTTAAGTGCCCACTGGGTGCTCAGTAATTCCAGTACCACCCTTGTGCTTTTCTAATAGACCTAAGACACCTTCCACACAAGCAGGTGTCTCCAGCCGTGAATCAGCATTTTCAAATGCTCTGGGAAGCCAGCAGCCTCACTGGAGTGGGGAAGGCTATGCTACCACCATTTGGGCTTATAGGTTTGCAGTTCCCGTGAGCCACAGGTCATTTAAAACACAGGCACTTTTGTAACATGCAGAGCGATCTGATGAAATGTTCATTCATGAGTGTACACGGTTTGCTTCCAAATAAGCCATGAGTTAACTCTAAAATCCTGTCTGACCCAGTGCTTCTGAAACTGTGTTCCCACTATAACCCTGAGTCTGTTACAAAGGCAGTCTGGAATCTGTTTTTGTTGATTTACACAGCAGCCCAGGCATTCCTGGTGCCCATGGTCCTCATGGCTCTGAAACCTGTCTTACGCTGTTCGAGCAGGAACAGGCACTGGGGGGCTCTGGTCCTTCGGCCATGCCCAGATACCATAGATCTTCACAGTCACCTGAAAAGAGTTTAACCACTCATGACCTGCCTCCAATGGCCTCAGGCAAGCCCAAGGGGCCCACATTGACAAAGTTCTTGTGATTGTGAGGATCAGGTGGAACTGGGAACTATTGCTTCAGCTCAGCCTTCTCTTACTAAGGAAAAAAGTAAGCTCGGAAAGGTAAATGATGTAGGGGTGAACATATGCTTCCTTTTGGTCTACGGAAATGGCCCAGCACAAGCAACTTCTGCCATTATTTAGATATCATTCATACTTGTAATTATTTTTATGGTCCTTTGGCCCTGCTATCAATGGTGTATAGGAGGAAGTGGCAGATTGTCTTCCCCAAGCTCTTTCCTCTAATAGCCTAAGCAGGAATGATCCTGAGGCTGATACTGGAGGTACCTGTGATCGCTCCTGGGCCCTGTACTCCCTTTCAGCAGAAAGCCTTGTCCTGGAGCCCTGTCTCTGCGTGTGACATAGACACAGTAGATCTAGTACTCACTGTGAATGCCAGTGGGGTCTCACCCATATTGTGACCACTGAGTGTGGGCAGGCTGAGGATGTCACCACAGCAGTCAAGGCCAACTGTAGCGAACCAACGGCAGTGTCTTTTCCCTATTGCTTTTCTTAGCAACAAAGTAAAGGTTTTGGTGGCCTGAGAGCTCATTAGCGCTTCCTTCTGACGAGATGACCTTTCTTGGCATGAGTGCCTAGCATGCATCTTCCCAAGAATGGTCTCTGGGCATGGGGAAGTCTGAACAAAGTGGAGGACGCTCCTGCCTTCCTTCGGCTAAAACAGTGCAGAGCAGAGCTGCTCTGGCCAGTCTGGAAGGTGGCGGTACCCGGGCCCATGATTGCCGCACTGGTGACTCGGAGGGCTGTGGGGACAGAAGCGGTCATGACTGAGTCAGTCTCTGCCTCCGTGAATAAACACTGTGGCGGGAAGAGGCAGGCAGTGTTTAAGTAAACATACAAATGAACAAGTTGGTGACAACAGCAAGGCCAGCATACAGTGGAGTGGCTCAGAAATGCTTATGGCTTCAAGGACAAACATCAGAAAATGGAATCAAAGAATGTTTCTGTATTGGTGCATATTAGCAGTACGGAACAGTGAGGCTCATTTTGGTGTATCAGTACCTGCGTATAATGTTTTATTTTCATCCCCATTTCTCCTCTCTGCTTTCTCTCCCCTCTCCCTCGCCAGCCTCCTCTCCATTCCTGAAAGCCTACCTTCTAGTAGCCTGTCATCTCTCCTTTATTTTTAGTTATTTTTAGATTGCTCACATGAAACAAAACATGGTATTTAACTTTCTGAGACTGGCTTATTTTACTTATCTTGATGGTCTCCAGATCCATCAGTTTTCCTGTGAATGATAGGATTTTTTTTCTTCTTTATGCCTAAATTCATATACATATATATATAGATATATGATTTCTTTGAATCAAAGCATTTTTCCAACCATTGATGAACATCTGCTGCAGCTGAGAGGTCATCTGGTCCTAGTATCCACTCTTATCCATGTTACACTGCCCAGAGAGAGTGGTAGCAATCCAGAAGCTCTCTGCTAGTTGAGATTCTGCACAGATGCTAACGTGAAGACACTTCCAAAGTCTCATGCCTTTATTTTGTACATGAGTCACCTGGTCCCCAGCGTAGTGACAGTGTTGAGTTGTGGAAAACCCCTGGTGTCCTGTGAAGAGGATGCAGACACGGGTTTTTGCCCCAGATCTGCTACACAGTTATTGTGTCACCTCCATTGCCCACTTTCCCCGGTTGTGAAATTACAGGGCTAGATTTGATGGCCATCAAGATCTTTTCCAGCTCTATTTGATAAAAATGTTCCTAGTAGAGCAGAAAGATACTCTTGTTTCTTGTTTGCAATGTGTAAGGAGCAAACAAATGCCGCCTGGCTTCTTACTCCTTGTCTTAGCTCCTAATGCTGTAGGTGCCTCGCTTAGCTAATCAGTTCCTTCTGGAAGTGAAAATTTAAGGTAGAAGGAGATAATTACTTTATGCTAGTTAAATTTAAAAAACAAGCAAGTTTTCATTAATATTAATAATAAATACGCCCAGGCTTAGTTCTGATAAATTACAGTCATACTTTATTTATCAAATTCCTAGCCCAAAGCTTTTCCCATTTATTTTTTAAAGCTTTTCCCATTTTTGATGATTGAGTTAAAACCAAGGGTGTAAGGGTGTGTGGAGTGACTTAAAAAGGGAAGCCTGCAGTGGCCTTAACCATTGCGTACCACAGTAATTTCCAGTCTTTACCATATATTGAAGGTAAAACCCAAGAATAATCTGAGCACTCCAGGGAAGCTGAAACAGGATGAGGGCAAGTTCAGGCCCATCCTGGAAAATTTAGCAACTTAGACACTATGTCAAAAAAATTTTTTAAAGGCATAGTATGTAGCTCAGTGGTTCGGCCACCTGCCTCACAAGCACAAGGTCCCAAGTTGGATCCCTGGTACCAAAAAAAAAAAATTGAAAGTAATAAAAGGACTGCAGCTGTAGCTCACTCAGTAGGCCCTGGGTTCAATCTCTAGTAAATTTTAAAAATTTTCTTAAATGTTTTTTAACATCTTGGAATGCAGTAGTTGCAATTTAATAGCAAATAGAAGCAGTGTATCTCTTCTGTTCCTGATTTATCCAAGGAAAATAACAAAATTAGACTATGGCCTGAAAAACAGCAGTTTACTTCCTCATTCGAGACCTGGTATCTCTGAGAACTTGAGTTTCACTGAAACATTTATACAGAAAGATAGCAGTGCATTATAAACTAGAGTAGTAGGAGGTAAGCACCTTAAGTTTACTTCCTTTTTGTGTGGAATTTCCCAGTGAGGTTTGATGATTTTCAGCATTTCCAGAAGTGATAAAAGAGTTTGAAAAGAAAATCTGATGGGAGCTGGCAAATAAAATTGGAGCCATAGATTTTGCACCAGAAATATTTAAGATTAACATACTGCCAGTTTTCCTGTATATATTTAAGAAATTTTACACAGTGTACACACAGCAGCATGACTGCCTTAGATATAAGATTACAATAAATCATCTTCCTCTGAAGTTGCATCCCTACTAGTAAGCAACTTTTTTAAATGACACTGTTCGACAAAATGGTTTGGTAAAAATCTGTTTCAAAAGCAATGTATCTGTGGCTAGCAAAATCATGTAACAGAAGTGTTTTGTTTCCACCATTGCAGAGGAACAAAGTTGTTTAAGATGAGTTCAGATGTTTCAAGGTTTTGGCAGCTTTTCTAAGCCCCCTGGTTCTGAATCCCTTTTGAAGTGGCTTGGAAGTTGCTGTGTAATTTCAGTGGCTGCTTAGGAGAAATATTGGCTCAGCTACTCATTTTGACTGTTGAGATGGCTTGAGTGTGTTTTCAGAATGTTTTCATTTGCTAGAAATGTTTTGCACCCGGGCTTCTCCTGTGAAAACAGGTTGGTTACCAGCCAGCTAATGGTGCTGCGGGCTGTTTACAGAAGATGTGGTGCTGTCCTTATATTTGGGCACAGCCCTCCCCCACCAAAGATAGTGTGGTAATCAGCAGGAATGTGAAAACATGTATTTAAGGATTGATGCTTGTAAAAGAGGTGCTGTAAAGAAGCATGGTTATTCAGATGTAACAAGTGACTGACAGCTCTCCTTGTAGGCATGCTGGTAACAATAAAGTCTAGAAGTTCAACATCAAAGCGATCACAGCTTACTCCACCAGTGACTTGCACATCAAAGGGGGAAGCAAAGACAAAGGAAGTGCACAGAGGTATGTTTCTGCCTGGTAGCCAGGTCTCAGGGGGAGCTCCCCGAACTCTTTTCATGAATGCAAAGTGATTTTTGCAGATCAGCGTCTTCATTTCATAAATGACCGGGAATATACAAGGAGGGCAAATGAGCGCCGCATTAGTTGCTGCCCACCACCATACATTTGGTTGGGAAAGATTCCACACAGGAGAGGTTGGTCTCTCTGGCTTCCTTCTTCCTTCAGTAGTGAGTTCTCTACCCGTGTGGGCAGTTCTGACTTCACCTAGCATAGTACAAGGAATTATTCACAAAATGAGAGTACAAATTGAATGTGTTTCAGGTTGCTGGCTGGGAATTATGCTTGACAACATAAACCTGGACCGCAGTCTTTGGCATTATGCCTCCTTTTATTCTCTCTCTCACTTGCTTGCTTTTTAACTTTTTTTTCAAGTTAACCTTGTGGGTGGATTTGTGCTGAATCAGGTGTTCATTACTTAACAGGTGAGTGATAATGAAATTTAGACCTGTTAAACCAGCTCTTAATTAATCACCAGATCTGTGCCTCACTTCTCTAACTCAAATTGTGGGTACTCCAAAGTACCAAAAGTAAAACAAGAAAAATCTAAAATCGACTCCCACCTTATACTAACTTGAAAGTAAAATTAACCCTGCAAGCATTATGGATGGTTTGGAATAATGTAGGCTTTTTTTTTTTCTGTGCTTGCTTTTGAAATTTGAGGTTCTTTTATAGTTCATTTTAAGTAATTTACTTGTTTTTAAGCGCGACTGAAAAATAGTAGTACTCTGTATAGTCATTAATAAATACAAAGCAGCTTTCTCAAGCTCTAGGGAGACTTAATACACACAACTGTGTTACTAATTGATGCTATACTGAGCTGACAAAAGCAGTGCATCGATAAAACAAGTTAGCAAGCAAGAAGTTAAAGAACTATAGGGGATTATGTAGACATCAAGGGTTGGAAATTATATTAAGGCCTCTTTAGGGGAGCATTACTTTGCATGTGGCTGAATTAGGACACTCAGTTATTTCTGAGGACACTACTACGAACTCCTCCAGAATACCCCCAAAGTGAAAGATTTGGGTACTTTGAGGCTTTGGTGGAATGGGAGAAGAGAGACTTATTTCCCATAACTCATGATATTTTGATAGTCTACTCAATGGCATATTAGAGTAGTTTTCTTTGTTAGGGAGAAAATGCCAATGAAATCAAGAGCACTGCAGTTTCTTTGTTCCATGCACACAGTTTATGTTGAACTACCACAATGGAATTTTTTTTTTTTAAGCTCAGGGCAGGAGGGTAGAGACAGAAATAAACCTTTTAAATCTTCTTTGCCTGAAGCCCAAAAGGACACAAGCATCGAGCAGATTAGACAGTGGATTTTATGGTTACTATCCGCCACCATAGTGATCTTCAATGTGTGAGCCACAGACCCAGGGGCCCCCCAAAGCCCTCTTAGGGGTCCGAGAGATAAAAACTACAGGCATAACAGACAGGATCGGGCGTGTTCAGGGTGGTATGCCATAGACTACGTGCATAACAGCTCTTAGCCATTATTTGTTCTTTTTGCTATGTTGCCCACTCACACTGATGGTGGGAAGCACGGGTAGGTAAAGCTGCCAGCCCCTCAGCAGGAACCGGCCAGTGACACGAACCTGGGCCAGCAGCCACAGCACCCTTAACACCACATGGGGTAGGGGTGGGAGGACAGCCAGTGCCAGTTTAGAATGTCCTTGATGACGCAGAAAAAAATATTAAGTTTATTAAACTCTGACCTTTGAGTAGGAGCCTGCTTAACCCTCTTGGTGACAGAAAGGAAAGCGCTGTTCATAAAGCACTTGTGCTCCCTTGGTAAGGGACTCGGCTGTCTCCCAGGAAAGCATTTCTGCCACTGTTTGGGAGAAGAGCTGAACAAGCTGCTTATTGAACAGAATGCCACTTTACCTGCTAGAAGGACTGTGTTACTCAGACTTGCCTGTGTTCACTATTTTCCCAAAGATGAACAAGATGAGCCTGTCATGTGAAGGAAAACGGCTGACAGTATTTATTACCAATACATTTAATTTTTAAGGCAAAAATTAGAATTGTGCAAGAGTGGTATCCAATCCCATGAGCTCCATACTTTAAAACTGTGTGGATGATGTGGGTGGTAATATTCATGGGCACGATTCCTTGATAGAATCACGTCAGATAACAAAATACATCAACATCTGGAAAAGCTATACAACTCAATGAAGCAATAGTTTCCACGTGACCAAGGCAGGCCTTACAAAAATAATCATGGGCAAAAGATTCAAAGTGCAAAATGCATCAGTGTATTTGAATGTAACATTACAAGGAGTCACTGGTAAAGGCTCAGGTTTCATATTCTGTCTAGTCTTTAAGAAGCTGCCACTTGTGAAGTGCAAGTGTAGCATCCACGAATCTCCAAAATTATCTGAAAAGACTATTAGAATACCCTTCCCTTTTCCAGCTACATATCTCCGTGTGGCCAGATTTTGTTCACATATGTCAACCAAAAAAAGCCAACACAAGAGATTGAATGTCAAAGCAGACATGACAATCTATTAAGCCAGACAGAAGAAAGATTGGCAAAAATGTAAAACAATGGCGTGCCTCTTACTAACTTCTTTTGGTTTGGAAAATACACATATATTTCACATTTTATTATGTGATGAGCTTATTAGTGTTGTTTTTTTAAATGAATTACAAGTAAATACATTTAGTTGTTCCCAGTTTGGTAATTGTTGGTAATGGTAATTGTTGACACAGAGCTCACATAAACAAAAGCTCTCCCTTGGATCTCATAAGAATGGGGGAAGATACAGAGAACCCAAAAGTTTGAGAGCTATTGCAGTTTAGTTTTCTCCAGGAGATAGAGCTAGAAGATTCTATGACAAAGCACAAGTTTATGACAGAAGGGGCTTTTTAATTTAGGCAGATGTATCCGATTAGTCAAAAGTTCTTTATCAAACAAAGCACTTTCAAACATGAATTCAAGAGCAAATATTTGAAGCTTCATTTTCTTTATAATGTTTTCATTATATTCATTGTATTCATTTTCTTTATAATCTTTTCATTATATTCCAGTGGAAGATTGGAATCATTACTGATGTTATGGTTTCATTTTGTCTTGTTCCTTGTATCATATAGCAGAGATCTGTCAGAAAATTGTGGTTCACGGGGTCTTTACAATTTATCTGCAATCATCTATAACCTATGTTCGCAAAAACAGTACTAGTAAATTACTGCTATTTTTCTTTTTGGTTTGGACTTGTGGAGAGGAAATGTCACCCAGTTGGTGTCATCAAGCTACCGCAAATCCTACTGGCTGTGAGACTTTGGCTAGTAAGTGGGCACCTTGGGGGATTTTGTTACTGTGTGCAGTGCTGGGAAGCCCTGGCAGATACGGGCACAGGACAAGGGATGGGCACTTTCCCACGAGGACCCTGCAGCCTTCTCCACAAGGGAAATCTGCCCAGATGTCTGTTGGCACCTGCCATGTGACAAAAAGGCTGGGCCCTCAACTAACTCCTGATGCCCGTGGCAGAATCAGTTCCATTACACTAATTAAATATATGAAAGCCCAACTTTCCCTGAAATTTCTTGTGAAAAATGACACACAGTTAGAAAACAATGCCCAAATACTTGTTCTCAATTTTATAATCACTTTGCTGGCATGTGACAGGTAGACACTTACACTGCCCTCGGTCGTAGGGCCATCACCTTAGTCATTATTGAACACAGGTATGCAGGCCTGGCAGTTCACTTGCTTTCCTATCACAGAGCTGTGGATGGGAGCCAATGCAAGTTGGCAGGATCTGCATTTCCGGGGTCCTGCTCCTGCCACTGATAACTGAGAGAGCAGGAGGTGCCCCTGGAGCCCGCTGCCTGCTCCCAGCCTGGTCTGATCAGCCAGTTAGAGCTGGAGGCCGAAGCACATGCGCTGTGGAAGCTGAGGTCGTGCAGCTGGCTGCTCATGGCTAAAAAACAAAATGAAACTCCCAACCTTCCAAGGTGGAAAAGCAAATTCCAAGATAACTGTCCTCTTTGAAGTTAAAATTGACTTTTTTTTTTGCTTCTTAGGCATTGTATTTTGTTAAGTTTGTAGGATTTTCCTAAGTAAAATAATAACTTTTATACATTGTTTTGCATTTTTGAGAAGTTTTGACCCAGGCATAGAAAGGCCTTTTCCTCTTGGTGGTGGTGGGCTCACTGTGAGAATCCATCCAGCTTGTGATTCTAACTTGTGTCTGTTTCTGTATATTGCACTTTGGATACAATGCTAAATCAAAGTGGGCAGCATTCTGCTGGCTTTTTTTTTTCTAAGTAAGGTATTCTCAATACGGAGAATAGACTTGGAATTTTTCACACTTTCATTTAACAAACATTTTGTTTCCTTTCACCTCTTTCATGCCACCACTTTATGGGATAAAAGCGAACCCTTACCTTCCTTTAGGGACACTAGAAGCTTGCATGCATTTCCAGTGTATGAGCAGTCACACCCCTCTATCGGGAAGCCCGATCCTCCACCTTTGAGTTTTCTTTTTGTCATCATTGGCTGGGAATGGGTGAGCCTTGAGGTGGGGAGAAAGGAAAAAGTGATTCCGAGGGCACGGTGATGGTGACACAGGCACAGGAAGGTCTTCTGAGATGTAAGCTTCCTGTGCCCTTTCTACAAAAGGTGGCCTTTGTGGGCCAGGGATTTATCTCAGTGGTTTCGCTGCCTGCTGCACAAGCACAAGGACCACAGTTCGATCCCCAGTACCAAAAAAAAATAAGGTGGCCTTTGCAAACCAGGCTATGCTTTTAAAGTGGTCGCTCCCCCTCTTGGGGCTCTCAGAGATGCCCTGTCTTAGCCAAGGATGGAGATGCTCCCTCACCACAGAAGCAGCAAGCAGTGCATCCAGTCAGTCTCCCGGTCCCCTGACCCACTGCTTTGGTCTTGTGTTCCGCTCTAGGTGGCTCCTTCAGGTAGCATGAGATACATGAATAAGGACTTAAAGAAACTTTGCATAGGTGTAACAGCAAGTATGGACTTGAAAATTTTTCCAGATTTGCTATTTAACTCCCAGAAATAGTACATTCTGGCTGATGAATCTTGGGCAACCTCAGCTTGATCATCTGTAAGATAAAGATACCTACTTCAGAGCAACTTTAGAAAGGAGGAAGAAAGGACACACAGAAGGCCCTTAGTGACACCACGGAATATCCGTGTCCTCTTGCACGCCTGGCAAAGGGTGTGCATCACATGCACAAGTGTGAAGTTACAGTCATGGTTTCATCCACACTTACCTCCATGGCCACACCTTGGGCTTTAACTGGGGCAGTTCCAGGTGTCCACACGTCCGTCCTGTGTGATCTGGCCAGATGGGGCTGATGGGTGGGGAACTTGGATGTTTCTCATCAGGTCACATAAGAGGCTTCTGATTCCGCCTCGTCCAAGCCCTGCTGTTGTAACCATTATTACTTGTTCCTTCCGCTGTGCCAAGCACTGTGAAATGGGTTACCATGTTTAATACGGACATTAGCCTTTCATCCCCTTTTTTTACGACGGTGGAAGCTGAGACTCAAGCAGAGCAACCTGTCCAGGATCACAGGCCTGGCATGTACCTACAGTTGGAGGCTGGGTCAGTCTGCCTCCTGGGGTTGAATTTCCCCCTCCGCTGTTCTGACCCAGTGGCCCCTGCACCACAGGAGTGTCACAAAATACATTGTTCCTGACCCCAAGATCAAGCCAGCTTGCATGTATCAGTTGGGGGCTCTTTCTGAACACTTCAGTTGAGACAAAATACACATAGAAATGTATTAAGCATCTGCTGTATCCCAGACACTAGAGAAAGCGCTGGGCGGTTGCGGGCTTGAGGGAGAAATAGAAACATGATGGAGGGTAAATTCCGGCTTAGAGTAGTGCAGCACAGCACAGGAGCATATTAAAAAGGAAGGGCCCTCATAAGACCCACAGCTTGAGAACAGCTTTTGGAAAGAGGGAAAGGCTTAGCAAGCTCGAAGCAGCCAATTCCTGACAAAGGGTAGAGTCATGAAAATTATCAAAGGCTAGACATGAGTGGGGCCAGTTTGGGGACAGCAAGAAGTTCAGTGTGACCTCTAGGGACTGCCAGAAATGAGGCATCCAGAGGGGGCCGGCAGGGTTCAGACCATGAAAGGCATGCGAGGCCCCAGGGGAGATTGCCAAATATTTTTTAAGGCACATGGCATCGTTAGGCACAATCAGATGTTCTCAGCATCTTCCTTTCCCTTAATCATGTCGGGGGGGAAATAAAAAAGCCTTTTGGATGCAGCAGAGGACCCTGCGCTGGCTTGATTTGGTGTCGGTGCTGTCGTAGGGCCACTTGTGTGCTGTTGAGAGAGAAATGAAAGGCACCCGCTACCGACTCCTTCAATGGACTTTCCCACTTTGCTTGTTATAAATTGATTCAGGGACTTCATTATGATGTTGCACAGATGAATGAGGCAGTGGTGTTTTGGCTTGCGCTGCCAGGAGGAGGGAAAACAAGTTCTGTGGCTCCGCAGTTCAATCGCTTGCTTACAGGAGGGCCATGAAAGGAAGGAGTACTGTGTCTTTGATACTAGAACCCCTGTCGCCCTGTTGGGGCTACAAGCGAATGCTTAAATTAAAGGTTGGAGCCGGCTTTCAAGTATTGACTATCGAGCAAAAAGCTCAGCCCACACTCATACACTTACTCAGGCTTGTTAAAGTGAAAATGCACTGCGGGCTACGCTCATGTCACAGCCAGTGTAATTATTACGTTGAAGATCGGTGTTTGAATGGGAGCTGGTGTGGCACACGTTTATTTAAAGATATGCTTGGTGATTTAACACATGGGAGTCCGGGCTTATGCCCAAACCATGAAGTGTCGTGACCAGCTGCCTCTTGGGTTGTTTTTCCTCCAGGTATTCAAGGTAAACACTTAAGACTTGGCACATTTGTACAAAATACAAGTGATTTGACTTCCCAGCCCCAACACTTGTTTAATATCACACGGAGCTCCATGGATTATTCTGAGGGTGAAGTGAGATGACACATTTAAGGCTTGTCACTAAGTGCTTCAAAAATAGTTTTATTACAGGTCTTATTTCTAGTTGTTGGTTTTTTTTCTTTTGGTCTTGCTACCAACAATTAAAGTGTGATGAGCCAGCTATGTAGAATGGCTATGAGTTTACGAAACCCTCAGGTTCACACAGGTTGTGTGTCCTAATCTGAAAAATCTGAAATCTGAAATGGCCCTGAAGTCAGAAATGTTTTGAGTAGGGCATTCTGGGTTCTGGAAGATTTTGGATTTTAAGATTAGGGATTTATATTTTATGCACCTATTCTAAAATCTGAAAGAAAAAGGGGCAGGTAGTCAGGAGAGAGAGAGAGAGAGGGGAAGGGAGGGAAGGAGGGAGGGAAGAGAGGGAAAGCTAAAACTTCTGGTTCCCAGCATTTTAGAAAGGGATACCCGACCTGCGCTCCCTAAATTTCTTATGGTTGCATATGCCCCAAGTATTCAACTGTTTAGGAACGTTGTGAAAGGCTATGCAAATAGGTATCGTGTTCATTTGGTGATGGGTGTTTTGGGGGATTCTTGAGACATAAATGTCTAAGTGACTTTCTTGTCCTTGTCCTTTGCTGGTCATTCAGGACAACATCTTGTCTAGCAAATTATTCCACATATACTCACTGAGCTTCTCTCCACATTTAAGGCCACTCAACATTGCTGTGTAATTTTAAACCCCCCAAAATCAAATTGTGGTATGGTGGACTGGATGAGGTCATACATACCTGGCGTCTTATCCAGAGACCTTTGGGTTCTCAAGCACAGAGTGTAGTTCTCTGGCCCCCTTCTCCCATCTTGGAGTGCTGAGATTTGTGAACTTCTCCCACATGCTCTGTAGAACTACAGGCTGGTATGAGTTAGAATGTTGTCGTTATAAGTCACCCTCACATCCTACCCTGTGTATGGGTTACTGCTTTTTTAATGAGGGTAATACAAGTTGTGAGCTCAACTTATGTTTTGGCATAGTATTCAGATGAGTACGTTTTGATATCTTCTTAGTTGGGAACAGAATTTTCATCGTGGAAGTGACATAGTTTGAAATAATCCCAGGAGTCACTGAGGTCAAAGGAGAGAAGGGTGTGTTTCCAGAAGAAGCACATACAACTATGTATGTATCGAGTACACAGTACTCAATAGTGTGATAAATGACTGTTACTGTTTTATGTATTTCTTTTTTTCTTTTGGTACCGGGGATCGAACTCAGGTCCTTGTGCTGCAAGGCAAGCGCTGGAACCACTGAGCTAAATCCCCGGCCCTGTTTTATGTATTTATGATAACATGCTGTGCTTTTCATCCTTTAGAGCGTAATCCTACTTGTATAAAAGAGTTTACTGCAAAGCAGTGTGCTGCTATGCCAGTGGTAGCCTCATGTATCTCATGTTTAACTGCGTATTTGGATAATATCAAGGACCCATCACAGATGACTGACATATACCTTCTCAGTTTGCCCTTAGAAGTTGGCACTCAGTGTGGTACTTTGCAATATACACGGATGAAACTGCCTAATAACATATTTCTCAGATTATATTTCCATCACATGTCACATGACTGTATGAAATTTAAATTTTAAAGATTTGGTCTATGTGGAGTCTACTAGCTATTAGAATTTTTTTTCCAGACCACTATTTTTTCAATATTAATTTTGAAAATCTTCCTAAAACAAATCACATCCTTTGATGTCTTGTTAAAGCTTGAGATGTTTTTTTAAATTATATGGAAGAAATGTTTGAGTACTTTTCAGTTTTGCTTTGGTTGAGTTCTATTATATTTGAATATTATTATAGTTTTTTCCCTTGCATTGCTTTTCTTTGAATAATTTTAATTTTTGTATATGTGTGTGTTTAGTGAATGATAATAAAGTTATACATTTTTTTTTAAAAAAGAAAAAGAGGTAACAATCCCCTCACCAGTGGGACATTTTATAGAATATTAGGACTATTAAGAGGCCACAGAACTCAACTGGTCCGGTCTGTTTACAGTCAAGCTGTATGGAAGCTAAAAGCATTGCCCAGGGTTAGTTAGCAGCAGGCTAAGGACCAGAATCCAGCTTTTCTCATGCCTCTGCTATGATTTTTTGTTAGCGCATATTCACCTAAGAATGCTACAAAGACTTTAGTTATCATCTTACCTTATCAAAAAGTGCTGCAAGTGATATACGTGACCTGTTTAATTCTTTAGGAACTAGGATATAGTTTTGTATCAAAAAATTTGATTGGTCTGCACAATTATTCACGTGGCTTCCTGGCATCACTCTCTTAGCAGCAGAGCCAGTTTTGGAGTGCTGGTCTCCTGACTCTCAGTCCTATGCCCCAACTACTGCATCGTGACCCGCTAATTGAATCGGTGGCAGCACCTGTGTCGGGCTCCTAGATGAGGTTGGTGGCAATTTCTCTAAATGAACCGCTGTTTGGGAATCATCATTAAAACTGCCTGTTTTAACCATCTCCAAAGGTGAAAAGTTGGTCAGGAGAGTACTGTAGAAAATCTCAGTTTATCTTCATATCCGGAGAGAAAGGAATTTTTCAGGTACACTGAGTTGTTCAACAAATATTTATCAAGTGCCCATGAAGCACTTGTGTTCAGGATCAGTTATCTTCTGTCTTTTCTCTAATGAGTCCAAGGGAGATCGCTGGATCTGTCCCCTTCGAGTCCCTTTTCCCCCCCGAGGACCTCATGTCACATCATCTTACTTCTCTCTAGTTTTTCCTATCCTTTTAATCTGGTCTTTAAATGTCACTTTCTGTTCTCTGTTTTTAGCCAGTGTGGTTTTCTCTCCTTTATCTTGCTCTCCTTTTGCTGACGTATTTGCATCACTTTGCCTGCAGTTAGTATCTGCTAAATCAAACCATATTGGCTTGAATAGCTTCCATTCATTTGCGAATAAAAGGATGCTTCAGCTGCTCTCTGTACGGTCTTTGTCCCCGGGAGGTTTAACTTACTCAAAACCTTCCTTGTCTGCATCCCTCTTTCACCCTTTGTATTGTTCAGCCTCCCCTGTCCAAGCCAGTTCATCCTTTGAGCTGCCCTGACTGTAAACATGACCCTGTTTGAGGGGATGGCGGCTGTTTCGTTTACTCACTGTGTCAAATGAGGAGACTGATTGTCATTTTTCTTCTCTGTTATCTGGTTTGCACTTCTAACTACCACCCATCCCCAAACTGCTTTGAGGACCAGAACCACTGAAGTCATTACCTAAGCCACATTGATCATCTACTACCTTTGTTCTGAGCAGCATTCAGAGAACTGGAACCTGGACACCGGAGCCTTTCTTTGGTTTCTTTTGAGAAAGGGAACAAAATGAACAAGCCACTTTCGTTGATTAATGCAGCCAGTTTCCATATGTAATACCTCTTACCACAGAGAAGTGATTAGCGTCTTAAAGGCCAGAAGAAAAAGGTGTGAAAATTCAGTAACCACAGAAAGGCCTCTCGTAAATTATATCACCTGCCTATCTGTTTCACACTCCAGGAAATGCCATGATCTTGAGTTTTTTTGTGTGGTTTTTTGTTTTTGTTTTTTGCTTACTACAAAACCAGACAAACCGAAATCCATATGAAATATACCAAAACTACTCAGTCAACTTTTACCTGCTCCATTACTTTGCCACTCGACAGCTGCTGGCTCTCAAAGCTCACCATTTTTACTTATCATAGAAAAGCTTACAGAACCATACTGGTGGAACAGTGATGCTTGGATTCAGGTTAGGGTCCATCAACTGAAGTGAAGGGAGCTCTCCTGCCTGGCTGCCTGCTGCCTGCTGCCTGGGAGTTAGCAGCAAACCCTGCTCTCTCCTTCAAGGTCCTGCCCAGCCCTTGCTGCTGCCTCATTGGAGGGAAGGGGCTTCTTTAGAGGCATCTGACACCACACAGGGGACCTGTGTGAAGGTTTAAGATTTTAGGCAACATGGCGTGCGTTCCTGGCATCGCTCCTCTACTGCACCAGCAGAGAGAGAGAGAGAGAGAGATGCATTGTCAGAGTTATTCTTGCTAGTACAAGTGGACAACTCTAAAAGAGAAGACACCGACCTAAATGTCTGGTGCCCTGGGCAGGTGAAGGGAGTGTGGCACACACAGGCAGCTCCTTGGTCACTGGACAGCACATATACTGTAGAGACCACCCTTGG
The DNA here is from genome assembly GCF_053883595.1 of Heterocephalus glaber. Lineage (NCBI taxonomy): Eukaryota > Metazoa > Chordata > Mammalia > Rodentia > Bathyergidae > Heterocephalus > Heterocephalus glaber. Next base: position 3,796,127 of record NW_028258414.1, on the reverse strand, counting down.
CTCCACTCGACCGTCACCATTTGGAATAACTGATCTACCACAGCTTAGTCTTTGGTTTTGTGTTTTAAGAGACTCTGGAAATCTGAATGAACGTCAATGCCTCATTTCCTTGGTATAGTTAGAAACAAATTTCTTTAAATTCATAGGCGAGTTACAGAGCCTGACTAGTGGTTGTGGCTGGTTCATCTCTATTTGTTAGTGCACTTATTGCTGAGTTGTGGTTAAACTTTGGGCAGAGGAGACAAAACCCTCAGTTCTGACACCTGGACCTGACACACCACAGATTTGGCACGAGATGTTGCCAGGTCTGTGCCTGGCCCGCCTCGTGCCTCCCACGTGGTAGCTAGCCGCCCTGAGCTCCTCAGTGAGACTGAGGCCAGACCTGGTCTGTTATAAAATCTTTAAGTGCCTTAGAAAACAAGTCCAAACTTCTCAGTGGGATATTCAGAGCCCTTTAGGATCAAGTCCCACCATCCTAGCTACCTACGTTTGCTGTCTCCTTTGAGGCTCTTGGACACACCACGCATGTTTGTGCTGAGACCCCTGTCTGGCTTTCCCTCACTCCCATCCCAACTTCTGCTGCCCGGGGAACTGGGATATTCATGCCCCAGAGCAAAAGACAAATGGGCATCCTGAATTCTCTCAAAAGAGTCTGGTTTGATATATGACTATGATCTTTGCAACAACGTGTTCACTCTCTTTTCCATACCAACTCAGCTCTCAATAAATTTAAATCACCTTCCACTTAACCATCCACTAGTAATTCATAAGGCACTTTCTCGATGTAACACCAAAACTTCCCTTTTCCCTTCCTATAACCACTTTTTCAGAAAAAAAAATTTTTCTTAAATAACACTAAAATAATCTCATGAAAGTAGTAAAGGAATTATGATTTTTTTTGCATTATCTAAGATTTTTTTATTAAGTAAAAAGTAGTGGTGGTGCATGCCTATAATCCCAGCACTCTAGAAGGCTGAAGCAGGAAGATCAAAGGTTTGAGCCCAGCCTAGGCAGCCAGTAACTTAGTGAGACCCTGTCTCAAACTAAAAACTGGCTATGGACATAGCTCAATTCAAAGGCCCTGGATTCAATCGCTATTACAGCAAAAAACAAAACAAAGAGAAAAAAGTAAAACCTGACCAATGAGTAATACTTACTAAACATTTGGAATTGCATTAAAATAAGTGTTTTTACACAGTTAAATATTTGCGTCTATACTTAGATGTATAAATTACTATTCTTTGAACTCAAAGTGGATTTTGAACTGTGATCTCCATAATTATAATAATCATACAGTTTATTTATATATAGTTTAGCTGTATAGACATTAACCAATTAGTTCTTGATCACATCACCTAATAGGGAGACTTTCCTCCGTACCCTATTTTTAGCATGTGCATATGAGTATGTGTTAATTATAGACCTCAGTTATTAACTTTGCATCATATTACCCAAATGCGTACTTAACAATTTACCAACATCAAGGGGGTAGGTGGGCAAGAAACTTGTATCAGAGTTCACTTCTGTTTTTAAGCCAGGAGGTAAGTGATACTTAAGACCTGTGAGTACCTGGCCTGAATCCAAAGACAGTTCATTTTCTTTAAGCGTTTTGGCAGCTGTTTCTGGTGTTGCACTGACTTTCTCAACTCAGGTCCCATCATAATTACCTAATTTTTTAAAAATGGGTGATACCTATATATATTTAAACCAACCTGAGCTTTATTGTAATCCTGGTTCTGTGTAGGTGAATGGCTAATAATTAAGTGATCGCTACTAGGTTTCAGAAGTTGCTGCTGCCCGCTGTCTGTTCCATTAAAAAACTACTTTCATCACTAATTTTAACATGAAACAGAACCAATTGAGAAAATCCATTATAAATGAAACCGAGCTGGCTGTTGAATAACATTGGTTAAGGCTCAAAGGCCGAATATAAATGAACTCTAGATGGGAAGATATTGGACAAGTGCAATTTATCTCAACAGCAAAAAGATATTCCAGATGTCTCTGCTACTACATATATAAAATAGACTCTATATAATATGCACATTGAGCACCATATTTGCACAATGACTTTTGCCACCTTTGGCACCGTTTGAAACCAACATGGAACAACAGTTCTTGAACTTGTAGCTACAAAAAGTATGCCTTTGGATAAATTTTTTAATTTAAAAAAAAACGAAGAAAAGTAAGTGTCTCATGTGTGCCATTTACCATCTAGAAAGATTCCTGGGAATATACCAATTGTATCTAAATCTAATTCTGTTGTCTAGTTAAACTTTAGTTGTCCCTTGCAGTCCGCCCATCTGAAAAGAAGACAGTGTACTTCAAGCTCTGATGGACAGATGCAGAGTCTGAGGTTTCAGGAACACCTTGTCTCCTTGCTGAGACAGTGGAGGAATCGATGCAACCTCACCAGAAGTCATTGCTCACCCTGGCAGCTGGCAAGGAGTTGGCCGCAGCATGGAACCTGAAGCCCTAAAGGGTGAAGTAAAAACATATAATGGTGCTGTTTTTGCACTGGCTACAAGGGTTTAAATCAAGTGTTATCAGGGTATTGAATTCCTTAAATACCACACCTTTATGGTCTCCTACAATTTTGTTAGAATAGTATTTTTTCACTGAGAAATACTTTCAGTCTAGGATTCCCTCAGATCTCCCGTCACCCAAATATATTTGAACAGTGTGCTTGCTGCAAGTTCAAGGATGAGTTTCTCTCATGAGCTCTATGCTTCCCCGGCCTTTGTCCTTCATGAGTGGAGGACATGAGACCAAAAGACCAGATTAATGCAGCCCCATAGGAAAATAGCATTTTATGGCTTTCGGCTATACCCCGACCCTACCCACTCTCTCATGAGTGAAGTAAGTAGATGAGACAGTGGGGTGCCTCTTTCCAAGCTGACCACCACCAGTAGAAACAGCCCCAAAGGACGATCTTACTTGATGTCCCAGATGTGAAGAGTGGCGTATAAGATGATGTCAGGGCCGGGAATTTAGCTCAGTGGTTTTGCCGCCTGCTATGCAGGCGCAAGGACCCGAGTTAGATTCCCGGTACCAAAAAAAAAAAAAAGATGACGTCAGTAACCACACCACCATCTGACATGCATTGCATCTTTATCCATATGCCAGGCATTGGACTGAATAATCAACATGCACGATCACATTTAACTTTCAACAACTCTCTGAAGTCGGAGCTGTTGTTATCCCATTTTATAGATAAAGGAAACTGAGGATCAGAAAGTTAAAGGTTTCACACAAGATCACAGAGCATTGTGAAGTGGGATTTGAATTGAGGGGTCTACTCTGAGGAGCCTTTTGACCTTGCCGCCAGAGCTGTGCTGTGTACCAGTTGTCAGATGCATGTTTCTCAGATGTTAGATTTATAGCCTGGTCGAAAAGTTCAGAGATGAACAGGAAGAGGTGATGAATGTGTTCAAGTCAGGAGGCATACAGAAGGCTACACGTGAGAGGAAAAAGTAGAAGCTAGACCTGGGCCCCTGCAATATATCATGGTGTTTCACACGACACTGAGTACCGCATTTGCCAGAAAACCCCACTTGAAAACATGTAGGTAGGCCATCACTACCTGGTGCGCGCTTGCTGTGTTGGAACAAACTTCCCAGTGACCACTGAGAAGAAACCACAGTGAAGTAGAGCAAGTGTCCCCTGATAAGCAGTGCCTATGATGTAGCCACACAGGAAAAGCCACACTCTGAACCCCAGGGGAGCCTCTTTCCCCATATCCTCCTTGCGCAGAGCAATAAGAGGTGAGGTTTGCTGAGAGTCCTCTCTGTCCCCTAACCACTTCACCTTCTCACTTGCTTTGTTTTTAGAATGCCAGGAGGTGAGGAAGTGGTAAGTTCCCTCTGCTCCCAATAAAGAAACTGAGGTTCAAAGCAATTCCCCTAGGATCTATCACACAAGCAGCAGAAGAGGAATGCCCAGGGTTCTGCTGCCGAAATAGCTGAAGACAAGGCATGGAGCATCCCTGGTTACAGTCCCAAGGTCAGTTTTGTTCTGAAGTGAAGTGAGACACCTTCTAATTCAAAAGTGTGTCGAATGTTCCCCACCCCAGACCAGAGCTGCCCCAGTGCCAAAAGGGAGGGAGTAGAACTTCACCTGGGCGGCTGCAGGCATCTTGCTGGCAGAGAGGCCTAAAAGGCAGGACAGTTGCCTGGCACATCTATGATAGATGTTGTCTGGACCTTCCACTTGGTGGGTTCTAAGCAAATATTGTGCTTTGTTTCAAGAATGGGTATTTTTATCTGAATATTGAAACATTTGTCTCCTTTCGGTTTTGCTTTGGTTCATATACTGGCTCTATGTTCACTTTGGGAGAATTTCAAATAATGGAGAGTGTTTAGGATTGACATTTACTTTCCTTTTGTATTGATGACCCTTTTTAAAAAATACACCGGTGTTTTGCAGTTCATCTCTCGCCATGCACTAAACTAAAATCGAAATGGATTAAAGATCTAAATATTCAAATAGAAACTCTGAACCAGTTGGAACAGAGGTTAGGTAGAACCCTTGAAGACCTCGGTGTAGGAAAAGATTTTATGAACAAAACCTCAGTTGCCCGTGAACTAGCACAAACCACCAACAAGTAGGATCCATTATATTTTGGAAGGGAGACCACAAACCTCGGGGGCCATCTTTTGGTTAAAAGCGTCTTCCGCTTCTGCCTCAAGTTTCTAGGTCTACAACTCATGAAGCTCTTCCTTAGGTTCAAAGTTAAGAGTTTCACTTTTTTTCATTACTGTAAATAATCAAAATTTAATTATACTTCAATTATTTATTATCAATTTGCATTTTCCAACATTAAACATACAAATTTAAAACTTCTACTTTCCCATGTGTAGAAGAAACATTTATGTTTTAAAACATCACCGGGCTAGGGATTTGGCTCAGTGGCACCATGTCTTCCTGGCAAGCACAAGGTCTTGAGTTCAATTCCGGGTACCCGAAAAAATAAATAAATTAAAACACCTTCGATATGTGTACTTGTGTGTGTACAGGTATATGAGCATACATTTTTAACCCTTGATTATCTCAGGAGTGAAGATAATGTTTTTTTTTTCTTTAGGCCTTTGTGTTTTTTTCTAAATTTGGTTCAATAAGCCTGTATAACTTTTAAATAGGAAAAACAAATCAGCCTAGTTACACTTAAATTTTACTAGCAGGTGCAGCAAAGGGGAGATGGACAAGCTGCCCTTGTAGCCACGCGAGAAGAAAATCAACACTTAAATACGCGTGTCCAACATAGAGAAATGCACCTGCAGCCTGCTTCCTGTATTAATGAAGCAGTGGCTAGCCTGGGACACGTCGCCCTGGATAGGTCCTATGAATTTGATGTTCAGAAAGCACTCTTAAGATCAGAGAAGGAAGAAAAATTTTATAGTGCACTCTTGTTATTCATCGTCGTTGTCGTTGTTTTAAGGGACACATTTTAGCATAGGTCTGAACTCCATTCTGTGGCTGGGTGATAACTTTCATCCTAGATCTCCTTAAGAAGTGCATCACCTGCTCTGGAGAGATCTGAATGTGATACAGTCTTGTCGGGAACGCAGTGAGGAGGAGTTGCTCTGTGAACTTTTTACTTTGCCAGATGTGGGCGACACAGGATGGGCTGGTGTGCTCCAAAAGTGACCTGAAATCACAGATTCCAACCATTCCCAGGCCTCTCACTATGGCTTAAGTTCCTGCCTTAAAAAAAGGCAACTATAGTAATATATCTTGGCTATGTATAGTCAAGAAGAAAAAAGATAAAACACACACAAAAACAAAAATAGTGGCCAAATATATGAATTAGGTATATTTGGGTTTGAATTTTTTTTTTTTTTGGAGCATGAAATTTGCCTTGCGTAAATGAGTAGTAACTCAGTTTCCCATTCTTAACCCGTACCTATTTGAGGCATTGAGGTGGAGAGACTTTCTCAAATTGAATAAACTTATGATAATCATCACTGTATTACTCAAATAACAGAAAAGTGACTATCACCCCAGGCGTCACTCTCTCTCTGGTAATTTGAAGGATGTGGTCTTTCGGTTACTTTTTTTGTCTCCCTGCTCCAGAATACCTCACCCATGATGACTTGGTCCTCTTGCAGCCTCTTCTATCAGGAGCCATCTGAGAACTTAGGAAGCCAGCAGAGAGCCCCTAAGTTGAAACACTACAGTGCATGCGCTTGACCCAGGAAGTCCCTTCAGACCAAGGCATCCTAGTTCCCATTAGTATTTACATCAGTCCTCTGACAAGCTTAGTAATCTGGTTGAGTTCTAAGAACATAGCTAATTCTAAGTCAAAAATATTCATTTCAAGTACAGGGAGGACCTGCTACAGTCTAATATGTGACTACTTAGACAGATATCTGCCAAAGGGGGAAAATTGTAACAGATTAGGGCCATTTTAGTGTGGGGACAAAATGCCAGATAAGTCTTAGAAGGCTTTGAGAGTCTTATGACATTTATGATCATTTTAAATTGGGGGGGGTAAGTTTCTAATAAGTCTTCAAATGAAAGTTTAATAATGTTTTATGGGGCCGGAGATTTAGCTCAGTGGTTCCGCCACCTGCCTTGCAAGTACAAGGTCCCAAGTTCGATCCCCGGTACCAAAATAATAATGTTTTATGATGAGTTCATCATGAAAGAGTAAATTATGTTCAGGATACTCTAAGAGAAAGATGTCATAATTTTAGGTATATTCCATAAAAATATTGATGGTAATGATCCCCTTTGTTTTCATGTGCTTACTTAAAATTCCAGCTACTTGAAAATTCAGATTACTTGCTGAAGCTCTAGTCAGCTGAGATTCACTGCTCTGTGCTGGGCTGATGCTGTACAACACATGATATTCAGAAAGCTTTGTGAAGTTAGGAAGCTGTCGCTGCATTCTTTGAGAGAATTAGCCAGAAAGTAACTTCTTTTGGTTTCCTGTTTGCAGGATATTTCTCTTGAGCCCAAAGAAATAGGTTCCTAACCAACCAAGTACAGCATTCCCTGTGTTTAGGCTTCCATTCCAGAGTTTGTAGCAGTTGACTCTGGATAAACTCCAGCAAGGAAGGTTATAGCTCATTACGTAACAGTAGAAGGTACTGTAACTTAGCCTTTCCTTTCATGTCGCTCCCACTTCTATCTGTGATTATTGCTGCTTCCAAATGAAGGCCAAGCCACCTATGTTATCTAACACACCCTCTCGTGGTTCTCTAAAGCCCCACTGTCAGGTTCCCAGACAACCATAAGAGTTGTGTGCATTTTAGATCTTACTCAATTTAAGAAAGTGAGTCAATTTTAGGTATGACTAAATAATGCAAATTCCTCCACGACAACTTGAAGTTCAGGCTTCACAGAATCACTGAGTACTAAGCAGAACGAATAGAGGAGGGAGAACATTACACCACCAGCAAGTAGTAATAGGAGGAGTTATTTAGAACAAAAGGAGCAGAAGACATATTCAGAGATTGTGGGATCACATTAGACAGTGGGAGTTGGCTTTTTTAGTGCTATTCAGTGAATACGTAACTGCCATTCAAGCATCTGGGAATCCACTGTGCAGAAATACATGTCCTGGTAAATCTACTCCATGTCATTTGTCAGTGGACAAACAAATGTCCCTGGAGGGAAGATGGCAGGAAGATGAGGAAGTACAGCCTGGATGCGTGAGAGGTGAAGAGAAACATCAGTTTAATTTGCAATGTTTCTTCGTCTTCCAAGGCTTTTAGGAGTATGTAAGGTTTGAACCAAAGATGGGACCCCCTGAAATGGAGAGAGAGAAGCATGAACCCCAGGACTAGAGGGCCTCAGGTGTGCCCAGTGGATTGCAGAATGGCACTCACGGCCTTTGCAAACAAAGCAATGCCTGACTTTGGGTTGTGGTCCACAGGTACAGTCTCGAATCACACTTCCTTAGACAAGCGGGGAGCAGTCCGTGGCAACACCTTCCCCTGCAGAGTGAGCATGAGAACCTAGAAAAGAGCGTGGGCACTTAGATAGGGAAGACACTTCCCTCAAGTACTCAGGCAAGTCATGCAGAGCTTATTTTCAGATAATTATCTTAGCTCTCTAGAAATGAGGGGAGGGGAAGGGGATCTTCCACTGTTTTTATCAAACTGTCCACAGCATCATCAGTTCCAAGGGTAGACTTTCAACTGTGTGCTTTCATTTGGAGATGGGTGTGGAACCCAGAGCTGCTCGTCCATAATTGGGTGGGTTTACAAGGAGAAAGAACATGAAATAAAAAGGATAGACACCCAAGATGAGCCCTGTTTTTCCCCAAACAGTTGCTTGAAGTGCCAGACACCCCCAAAAGCTCTTGCAGTTACAGAGAAAGGGAGATCTCTCTGCTATCTATGCTTCGCCAGAAAGTAGAGGAGGGACTCGTACTTGTCCTTGTGGGGGAGGTGTGCATAGCAGAAAGAAATGGTGGAAAATAGGTCAGCAAAGTCAGGTGATCCACATGGATGGGTGTTCTGAGGTGTGTAAACCACCCCATGCACTTACAGATATCAGCAGTGAAGGCCTGAAGCGGAAAAAAAAAATTTCTGGGCAGGAGAGAGTGAGGAAGATGGAGAAAGCAGTTATTCTTCTTTCAAATAACTACCGCTTAAAGCATTTTTTAAAGTTTCCTTAAAGTCATTTTTCCCAACAGATGACACAGTGACAGTATTTCTTAGAAAAGAAGAAACATTTCAAGTAATATGAGTGCCCTGCCGCCCACCACCCACCTTCCCTTCCCACCCGTGATGGATGAGACCACGTCGCCCTGTGCTTCTGGCCCGTCCTGCTTGAGTGTTGCAGTGCCGTGTGGTCGCTGCTGGTTCTGAACAGCAGCCCGGCACCACGCAGAATCTGAATACAGCCACTGATTCTCTCGAACAAGGCTGTGTTGGCAGTCATGAGACAGGGTAGACATTGGCATGCGCTTACAGAATAATTATAGGGTTCCTGGAGTAGTACAGTATAAATAATTGCCAGTTTAAAAGCGTTACTGTGAACAGCAATTTATACTAAAATTTATATTTGCTCCTTGAAACCAATACACGTCAAGAGTGGCTCGCCCCCACTCCCACCTCCCCACCTGGAGATCTCAAGGGCTCTGGAACCTTTTGATTCCTTTACACTTTTAACTGAGCAGGGCGACTGCAGGGTGGATCTGTGTTGTAGTAAATAAGGGAAAGACTGATGCATTTAATCAGCTGGCATGAATGAAGTAATGAAACTGCTCTGGTTCTGGCCACCTGGTGTGCTCAGGATCCTGATGTGCAGGAAGACCACCCTGGTACAGAGAGGAAATAACTGCAGTGGTGTCACTTTTGCTGGCAAGTAGGACACAGCGAAGATTATCACCTCCTCTCCGGCTTATGATGGTATAGACGCAAGACACAGAGGACGAGACATAGGAAGCTCAGGGAGATAATGCAGCTCTAAAATAGCCACAGAGGCTTATTAAAACCCAGATTTTCCTCTCTGTGGGACTTTTAATTTTATGCTATGGCACATTACAAATGAGCAGGTACATTGGGGAAGCAAGGGGTGAGAGTGGATGGTGGGGAATCGTGTGTGAAGGGCTCCCCTCTTTGGGACAGTGCTGAAAAGAGACCCTTCTTTTCCAAGTCGGTGACCCTATGTGGCACCTTCTCATCTTTCTGTGAAACCTCGTGGCTTCTCTTACCCTATCTGAGAACTCCCCTGAGATGCTCACATCCTGAACCTTTCTCACCAAAGCAGCGAGTGTATCAAGATAATGTGTTTTTTGTTTCAGCTGCTGGTCTTGCTTTCTGCACTCGAAAGCCATTTTAAACCATATTTCCCATGATTGTTTGGAGGAGGCTTTGGTATTTAAATAAATCTTTCAATGGGTCATTAGCCCAGTAATTAATTCCAGCTATTTTTAAACGGTGCCTTGGTTATTACAGAGTGGCCATAGTCACAACAGCCTTCTCTTTCTTGGAGAGTCACTCAGCGTTGGCTCCTTTTTTTAGAGCCAAAAATACTATAATTTTATTCTCATTTCAAATATATTTCTCATTGATAGAAAGAGTCAAGCTTTTTGAATGAAGACAAAAAATCCTTCACTGTAACACTTATGTACAACAGCCTTGTGCCTTTATTTTTCTTTCAAATAATCTGCCTGTATCCTAGGTCATGCCCTATACCGTTTTCCTTACATTTTTACAGTCAGTACTGGCAAATCTCAGGATTTTAAGAAGTGATTTTACAGAGTAGAAATGCCTCAAAAATCAGTTATGTAATGTTAGGGAAGGCTAAAACAAACCGATACCTTTTTTACTCTACCCCTTTATGCTCAGTGTCTGGGGTCCCACAAAATAAACTGGAAAAGATAGATTACCAAGAGAAAGAGCCTTATTCCGTGTGTGTATGGGAGGTCTTCAGAGAAATGAGGTGAATGTGCCCAGGGGCTGAGACCTGGAGGCTTCTATACCATTTTAACAAAGAATGAGAAACTTAGTGAAGTGACAAGATAACTGAAAATGGTTTGGGGCCCTAGCATCAGGGCAGTAATTATGGGAAGGCAAATACATGGGAAATATTTGAGCGAACTAATGGGCATCAGGATTATGCTTCTGCAGACTCCAGTCAGTGCCCATCTCTGGGGATGAGTCCGCCTTCTCTTCCTATAGCTTCACAAAGGGAAATGTATACCCTGCCTTTAGGCAGATGGGGGAGAGGAAGGAGCTTTCTCTGCATCTGCTGTTTCTCAGTTGCCATCCGCTCAAAATAACCCTTATGCCAAAGTGGCATATTTGGGGGGTGGCACATCCTGATCCCACCACCAGTCAGTTGCAGAGCTAGAATTAGAACGGAGCCCACGTGACTCTTAGCCACTGTTTCCAGTGCTGTGTTTTGTAACAGTAAGTAGCTGTCAGTCTCTACTCACCACTTCTGATATCACAACCATCGAGCCTTGCCCCTACCTCTGCAAACACCACAGGTTGTCACAGCTCAGTGCAACTCTACCCACCCCCCCAAGCATCGGTCAGAAAGCCACCCAACCTGGACGTGCTCACCCTCTTGGCCTTACAGTAATCCGAGGATCACACCGTAATTCCTGGTTCAGAAAAGCAGATGGAGATTAACTTTGATTATTGAGAATTGTCTGAGATCAGATAAAAATGTCAATCACATAACAATAGTAATAGTGGTTACCAGTCACTGGACTACTTGTACACTTGCACGCTCACATGTCCACCCTTCCGTCTGGGCCTCACAACCTTGTGAAGCTAATGATGTTATCTAAGACTAAGAAGTGGAGGGTTCCAAGATCGCAGAGCTAGAAAATGGCACCTTTTGCATTTGGGCCCAGGTCTATTTTAAAGCCACTTCTAGATAATTCACGGCACACACAGGTGTCTATGTGTGGACCACTCACAGCCTAGCTCTGGATGTTGCAAGACTAATTACAGCCTTTCTTGCCATGAGATCCTCCCTTCCCATAGCCTCTGGCTTTGCTCTTAGTACTGTCAAATCCGTTGTCATCTTAGGTGTTGCAGGCTCTGATAAATATGGTTCAGTAGAGAATGCCTTCCCCCAGTGGTTTTGGGCTTTACTTTATGACACGTTCGGAACGTTCACTGTTTTGCTTCTTGCCGTGCTGGGAGGAAATGCTAGGGCTGCCCTTGGATATCTTGAATAACCCTTTTGTTCTGCATTCAGTAACGGGGAGCAGGGGAAGCAGGCGATAAGGTTCCTTAATCCCTTTATTCCTTCAGGGCAGCTGCTGTGTGTCGTGCACCGAGCTAGGCACAGGGAACAGCTCACATTCTAAACACATGGTGTTCCAAAAAGTGGTAAATGCCATGACAAATGAATCCAGCATCCATAGCAGGTGATATGGGGCAGAGGGCCAGAGGTACCTCTGGTTTTTGATATCCTGTGGATCCCAGGACAAACATAAAGGAGAGTTAAAGAAAAGGCAAGATAAGATTCAGAATCTCTGGATATGTCTGCAGAGCACTGTGACTGAGGTGGGGACAAAGTGGACACTTTGAATTCAGTGTGGTCTTCCTCTTTAGCAGCACCCCCATTTTGGCAGACTTCAAGAACCTTCTCTCCCTGATAACTACTTCCACCCCAGGTGTCTAGCATTCCACCCACAGTGCCAAAGCTCACTGTCTGTCCCCAGCACCACCACCACGAGGCATTAATGACCCTTGGTTTCTTGTCCTCAGGGTCAGGCTTCCTGTGGTGGCCAGGGCTTAACTGGCTGTCCTGGCAAAGCCCCCTGTGTTCGCTCCTCCCGAGTGACGTGTTCCTGTGGCCGTGGGTGGGTTCTCCTGTTCAGTCTGGGAAATGAGCAGATGTGGGTGGTGGCATCCTCCAGGGTCACCCCAGCTTGGAACCTTGGAACAGTTCCTGTACCTCTCTGAGCTTCAAGTGCCATGGCCAAAAAACAAGGGTTCTGATAGAATAATCTCAGAAGTCTTTGTAGGTCTAAAGTTCTATGATTTGAAAGGTCTAGTTCATCTTCTTCTACCCCTTTTTATTCATATATAGTTGCAACAGACAATAAATACATTCGTCATAGGGAATTGGTACATAGCCATATCGCATCTTTATCCCGTTGGGCTCCCTTTCTCCTCTCTCACCTCTCCCCCTTCCTCAGATCCCCTTCCTATCTCTTTAGCCACACTGAACAACCTAACAACTATCTTCACCAGGGGAAGTGCCTCTGCATCGGTGCCGAACACAGGGGCATTTCCGGGGGACAATAGCGAGGTATCATTGTGGGCAGCAGCAGAAACTATCCAAGATGCATTCCCTTCACTTCCTAGGGACAGTTAGTGCTGGGGATCGAGCCTGTGGCCTTTTACTTGCTAGGAAGCCCTCCTATTACGGGCCTACATCCCAGCCCGAACTTCTTACACAGAAATAGCAGGTTTTAACTAAGACATCCCCATCTGCTAACCACGATGTGAGACTCAGGTGGGACCCAATCACTCACTCGTGTTGGTGACCTGGGTCCCCTTAGCTGTCATTTTACTCCCTATTGAAGTCAAAGTAGTAAATCTAGTAGGCAGTATACATTTCCTTTTGTTTAAAAGAGATTATAGAGAAAACAAGCAGGGACACTGAATCCCTCCTACCAGAAATTTCTAAAGGCTGAAAATGAATGTGCATGGGTGTATCCTACATGGATGTGTTTATGTGTTGTGTATTCCCTGTACAATTATACTTAAGACTTAATTGATTTCACTTATGGAATCCTGTGAAATCCCCTCACAGAAAACTGAAAGATGAAATGACAGACTTAATCCATAGCTGTCTGGTATTCTAAAGGTATTGGTTCGGTGTGACAAAAAATGAGTGGTCAACACAGCGAATCCATACAAACTAAATTAGCAGAAAGAGCAGCAGAACCAGCATGCCCCTGCAGAATGCTTCTTTTGTTTTTTGGGATTTTTTTTTGATCTAGTAATGATTTCACACAATTGAAAACTTATTTTTGTCTGCCGGTATTTGGTGCAATTTAGAGGTATGAATTCAACCATTCGTGGCTTTGAGCTTTTATTATCCAAGATTTAAGGTGGCATTATTATCCAAGATTTAAGGTGGCATTATTTATGTTGCCTCTTCACCTTCTTTGGGAGTTTCCATTTACATGGTAAAATTATCTCCCTTTACGTTTTTTTCTTACTACCCTTGAGGAGAACAAACAAAATTTTAAAAAGGTTAGTTCTTTCCCAGTGAAAGCCGGTCTATATGTGTGCTGATGATAACTTTAATCTCTTTAATGTCCAAATGGGGAGGATCACAAACTGATTAACACAGCTGTTGATGTTTTCTAGATGTGATAGCAAATATTTTTGGAAAATATATTTTTGGTGAGCTCTAACAAAAAGAACTATTGACACATAGATTATACATTCTACAGCTCTAAACGTATTTTGAGATGACTGTGTTTGGGATTAGATATGAACAGCTTACAACATTAGAATTTCTACCTAAACCTCGAGTCTTAGATGGTCCTCTCTCATACTTTACATGAAGTGGAAAGCAGCTTAGATATAAACAATTACATTTTGGGCCACTTAGTTTTCAAGTATCATTTATATTTGGTTTAATAAGAAGATCTAACTACATTGCCTTGCAATTCAGTTAATAGCCAGAAGAAAATCAGACACTAATGAAGTAGGATTTATAAACCACTGGTATGATTAGTAGTTGTTTCATAATACAAACAGTAAAAGATAGATTTCATTTCTATAGATTGCAAAGAAGATGAGAGAAGGTGGAGACTGATGGTGCCCTTGGTGTTTATAAAGTGTAGAAAATAAGTGGAATAAAAAGATAGCCATGGAGGGCCAGGGATTTAGCTCAGTGGTTTCGCCACCTGCTGCGCAAGCGCAAGGACCCAAGTTCGATCCCCGGTACCAAAAAAAAAGACCATGGGAATATAACCAAATGCCACCTCACCTACCCCTAGGTGATCTTTTTGTGAGAATTCACCCCACAAATGGTATTTGAAAACCATTGCTGTGAAAAAGTGATATTAATACTGGTATACTCAGCTAGGTCAGGTGGCACACACTTGTAATCCTAGCACTCAGGAAGGCTGAGGCAGAAGGTTCAAAAGTGTGAGCCCAGACTGGGAAATTTAACAATTTATTGAGACCCTCTCTCAAAATTTAAAAAGAGGCAAGATGAAAGTCCTGGATTCAATCTCCAGAACTGGGAGGGGAAAAAAAACAAAACGAAACCATGAAAGTATGGCAAATACGTGTAGTGTCTTGGGAAACTGCAAAATATTTTCTCATATACTCTGGTACCTGTTCTCATAGTGTTTGAAAAAGTATGGCAAATACCACTTTAATATTTAGTCTATTCCCCAATGCCTTGTTTCTTAAAGTAATTCACGGGCAATGCATGGGAGGAGGCAAATAACAACATAAAATATACCCTGGTGCTGTGATAGCAAATACCACTTCCTAACGCTCACTTCCTAATAGCTGTTTTCTTCTCTTGTTCCAAACTTGACTGCATAAAGCAAAAGAGTAGATGGCAGTTGCTGCGTTTTTTTAATCATTATACCACTAATTCCACCCAACACAGGCTGCTGCATTCCTCATGACTTGGCGATGAAGTATAGTGTTTTGTTGCTTGTTTACAGTGTAGTCAGGAAACAGGCCCAGAACACAAAAGATGCTACCCATTATCAACTGTATCAACAAAGCCAGGGTTTTTTGTTACTTTCATCAATAGGACCTTGTTAAACTTTGGATACCAAGAGGTTCAATAGAAGCCATGTAAAGCTACCCTGTGTATTTGGATCCACAGTATTATTTTGAAACAGCACTATATACCTTTCAGGATATTGTTTTTACTTCTGGCCTCCCAGAGCTGGAGGTTGTCATCATTAACTGACAGCATTTCCAAGAAAGGAATACGTCCTCCCACGGATGTTATTGGCTGACTTTACCAAATTCAGGCCACCTATTCACTTAGCAGTGTGTGTGTGTGCATATGCCTGTGCTTTTCCCTAGACCAGACTGCCCAAAGATTCTCTTTCGGAAAAGCACTAACACAATGCCTGAAGTACCAGAGTGGAAAGTCGTGGTCGCAGCAGGGAAATGACTACCACGCTCATGGCGACAGTGTTTTCGCATGGCTGACATTAATGACAACCCAATGCCACGCACTTGTGGAGGGTTTTCATTTCAGAAGAACATCAAAACCACCGAGTCCTTTCAAGTCGTCTTCTTTTACGGTGAAACCAGAAACCATGCCGACGGCTACTTTCAGTAATAACCTGTGTCCCAACTGCAGGCTGTAGAAACTCCTCATCATATAATTTTCTAATTTGTGCGTAGGTAGTTGGAGCAAACAAGTTAGTTTATTTCAGAGCATGACTTCAGAAAGCATATTTTAATCAGCGGTGATGGGTAATGAAATCAGAATTTCCACCAAGACTGCCCTAATTGGATGGTATTGTCAGGAAACAGAATGAGTCTGAGACTCACGAGTTCCCTCCCTACGTTATTTACATTATTAGGCAATGAGGCTGATTTTATTTTAACAAATGTTCTAGGAGGGATGCTTCCATGTGAACATTGCCCCTTGAGAGCAGTCAGCTGGGGAGGTTGAACATCCACGGCAAGAACACCATTACCGCCAGTAGCTAATGTGTAATCCCTCTTCTGGAACTGTCTTTGCCTCCTCTAGCAATGTTTTAACATCATCCTCTTTAGTGGCCATGGTTCTCCTGGAAAAGTGAACTGGATCCTTGAAAACCACCAGCAGTTAAATGTGCTATAGAGAGTAAAGAAACCAGTCCAGGCCCTTTCGTTAAAAAAGAAGAGACGGAGGAGTATACAGTTGCACACTTGTTGTTCTCATCTCATTGGCACCGTCAGTGGTGACAGTAGTAATGCAGAGTGGCTTCTGGCAATGACAACATCAGCACTGCGAACAGCAGACCTGACTTTGTGAGGCTGGAGCCAGTGAACCTGTTGGAAGAAGACACTGGCCCCTCTTTTTCTTCCAGAAGATTGAGAGTAGGTGATGGTGACCGGGACAGCAAAGGAGCACCCCGTCTCATACATGTGACATGAGTCAGATAGCTGTGTGGTCTCCCTGCTTGCACACATTTTGAGGTGTCTCAGAGTCGCTGCTCCCCAACTAGCAAAGCAGTGCGTGTGGGAAGCTGCAGGGAGGGAGAACAAAAGGGAAACTCCTGACCCAGAAGGCTGGTGAGGGTGACCTTCACTGCCACCATCTGACAGTAATCACAGGAGAATTCTGACTTCAGCTGCCAGTTCAGAAATCACTTAAGAGGGAGTCTTGTTTGGTCATGGGACAGCTCGGTGCTTTGACTGCACTTTCGCGGAATGCCTCACTTCTGGGCTTGGCAAACCTGTTGTGCAGCCCCTGGGTCGGGTCGAGGATGCACGGAGGGAGTCCAGTCTGAGTTTTAGTTGTGACATTGGTGTGCCCAGGAGAAGTCCTTTGGAGCAATCATTGTTTTTTCTGAGTAGATATGTCTGGGGACATAGAAATGAGCTTTCTTAAAATCTCATTTTTTATGATTGATGAGATGCTATTTAAAACTGGTACTTACTGTCTTTTCTCTCTGCCCTGCTCCTGGGGATTGCTTGGCTTTCTGCAGACAAGCAAGAATGGCCACACTGGAGGGAGGTGATTGCCAGCCTCCAGGGAACAGTGCCACTTGTGTCTCATGCTCACAACTGCAGACCCCTCTGCCCATGGCCCATTGATGCCCACTGCTCAAGCATTTGTGACTAATTTCCCCTGGTTTAGCAACTTTTCTCTCAATAGACAGCCCACACGTGAATTCAAATAACAGTGGAGGTGAAGTCAAATTCATAGACTAAAATATATCATTAATTTAGAAAATTTGTTAGTTGACCCTCGGAGTTTTCTGTTGTCTGTTACATGGTCCTTTCTTGCTCCCCGTTTTCTTGGTAACAGTTGTGAAGAGTGGGCCCTGGCAGTGTCAGCAGGGGTGGAGGTGGCGCTCAGCCATCTGCCGAGTTAGGGAAGAGGGGAGGTGTGCCGAGGGGGAGGGCTGAGACCGAGGGTTCCACAGTCCCGTGTCTCCCTCTCATGGGACAGGCTGAGGGCAAACTGATCACTGCTTTGGAAGTTAGGTTTCTACATTTTACTGTCTGCCATGAAGTCCCTTTAAAGAAAGTCCTTGGAATGATAGAATATAAAAATCACACAGATCTTTTATTTTTAATTAATTTTATTGGTACACTTCTGATGTACATAGTTACCATATTCATCATAGGGAGTTTGTACCTATACATAATATATCTTTTTTCTTCATTTCCCTCCACTCTGTTCAACCCTTCCCTTATTTATAAAATCTTAGTTTCCATTTTTTCTCCATTTTCCCTTCCTTCCCTTTTTCTTCCCCTCCTTGTCCCCCTTTCCATTTGAGCATTTTCTTTCTACTTCCCAGTATCCTCCATTTTGGTCGTTATTTACACTTTCAGCTTCTCACACAAGAGAAACAATGCAATATTTAAATATCACGCAGACCTTTTAAAATCATTGCTATTGCTGTGCCTGCAAGCTCCAAGCCTTACTGGGGGCATTATTTTTTTGCATGGTACTTTGCACTCTGATACAGCTTCTCAAAGCATATTTAAAATTATGCCTAAAGAAAACATCCTTTGATGATTACTAGTGGCCAAAAGTCAAGAATGAGGAAAGGAAGGGAAATGATAGATTCACTCTGGAAGGGTTGTAGTGTCTCATCGGGCCCTGAAATGTACTTCCTTAGCACAGCTTACCTCAACAGAAGTGGAAGGGGCTTCACCTTTCTCTCATAGGTACCATAATTCTCTCAAGACATATCTGAAATAGACCAATACTCCTCCGGCAGCATTACCTGCTTTTACTGTTGGCAGTTTAATTCCACGGCAAAGTAATCAGTTCCTCTGGTCTGACAGCTCAAAGAAGGTGATTCCAGGAACAGATAATTGGCTTCAACAGAAATGTTATTATTTA
The DNA here is from genome assembly GCF_053883595.1 of Heterocephalus glaber. NCBI lineage: Eukaryota > Metazoa > Chordata > Mammalia > Rodentia > Bathyergidae > Heterocephalus > Heterocephalus glaber. Next base: position 3,777,638 of record NW_028258414.1, on the reverse strand, counting down.
TTTTGGAGACGGGGGATGGATAAGGACCAGTCGAACTAATCCCTGTGACATATCGTGACGGGTGTTGGAAAGGAACAGCAACTTCTTGAAGGTGCTAGCCTTCCCTCTGATTATTGGTGAGTATGTTTGAGGCATGACTGATTTTGAAAACATATATATCAAAGGAGATAGATAGATAGATAGATAGATAGATAGATAGATAGATATCTCCCAAAATATCCTGTCCCAATCAGAATTTGAATGTGGAAGGGTGTACCTTTATTCAGGTGATTTTTTTTCACCTTAACTCCTTTTGGACTCCATTTCTTGGAAATGCTTTCAGTAACTGTATCGCGTCTCTGCATGACACTGAAGCCACAGTCAGGAAGGGAGGGCTGTACACGGTCCCCGCACTGGGCACTGGCTCCCCAGTATCTCACAGGGAAGGTCTTGTCTGAGGAGTACACTTTGGTGAAACCACCAGATTCTGCCTCCAAAATCATTTCTCTGTGTCCCCATAGGCCGTGGACTTGGCCCTTGTGATCTTCTACCTCAGACGGCTGCAGGTCTTAATGGTGTAGCTTGAGGCCCTAACACTAAAGCTACCAGTTAGGGACTTTGCCTCCATAGAGTTCCAGCAAAAGTACCTTCAAAGAGACAGAGAGAAACAAATACTAAAAAACAAAACCCTGGACCATGGGCCGGGGATTTAGCTCACTGGTTTTGCTGCCTGCTGCGCAAGCACAAGGACCCAAGTTTGATCCCCAGTACCAAAAAAACAAAAAGAAACCCTGGACCAGCACATGCAATTAAAATTGTTTCACCTGAAAGAAAAAGAAAACCAATATTTTCCATCAACGACATGATAGCATGGTTTTGCCCTGTTTCTTCGTGGCAATACAGTATTCAAAAGGCTTCTGTTTGATGTAGTAAATGTTGCTTTTAAAATAAGGCCAGAGGAGAGGAGACAGTTGTGTAGTATCAGTGTACCTGCTCCAGTGGGCACTCTTCCACACACTAACTCCAGGTCTTGAAGAGAACGTGTCAGAGGGTTCATGCAGAGCATGCAGTAAAAATGGACAAACTGGTTACCAGGGAGGCCTCTCTTCCAGCTTCCACCTCCTCCCCGAGTAGACAACACCTGCTGGAGAGACGACAGTCCCAACTCACTCACAGGACGAGGTCTGGAGTGTTACCCTGTCCACCACTGTGTGCCCAAGAACAGACAAGGCCAGGCCCGGAGACGACTGGTCATGAGGTTTCCTGGGTGTCTGGTAAAGGCTGCTCCACTCACCATACAGGCAGCTGCGGAGGCCTCCTGACCCTGGAGTTCAGTCTTCCCCCCACTTGACCACAAGGATCAAGTGTGTGAGGCCTCTCTCCCACTTCCTCCTCTCTGAGATGCTAGCCCTGCTGTGGGCGTCCCCTAGAAAAAAAATGCTGGTTTCTTTCAATCATGTTTGTGCCTATTTAGGGTTACCCATTAGGCTTAGCTACTAAATGCTGTCTTGATATAAAAGGGTTATCATGACTTCAACCCTCTTTGATTTTCTGATAGCTCCCTCAACTCTAGCAAAATGCGACCACTGTCCTTAAGATAGGTGATGGTGGTGATACGAGCTAGCATTTATGGATGCCATGGGCACAGAGAATGTGCCCAAGTTCACACAGGGTGTAAGAAGCAGCAGGCAGGGAGCCGACCCTGTGCTCTAGAGTTTGCAAAGCCACTCTCTACACTTCACCTTCAAGCTTGTACTCAGCTCTTTTTTCTTTTCCTTTGCAAACAGTTTTTGCTTTCATCACCAATTTGTGTGCTGTAAGCTAGTGTAACAAGATGAAATGACCTAGAGGGTAGTACCCCCTCTTCTGTCCCTGGTACCTGGTCTTGCTGCTCCTTGACATGTGGTAGCAGGACTTGCGGCTGGATGGACCTGTGTACATGGAACATGGGTGTTGTGAGCATGGTGTACATGCAAGTATGCTATGCATGTGCTCTGGGAGCATGTGTGGGGTGTGCAGTTGTGTGTGCATGCTATGCCTGTGTGTGTAGTGTGTGATGTATGTAGTATGTAGTACATGTAGCATGACTTAAGATGGGAGCAGTCATTGGCATTAAAAGGGACCTGCTATTCTGAGCTCCAGCTGTGACAGGAAGATGTGCCCATAGCAGCTGCTAGCGATCATAGTGCATCTCCATCCAGTGTGAAACACGCTGCCACCACTTGTAAAGTGGATTTGAAAACCTTGCTGTTTTGAAGTACCATAGAGTGTGAATGGTACACTTTCATTGAAAATTGGAAGAATTCACTTATGCCAGTGACAATTTCACGCTCATTCAAGCTACCTTAAGTGAAAAAAATCACACGTGGGCCAACGCTGGATAGCTGAGAGGGTGTGTGCAGGACAGTCACTGAATATCAAAAAGCACTTTGGACTTTAGGTGCAGAAACCAGAAGGGGGAAGGCAGTGTTGTACATCTTGTTTGGAAGTCTACATGGCCATTGTGTTTTGCCCTCAGTTCTGTGTGTGACTTACATAAAAATCAGTAGCTTCAAGATAAACACCCAGGATATACATTTCCTTTTGCTGGGAAAAAAATGACATTTATTAGATATAATACCATGCTGATTGATGTTCAGATGTCGCACCTTCTTAAAATAAATCTGACAGTCTCTTCGCTTGGTCCAGAGCCTTCCTGCTCCTATCTCAAAACTGCTTCATATCCCCAAAAGCCCCACTGCCTTTTTCTACATTTTCCTTTCCTACTAAGTAATAGCCACCAACTGTAGCTCTTTCCCCTTGGGAATGAATACAGAAACAACTGTGCTTCAGCTGTCAGGAAATACTGCTAGCTAATCTCTGGTTGAGCTTATACAGTATAATTAAGGATGGAAATGTTTCCTTCACCAGCAAGTTTAAAGAGCGTACAGTCAGAGAAGGAATCAGAAAAACTCATGTCATTTGTCTGGTGTTTCTGTGCCTGGCTGGACTGATTGTCTTAGATGTGCATTGTAAAAGAAAATTAACAAAAACATCATTGAGCTGCAATACCAAAATATACCTATAAAATATCTGAAGGCTCTGAACTTGCCAGATCTATGGTTTGGCTATTACAGACAGGGTTTGTCCTGGAAAATGAGAGTTGAGGAACTAAAGTAGAATTTGTCATCTAAGAGTTGGTCACAAATCCTTCAAGATCTTACAATCTTAAAATGATTAGAATGACAACTTTTGTGTCTCACAAGCCTAAATAGCTTGCTTGTGCTTTTTAATCGAAACCAGACCCTTCTCTGATCTCTCATTTAAGGTCCAAGGAAGCCTGGGGAGGCCTCCTTGAAGTGGAAAAGAGCCAGAGGTGGAATGAGCAGACAGGCGGGGGCATCATCTTCACCCCCTGAAGTAATCTGGGCACCAGGAAAATTGTGGTTTCGTGACTCAGTGTTGCCATGACCGTGGATGTGTTGTCTTGTATGGCTCCTTCCACAGGGATATAAATGCATTTCCAAAGCTTAAAGTTAAAAGTTTTTTCCAGTCTTTCACCATGAATCCAAAATCTGTTTGGTCGGGGAATATTTCTTAAATGACACAACTGACTATTCAATAAGCAGTAACTGATCTTCAAAAAACCACCCAAGCTAATGGAAAGAAACAGTGGGTTCCTTCTCCTGGTAAACTCTTGTGACCTACCTGGATTCTTGTGACTTTGACCTACTTCTGGGCATCTTCCTTCTTCCAACTGGTTTTTGTGATGGTACAGCCAGGAGGGCATGGAAATTGTGCAACTGGAGTTAACAATCAATGGTTTACCTTTTAGGCAGGAGACTTTGGCCTTTTAAAAAGGACTGTGCCAAACAGAATATTTTGAATTATTTATTCAGTGACTTATAAGGCTATATTTCAAGCATACGTGGGACCACTCTCCTCAGCACAAATAGATCTAAACAAATGTCCTATTTGTTAGGAAAGCCCTTTTCTTTGTCGATGGATTTTTGTATTTGGACTTGGAATTCAATCACCAGCTCTGTTCATTTTTGTAGCATTATATGTTTCCATTATTTTTAAGCTTAAAATTGAAATACCAGGATTATAAAATGGGTATAGTTTGTGGTGTGCATATGCAGGTGTGACCTTAAAAGCTGTAAAATGGAGTGGTTATCTCTTGGGCTTAGGTGTGAGAATTCTTCTGGCGTGATTGTGTAAGGCTGTGTTACGAAATGGCAGTAAGTATTTCTAATGTTTTTGGTTGAGCAGAAACTAGATAAGATCTCCAGAATTGGTCTAGTTTTAAAGATATTTTCTGTTGTGTGAAAAACAAACTTTGAACGATGACAGGAGACCTGACCCCAATGTTCTGAACTGTGAGGAAAGGAAGACTTAACCTAAATGTGGCTGTATTTGTTCTAGGTAAGGGGAAAAAAGGAATTGCTATCTAGAGTGAGGTTGATCACTAGAAAAGATTAGATGCAGTCCTATAAATCAGATGACATTTTGCATCTAGTATTATCCAGGATTACATGAGGGACACCTAATGTTGGAAAAGAAGTTATTAGGAATTTCCCTTGAGCATACTCTAACCAATTAGTAATATAAAATGGGTTCTTCTTCCTTCTGGTATGAAATGACATTTATTGTACACTGAAAGATTCAAGAGAAGGATTTAGTTTACTGCAGTTTTGCTTGGTTACTACATGGTTACCCAAAACAGTCAGGAGTCAATTGCTTTAAATTTAGGCATTTTTGTGCATTATGTGAGGTTGGAGAATTCCAAAACTCAAACCCATCCACTGTTCCTCTACATGAAAAATCTGTTCTCTGTCTGATTTGACAGGATTTCTCTGTCGAGGGACAGACGTGCTCATCTGGATTTGGCTTTTAGCAAAGATACATATGCATCAAGAAATGTGAGTCAGTTCCTTTGGAAAGCTTAATCTTGTAGGGATGGAAACATATTACAAAGGATTAATATTCAGTTCCCAGTGTCAGAAGTACCTGCGTATTCACAGAAAGCCACATGAAAAGATGTGCCTGGCTTCCTTTTTCTTCCGAGATTTCCTGTACGTACGGCTCAGCTTTCTCTGAATTCATTTGGGACATTCTGGCCCGCGTTTTAACTCTTACGTACCTAAGCGTTACATAGAGAGTCAAAGAAGATGGCCCAAGTTCCACACCTTCGGTGTTGCCTAATTTTAGTGTACAAATGTTTGGCACTAGTTGTTTGAGGTAGGTGTGTGTGTGTGTGTGTGCATGTGTTTGGCAGGTATTTACAATTATTTTTTTGAAAAATGGTTTTCTACGGCTGTTTTCAGTGGAAATCACCATCAAGTTAAAATCTAAGAGGTGGCTTACCAAAAGGTAAAGTGCAGAGCACTGTGGAAAGCGGGGACAGTGTACTCCAAGTCACGTGACTTCACACGAGGCGCGAGGTAATGTGGGGAACGCGCACGTTCACTGTGTTTAACAAGTGGAAATTGCACCATTGTCCTGATGCCACAGCAAGACCACGCGCCCTGGTCCAACAGTTAAGTTCGGTGACTGTGTGTGACAGCTCTCACAGGGAGGTGACTTCTCCACGTAATTGCGTGCTTTTCCCTCCGATTCATGCTAAGATACCAACGGCTACACTCTCATCCGTCCTCAGGAAGGCATTTTGAAAATTATTTTTTAAAACTCCATCAAGTTTGCAGATGAAAATATCAGTACTGTGTATTTTTTCTTTCTGTTGTGGGCAGCGAGGGTGCTGCATGCAGGTTCTTGCCAACAGCGCTATATACCAAGCTCCTAAAGCTTCCTGGTTAGGCAGAGTTTTCATCTTCAAAGAGATTTGAAAGCTTTCATTTACCAGCACTTGCCTAGGAGGTAAGGGTTATTCCCATTTTATAGGTGGAGGGAGTGGAAGTATGAGTTACCGGCCTGGGGCCACCCAGGGAGCCAGGTGTCAAAGGGTGACTCAGCAGGGGACTCATCTCTTAGCTAGATGGCTCCTCAGCCCTTCTCTCTAGTGCCATTCCCCTCAAGAGCTCCACATCACTGGTAACATAAATCTAGAGGCATCAAATAATCCAGAAAAGAAAAGAGACACGAAGCCTGTCTATTCTGTGGCTGCGTCTCCACTTCAACCCTGGGAAATCTAGACATGATGAAGGAGGATTGCAAGTCCCAGGCCATCTTGGGAAACTTAGTGAAACCCTGTCTCAAAAGGATAAGGGCTGTGCTAGGGATTTAGTTCAGTGGTGCCGCCGCCTGACTCACAAGCCCAAGGTTCTGAGTTCGATCCCTGGTACCAAAAAAAAAAAAGGAAAAAGAAAAAAGGCTGGGAATATAGCTCAGTGGTAGGCAGTGAGGCCCTGGGTTCAATCCCCAGTACCACCACCAAAAAAAAAAAAAAACCTAATTAGGTCAAAATCATTCAAAACTGTGTAAAATTCTACAAATATCGGGTAATTGTTTTTGTTGCCAGAAATGACAACCAGACTGCTTACGGAAGGGGTAGGACTTTTCTAATTAGGGGTCTAATTGTTTCAGTGATGTGCAGCAAGGATTAAATGGTGTCACAAAAGAATCCAAAATCAAGGGAAGAAAAGACTGTACTGGAGGAGAAACTAGCATTATATGTTGTGTATATTTAGTAGATGAAATGGCAAAACAAGCTGATTATTAGTTTTCATCACATGCAGCTGGACCACTGAACACGCAGGGGCTGGGAACACGGCCACGATGTCCTGAGCCACTGCCCTGCATGGACATGGGGGGCGATGACAGAGTGGGAGAAGCCATTTCACACCCCCAGAGCACACGGTCATTTACACTCAGGAGCTGAGGTCACCACCTCCAGAAGGGTGGTTTGAAAATTTGGGCAGTCACATCAGAAAAAGCCTCTCTTCCTCCCAGCCTCTCGGCAGCCCCCATAGCCAGGTGAAGTTCAGCCCCTCCCCTTGCCCTCTCCGCTGGGTTCCCTTGGGCAGGGCCCAACCTGCTTGGTCACCTTTGGGGGCCACCAAACTGCAAAAGCTCAGAGCTCACAGAGTTGCTCCAGGGAATGAGGTGGTGACTCTACACCCACCCTCTAGCCAGCCTTGACACACAGGCCTCAGAAGCCTTTAATACCCCGGCAGTTGTTAGACAGGGGATGAAATGAAGTGACTAATCCATGAAGGACTCGAGCCATTTTACTGAAAATAAAATCAAATGCCTTAGGGTTTTTCTTTTTAATCTTTATTGGTTTTCCTGCTTGCAAAAGTAATACATGTTGGTTGTAAAAATATATATATTTTTTCAAACATCAGAGAAACGTGTACCCTAACAAGTGTCAAGTCCTCTATATTCTCAGCTCTCCAGCAAAAAGCTGCCAACAGCCAGCAGTAAAAGATTATTATTATTATTATTATTATTACTATGTAAGACATAGTTCTTTTCTGCTTTTGCAAGATACACAACAGTGGTTGACCTGCTTGTTCTCGGTGTGGACGCCAAGTCTGTCCACTGGCCATGTCCTGGTGGGCCAGCAGGGACCCTGCCATCCAGCCCACTTCGGCTAAGTTAGCGGTAAGCACGTGAGCGAGCGAGAGAGAGAGATTCCTGGCCTAACATCAGGTCCGTACCGTGAGCTATTTCACTATTACGAGGGACAGATCCCTGTGCCATGGCAGACCCTGAGTGCCAGTGCTCTGAGGGATTGTGGGGGCTGTCACAGCATTTGGAGGATAAGCAGCTTTTCTCCATCCTCACTTTGGAAAGAGCTCTAAGTCTGGAGAACAGAATTTCATTTTGCCGTAAAGCAGGATCCCTTATCTTCAACAACAATAGTAATAACCACTGTTTATTGCATGCCCACTATTTCTAAGAACAGGGTAGTGTGCACATAGAGCAAATACATGTATGTAAAGATCCTCCAGATGCCAGCTCGCTCGTGACTTGTATCATCAGATCTTCCAGTATCAAACTGGGGCTCAGAGAAGGTAACTAATTTGCCCAGCCTGAAGGATGGTTAAACCTTGGTTGGCATCAGTCACTTTACGGTCCAATATTCCAGGTAGAATTTTGCAAAATGGAGGAAAAGGGCCAAAATATTTTTGGTTATTTTCAGTTTCAAAGTAGGCAAATAACTCTCAGGAAAAGGTCCTAATATCAGCTCCCAAGTGGTAAGTTTAAACAAGTGACTTAGCTGGGGTCTTTTGCTCCTCAGTAATGATTGTGTACCAAGAGCAAAATCATTTTTATTATGAGAACAACTTAGCCTGGTAGTGTAGCATAGTGAGAAATTAAAAAGCAGACAACATGTTGGGCGTAGTGGCCTATACCTGTAATCCCAGCACTCAGGAGGCTGAGGCAGGAGGATCGCTGGGAGGTCTAGGCCAGCCTGTGCTACATAGTGAGTTCAAGGCCAGCCTGAACTACTTAGCAAGACCCTGTCTTGAAAAAACAAACAAAAAGAAAAAAAAAAAAAAAAACCTTACTTTTAAACAAAATGACAAAGTGTCCCCAAATCTGAGCCTTTCCACTTAACTGTCTGAATTTGACAATTTATTAAGCTTCTCTGATCTTCAGTTTTTACATATATAAAACAAATGCAGCAATAAAGTAATGATGATGGTAACCATAGTATCTATTGCATAGGGCTGTCGGTGATAATGCCTGACACATGATGAGCATAAATATGGATTAGATATCATGAGTGATTAGCAACCCACTGTATTGTCAAAGAGAACAGTCCTGACCCACAGAATGAAGGGATGTGTGCCTCTCTTGATTAACTTTATTTATTTTTTTTGGTACTGGAGATCAAACTTGGGTCCTTGCGCTTGCGAGGCAGGTGACAGTACCACTGAGCTAAATCCGCGACCCTCAACTTTATTTTTTAATGATTTGGGGGAATGGGCATTGCTGTCTGGACCATTATACCTCGCAAGATATTCCTGAGGACTCTGTTATAATAAAAACTATGGGCCGGGCATTTAGCTCAGTGGTTTCGAGGCCTGCTGCACAAACACAAGGACCAGAGTTCGATCCCCAGTTCCAAAAAAAAAAAACTAAAAAGCAAACATTTTATATTAGCACATGTACGGTGCTTGGTGACCACCCAGAGCAAGGACCACTTGGTTAATTAGCATGCTTGCCTTCCAGGATTCCCTGCTGCCCCTCGTCACCAGCTCCAGAATTTGGCCTCTGCAGGTGTGCAGAGTCTGCTTAACTTACTTAGGGTGCATGAGAGAGCAAATCATTTAGATAACAGAGCTGAAAATGTGGACAAATTAGAATTTTCCATTAGCAAGACTGTGAAACCAATTCATGGTGAGAGAGAGAGGTCTTGCTTCAGATACTCCATTGCACAATAACCCTCTTTGCTGGGATCAATATGTATGTGTGCTAATTTAATCAACATACTTGTGAAGGTTGGCAGTGGTGGTGCCTGATAGAACTGATCCTTTGAAATGCTGGCTGAGCTCATGTATGCAGCATTTATATGGAAGAGACTCATCATTTATGTTGAAAATATTATTTTAGGAAGACAACGCTGCCCAAGAGAAGATAGAAAAGCTGGCAGGATGGGAAGTAAAGGGCTTCTTTTCTGTGGGACTGAAAAACCTAAATTTATGGGATTAAACTGCCTTCCTTTGGAAAAATATATGCAAGATGTGGCTTAGATTTTCCCCCCCTCTTTGATTCTGTAAATTGGGTGATGGGACGGGCTCTTGTGGATTGCTGGATTAACTGGAGAGATGCCTAAGTGTCCCACTCCCTTCTGCAAATGTTTGCTTTCTGGAAATATCAACACATGTGAGTGAGTGATGAGCTTGCACCCGGAGGGCTTGCTTTTGGAGCAGCTGGGTTTCAGTCATTTCGTAAGGAGCACTTACAAAGGAACAAGTGAGCACAGAGGGCTGAGCCAGGACAGCAGTTTGATCTGACCTGGGAGAATTCTGAACCTGTCTGGAGAAACCTTTCCATCCCTACCATGACACTTCTAGTGATGCATAATCCAATTCTTGAGCCAGCACTGCCCACCAGAGCTCAGCACAAACACAGTGGAACAGGGACACTCAACTTGTTCTTAGTCCACTCATCCTAAGCTTCGTGGCTCCATACAGCATGTGACGTCAGAGCCTGGGTACCCCTGAGATCCGAGAGACCTTGGAACTTAAGCAAGGCCAATCACCAAGGAGACAGGAGCCTGACTCGGACCAGCAGTCCTGTAACCATGGCACCAGACTGCAGGTCTATGCTGCTCTCACCAGGCCATGAGCCATCCCAAAGCAGCAATGCTGGGCCGGGGTTTCTGCCTGCCAAAGCAGACATATCTTCCACTTTGAGGACACTGGAACCCTCAGCAGGCACTTTGGTCACTGGCTTAAGCATCATTCGCTCATGATTCACAATCCGCTAAGAGCCAGCCAGGTGATCAACAATATGTCATTTTCAGTTTGATCCAGATACAGTTTTGCTCATTGCTTCCCGTGCGGCCTCCCCGGGGCCTTTGTATTTGCCTAAAGGCCTAACCACATATGCTTGGTCTCCCCACTCTTAAAGAGGGGATGAAGCTAATTCATGAAAGGCCCAAATTGAAGATGAGCGTTGTTCTCGCTGCCTCAGATAGTTCTGCTGCTGGCATAAACTGGGGCCTCAAGAGGTTTGCTTATCTCCAGTTTCTGCAACAACAGCTTGAGTGGAAACACTGGTGGAAGCAGCTCCATGTTGGTCTTTATTTCACATATAAATTTATTTCTGTTCAATAGGTGGTCCAAGTGCTTTGTGTTGTGTAATTATCCTACTCCTGGTGGGTCAGGGTGAAGGAGACTCGTTCTCATTACAGCCTAACCCATGTGGGAAAATCCAGACAATAACTCTCAGCTGATATCACCTTTGAAAATTTCTTACTGCTTGGCTTCTGTGAGTCTGGAAAATGCCGGGCCTAACTCTTCCTCCTGAGCAGTGCAGTCAGTCTGTGGCACAAACCTTTCCCTTGACTGTGTTAAAAATATTAGAAGGGCCATTAAAGATGATGCATGATTTCATATTTCCTAAAGAAAGTGAGGCAGACTTGCAAATGACAATGTTTGCTAAATGCAACCTCAAACATACTAAGTTGCATAACCCAGAATATACCTATTAGAACTATTATCGGGGTGTGGATTAGCTCCGGATTATACCAGTCCCCATTGCGGGGAGTTAGCAGGACCCATAGTTTCTAAGGAGGTGGCTTCTTTTGTGCTCTAAGTATTGAGTACAGCATCACATCATATCCGAAGTACACATCTGCAGAAATTCTCTCGGGATGTGAGGTTATATTAGAGGAGCAAGGAGTGGGTATTGCATCACGTGATATCATGTGTCATTGCTCCGTGTGAGGCATGGAGGGAAGCAGAAACTGTATAAAAAGGAAGTAGACTCAGGCACTTGCGGTTGAGTTTGTGTGCATAATTTAGCTGATAATCTGACATGATATCCAGCAGTGAAAACCATGGAAAGTAAAGGAAGCAGAATGGAACATTCCAGGTAAAACGGTGACCATGGCCAGGCTGTCTGAACACCTCAGATTGGTCCTCTTTATCTCACAAGTAAATTTGGTATTATAGATGCTCTAAGAACTTTCTTTTGTCTAGTTATCCTATTCCTTAAATTACTATTTAAATTCTTTATTATGCTCTCACTCAAGATATAATGTGTTTGCCTAGAAATGTGCTGTGCCATATTTGAGAACACTGGTTTAATGTATGCTAATTATTTGATTAGTCTTCCAGCATGAGGTATCTTTAAATAAGCGGGTGAATAGACACATGCACACTGTACCAAGAAATCAACTTCAAACACACGAAAAACTAAGCAGAACCATATCCTACTTGTCATGATTCATCACTATTAAATTCAGATGAGATATTAACTTATGGCTGAAAGATTTTGACTGTATACAAGTGAAGTACTTTTTAATAGATGACAACTACGTTAATCTTTTTTAAAGATGAATAAAGAATTATGAACTTACCATCATATGTAAACCACCAGTATTTTGAATTGGACCATTTTCCTGAGTACACCTGACTTTTTTGAGTATATTTTTCTCAACCAGCTACAAGACTCAGCCAAGACAGACTAATGACCTTTTAAAAATAATGATGGAAAGTGATATCGGAGGAAGCATTTTACTATCTGCTTTGCTCTGAGCCTTAAACTGCGAACTCTCCAGTTCTTGAAGGCATTGAAATGCTGATTCCAGTCTTCTTGTGGGTTCTTAAACACCTTCTCAAATGACCCATTTTAATAACCCGAAAGCTATTATATAACGAGCAGCCATAATTTAGTCCAGGGCTCTAGGGGGACCCTCACAGTTCAGCAATGAATAGTTAATGCAGTATAATGTTTAGCAGGTTATTAGTTTTCACTATACAAATGCTGATCAGGGAACGCTTTTATAAGGTGTTTAAAAGAAAATGTAATTAACTGGTTGCGTGCTTCTGTTGCAGCTCAAATTGAAATTATTCCATGCAAGATCTGTGGAGACAAATCATCAGGAATCCATTATGGTGTCATTACATGTGAAGGCTGCAAGGTAAGCCTTTTCAATTGTTGTTGTTTCTATTAATGTTACAATGTAGCTCTCTGGTTTCTATTTTTTACTAATATGTTTTAAATTTCAACTCCTCAGAATTCTGAGTGATGGGAAATGACAGGATGGAGCAAATATTGAATATTAAGTTACAATTAACCACTCACCAGTCCAATTGTTTAAATACAGGGTGACCAAAAATTGCATATTTTTTGTTAACTTTTATGATACAACAGGAAATATAAAAATGACAATTATATCACATTTATTCAGTACAAGAACTGACTAGTCGAAATGACGCTTGCCCGAGCAAAACTCAGGATAGTCAGTATGTAAACAAACATGATGCTGGGGGTAAAATGTTAAGTGGTTAAAGAAGCTATGTGCTTTTACTCCTTCCCAGAGAGGATCTGGAGACTGAAGAAAGGTTTTGAGCTTTGTTTATGTTTGCCACTTCCAGTCCTTGAACTGACTGAAGCAATGAGCTGTCTGGTTATCTTTTGTAAAATCTAGACTGCTATCCTGCCCCTGCTACAAAGTGTCTAAAAAGGTATTTCCAGTAAGTTTACTCAATTTGTTTGAGTCTCACTGTTCACTACACACGTTAACACATCCAATTGGTTATGGGAAGGCCTCCCGGAAGAACTGAATGCTAGAGCTGGTGCCGCCATTTGCCCACACTGTTCTGTGCATGTCTTTACCTTCTGGTGACCCTGTTTCTTCATCTAGGGAGTGGGTATGACACCAGTCTCCCTACCTTCTAAGGCTGTTCCAAGAACAGAATGAGCAACTGTAAATCACGTGGGAATGGAAAATAAAGATGTTTACCCTAAGAACTCAGGACTACCCCTCCCACAACCCAGATTGCCTGTCATTTAAATTTCAATTTATTAAGATTTAAATCCTCCTGCTTATATTGGAAGGGCCTTGAGACAGCTTATAGGATAAAACAGCACAAAATAAATAGGAGAGGAGCTTTTAAGCATGCAGGAGGCCTCTGAGACAGCTGATTGCTACAATCAGGCCTGAATTAGCCCTCAGGCTTTTTGCGGTTGAGGCAAAAAAATAAGATCCACAAATTTGGGTTGCTTTCCTTTAGTGAAACCAGAAAGTACAATGTCATAAAATTCAAAATCACCTACGGACACAAATAATTACTGAGACTTTGGGGAAATTAGCCTAATACTGTCTTTAATTCTTCATTTTACTGTTAATCATCCTAACCTCCTAATTTCTTTCGATTCTTCATTTCACTGTTAACCACTGTAACATTTGGGAATGTGTACCTATATCCGTGCTTCACACTCACCCCAATTTCATGAAGCTGGAGATTTCTGCACACCACCACACACACTTAATCCATTTTTTAAAAAATTACCTGCCTTTCAGGAGTGAGGAACTTGCTATTGCAAGGTGGTTTTGAGTTATGCTTCTCTGTGATAACCCTCAGTGCCTGTGGTTCTGGATTACCAAGAATAAATGTCACACCCTTTTCTTCTTCACTCTGCCCTCCCTCAAAATTAATTAAGGATTGAGAGGATGATCTGCCCGTGGCAGCTGTCACCCCATTGATTTTCAGAGTTGATCTGGCTGTCCTTCACCCGCATCTTAAGCGTGTCCCAGCTAGAATAACAGGCCTTTCTCATGAAGGGCAGCTACACAGCGCCACTTGGCTCTTAGCCCTGGGCACCATCCTGGACCCCAGGTCACTACTTGTCCCTTATTCTTCCCAAGAAAGGGACTGATCCCTCTGAGTCCCGCCTGCAAACTGCACGGTCTGGGAAGTGAGTCTAGGGGAGGGGGCGACTCTGTATGGAATATTCCAGCAAGTTGAAAGGTTAATGAATGACATGCTATTCGGTAAAACCTGAATTGAGTGTTTACATATGTATAATGCAGGCACTTTTGCCCCATAAGAAAAAATAAAAATAAGAAAACTAAGGGCAGCTACTACTCCATAGTTATGCTTTTTCTAGATTCCTTGCCAGATCCTGTCCCCAAAGGCTCATTGCCAAAGTGGTTTTCAGTTGTCCATGGTTCTTTTCCTCCGCTCTATGGATTTCATACAAGGGAAGGCACTGAACAAAATGATTTTATTAACAGACTGGGACCGTGTCCAGTCTGGGACTTATTTAATGTTTCTTTGTGACACATACAGTATTTGTTCTGCATTACAGTTTCGCTCTGCTTTAACATTTTTTATTCCTAGTTACACTGAAGTCAAGAGATTTCTGCATGGATGTTATTTATTACGTTCTAACCAGGTGAAGTTGGTTATATCATGATGAATTATAAATAATTATGTCTGTGATAGTATAATTGGACATAAGGAAATTTCTAATTAGATACATCAACTAGATACCTAATGAGAGAAAAAAAGTGACTATTTCCTGAAGAAATCATGTTATGAGTGTATTTTCGATTGCATTTTAAAATCAACAACCTGAAACCCTAAGAAACTGGAAACCCTATTTGATTGCTGGGATAGTTAGGATAGTTATCTGTTTCCCACACATTTGCCTGGGGGAAGCAGCCCCTTTGCCCCCTGCTCACTGGGTCTCCTTTGCTGCCAGGACAGTGACAGTCTGGTGCTGTGCTCTGACTGCCCCCAGACTGGCTGGGTTGGAGTCCCCACTCAGCCTTTGACCAATGTGAGCACCTTCCAGGTGCTCTGGACATCAGTCGGTCCCGTCTGTCACTGAGGACAGCAACTGTCACTGTTTCAGAGTTACCGTGCATGTTCAGGTAAAGTGTGCAAAAAGTGCCAGTTATGTCGCAAGCAATGACAGAGAACCAGGCCAAACCCCTTAGTGCCTTGGTAATGTTGCTCGGTATGGTCCGATAGTATTGCAGCCACTGGCACTTTCTTGTAAAGAATCTGCCAGTAAACAGTAAGTCAAACATGGTGGCACACACCTGTACACTCAGCTACTCGGCAAGCTGAGGCAGGGAGATGGCAAGGGTGAGGCCAGCCTAGGCAACTTAGAGAGACCATGTCTCAGAATGAAAAATAACAGTTGTGGAGGTAACTAACCTGCTACTCCCTAGGTTCAATCGCCAGTACTGGAAAAAAAGAAAAACGATGTAGATAGGAGCACTCCAGTGGGACCAAGAGCTAATCCCTCCTTTGAGCAGTTTCTAGCCTAGTGGAGATGCAGCCCACACAGGGAGAGGTAAACACAGGCACCAGAACTAAACTGGAGTCTGGCCTCGTCTGTAACGTGACGCAGCAGTGCATGTCCACGCGGCGGTCTGTCCGGGGATGGAAGGCGAGAGGGGTGGCAGAGGCGCAGCACAGGGGAAGTCTGGGTGGCATTTACTGGATTTGGGGAACATGTGGAACCAGTCTGATGGGAGCAAAGGGCCGCTTTCTGGGCACAGCGGAAGACAAGAGTAGGTAAGTTTGCCTTCCCCCAAGTTGTAAGGCTCCACTATGCAAATCTTTTCTCAGAAATGTATTTTACTACTTGTTTTGGCAAAACGAGGAGACAGACTGGGAAGATTCAGAGAGGCACAGGTCAGGACACAGGGCTGCAAGGGTTTTGTGCTGTCGAGAGCATCCTGGGGCTGGTTAGCATGGACTCCCAGCTCAGGAGGGGAGGTGGAGGGGCGGGCAGAGGAAAAGACCACAGACTCACTACGGCCTGCGGGTGGAGGGTCGGGCCTCAAAGCGAACAGAAACATGATGTGTTTAAAAATCCCAATCGTTAGTCAAGGTGTCCTTTGGAGAAGGGCTATGACCTGTCATTCAGTCTCAGTTCCTGCCTTCACAATGAGATACAGTGACAGCTGGCATGATAATCCACACACACTTTTTATCTACCTCCCTTTAGGCTTTTTAAACTATACATTTTTTCATGGTAATGTACAATGCAGTATCTGGGCTAATGAATTGGTTTCTGATTACATTTAAGACCCTTTGCTCTTGCTGAGTAAAAAATAGCAGCATTCATTTGTCAAAGGATTTAGTCATCAATTAATACATCTAAAACACAAAACACAAGGTCCTCTGAAAAGCGTCCTCTTCCAGGCAGTAAAGAGAGAATGTGAATCATTTCCTTGTATTAATATTCTCTTCAAATAACAATAGAAAGCCTTTTCAAAGACACCTAGTGTCTATAATTGATACTTTTTTTTCCCCATGCAAAGAAATGGGCAAAGCAACTTCTGGCGCTTTTTGTGTATTAGGTTAAAGAGAAATTGCCATAAATGTGCTTTTTAGCCCCAAGTTCTTTTTCAGTGAATTCTGATATTTTTACTTAAATTGTGAAACTGCCCCTGAATCTATTGGGCCCACTTTTGAGCACTGATGTATTCATGCTCAGGATTAAAGCTGGCCCAGGGAGGGCCCCTCACGCTTGTCTGAGAAGCAGTGACTGTTCTCGAGGTCTTTGCCCAGGTCGGATGTGAATGTGACAAATCTCAGGCAAAACAAACATCCGGACTCACCAAATATGCCCTGAGAGGTCAGCTTTCACAGTGTGAAAGGTCAGCTTTTCATTTGTGCAAACAATTCTGCAGGGAGGCCAGTCATGGATGGAGCAAGAGTGGACTTTGGGAGATCTGAATTTCCGTGATTTACTGTGGCCAGATGTATGATGGTTAGACTCCCCCCCCCCAACCTCGGTAACCAGAGATCGAACTCAGGACCTTGCACTTGCAAGGCAGGCACAGCACCTCTGAGCTAAATCCCCAGCCCTGCAGATGTACGATTGTGGTGCGGCATCGGCTAACTTTTGCAAACAAGATTGACTGTTCTCTTCTTCCTCATTTGCTTCTTAGGGGACTATTATTCCTGTCTCCTACCCCATTTTCATTTTATCATCTCCTCGATCTTAATCTAGACAGGCATGCCTCTCTTTCCCCCTTGGTAAAACTGGGTTACCCTCTTGCCACCTTTATCCAGATAGGTAACTTTCTCCCTATATTTCTTCTTCCTCACCCTCATACTTCTATACATTCTCAAGAGAAGTTCCCACGAGAGAGAAAACTGGGGCATTTCTTACAAGATTCTCTGCTCTTGGCAGCCCCAGAAATAAAATGAAAGGTAGACATGCACCCACTTTAACAATCCCCCAAATTTCCAATTTTTAGCTGCACTGGAAAATACAATAGTTTGAGCAGCCATAGGCGCATTCACAATAAATCACAGCGTTATGAATAAATCTTGGTTGTCAAAAGCAAATGTGTAGCCGTTCCAACGCGTCTGCCATTAGAATTCAGCAAGGCAGCTGTCAGCTGTTTTCTTGTAATTAAACAGCCAATGAGCAGCTAATTAAGACATATGTGTATACAGAAGTGGAAGTGGGTATGTTAATGAACTGTAGGAATCAATTCATTAAGTGAAAATTGTCAAAAGACCAAACATCAGATCAGCATTTCAGCCTGTGCTTCAATGAGAAGCCCGGAGCAGGAGGAGACCCCTCTAAGAACCTCCCCAATTGCACCCACAGTTCCCCATAGGGGCAAACTATTAATAACCCCAATAGGAAGTGCCATGTACATCTCAAAGCCTTTTATGAAGTAGATTAGCAAGTGTTT
Source organism: Heterocephalus glaber (assembly GCF_053883595.1). NCBI lineage: Eukaryota > Metazoa > Chordata > Mammalia > Rodentia > Bathyergidae > Heterocephalus > Heterocephalus glaber. The sequence continues at coordinate 3,759,580 of NW_028258414.1, read as the reverse complement.
CCCATAGGGTACTTAGGACCCTATAAAATGCCATCTCCCTCACCTGAAATACAGAACTTTTGAATACAGAACTGCAACACGGCGTGCTTTTTTGCCATTTATCTTGGGTTTTCATGGTCCAGTCTGCCCTGCATGTGTGCCCCGATGCTTTTGGGTGGTGTATGAAGAAGTCTGTGGCCTTTGAAATGAGAAGCATCCAAGACTGAGGAATCAAATCCCAGCCCCTCGTCTTACCTGCTGTGTGATTTGGGACCCATAGCCTCTCTGCACTTTTTCTCATTTGTAAAACAGATGTAAAAATAGCATCTTTGCAAATGATAAGGTGTGGTGAATCACAAGGAAGGTTTGCAAAATGTTCTACACAGTGCCTAGTATAGAATAGGTGTTCAGAATGTGATTGTCACTACCACCGTTTTCCCTCTGGGTCTTCATTCCAAAAGGATCTGTTGACTTTAAGTACTTGGAAACAAAGAGGCAAGGCAGTCCATGAGGGAGACCGATTAGTGACAAAGCAAGGTAAGGGCTGTTGCGGGGTCGGGGGGGGGGGGGCTAAGTTCAGAGGCCCTGGGAAGGGTCAGGTCACAGGAAGTCTCAGAAAAAGTAAATTTCTCTATGAATTCTGAAAGGAAGGAGAGTTTCCATCCAATGGCAGGGAGAGGCTTCCATGGGGGAACTTAGAACACAGCTGTTTACACTTGTTTGGCTGGTGACTTTAGGAAGAGGCACAACAGGAGGTCATCAGTAGGGAGCCACTGGGAACCGCTAAGCAGGATAGCAACATTTATGTTTCAGGAAGAGATCTTTAGAATGAGAATGGAAACAGGGCTACCAGTTGGGCCGCTGTATAATAACCAATTCAGAAGATGACAGATGTGGAAACTTCAAAAACCATTTCAGTAAAGATGGAGAGAAATGGATGGACCTGAGGACTGGGGTGGTGATGAGAAGCTGCCTGAACTGGCAGCTGTTTGGGTGCGAGTAGACAGGAGGAGGAGAAGAAATGAAGCCCTTCCGCCTTGAGTAGCTGGTAAGGGTAGAGAGAGACACCTGTCACTGAGCGAGAGGACACAGGGATGTGAGGATGGGAAGTGGGCCCTGGGCTGAGGTACATTCAGCTCGAGGCTCTGCAACTCGTGTGGGTAGAGGGAAAGGGGACGGAGGCCCTTGCAGGCCAAACCACGTCCTGGGGTGAATGCCTGTCAGGAGTCTGGAGGGCTCCTTCAAACAAGCCGATGGGGACATGGGGACCCAGTGAGGACCAGGCTCAATCCAGTCCCCTGCCATGGCAATGGGCTGTCCAGAAAGCAGAGCATCTATAACTGGGGTGTGTCTCACTGGTTCATTTCAACAATTTACGCATGAAAAAAATGTACTGTATTCCTTATTGTAAATGTTGTGTCCACAAATGAGTCTTGTGAAATGCTCTCAGTGCTTTTTACCCAGCTCCTACATCCACGCCTGTGGTTGCAACTGATGAAAGTCCATAGTCCAATATGAATTTTGGTCAGCATTTCATTTACAAGTAAGAAAAATGTGAAACAACAAAGACATTTTTCGAACTTCGGTTACTCATCAGTGATGATGTGTGAACGGCTTTGCTGAATCAGATAATAGTTTTCAAATACTGGAAGAATATTTCCTTTCTTTTCTGCTGTTCGCAATGTATTGGCTCTGAATATGATGTACTTTTTGTTTTACCTGAATTACTGTCATTTCCGTTATGGTTTTTAAATTGAGACAACAAAATCAAGCCCTGGGTTTGTAGCATTTGCCAATTTCTGTGTTATGAATCGTCCTACCACGTGGCCATTTCAAGCCGCCCAGCACGCCATCTCATGGAGTGCAGAGTAGAGATGAGTAATAGTACTATCATGGAGAATTTCCACCATTCAGATACAACTGGCATAAATGACCTCAAGAACATAAATAAGTTATTTTTTAATAATGGTTAAACAATTGGATTTAACAACAAATCCCCTGAATACACTGGCCTCAGTCCTCATCTTGGGGAGCGCCAATCTAGTGGCGCTGGTGGACAGATCCCTAGCATCCAGCTTTACTGGGCTTCTTCTAAACATTAGGGGATAGACTTTCCCAGAGAATGGAAGGCAGACATCAGAAATAAAACCCAATGAAAGGCCCTTTAAAGGTGAGGCAAAATAAGGCAAGAGATGTTGGGAGAAGCCTTGGAGACATAGAAATTGAGGCAGAGAGCTGATGTGTAGGGGCTTTGTGGTCACAAGTTGAGTCCCTGCCCTCAGTCTTGTTGGTCCAGTACTTAAATATCTATCCTTAAGTAAGAGGGACCGGGACTTAAAATCAGGATGCTGGCATTTGAGCCCCAGCACCGACACCAGCTGTGGGAATTTTAACAAGTCATTCAGCGTTCCAGCTCCACTTCCGTTGTCTGCAAAATCAGAAAATTAACAAGAGCAAAATATAAACTTCAGGGAGTTTTTGTGGGTGTTTTCTTTTTTGACCTATAAAAGTAGCAATTGCATGGTATTCGAACTAATATGTATCCCTGAACTATATTTCCAAAGGTAATAAATCTAAAAGTGTATTTTTAAAAGCTTCCCGGTGACTCTGATTGATGACTACTGGACCTGATTACTACCTCCACTTCCCACTTCCGGTTCAAGAGGAAGGAAGGAATGTCTGTGGAATGACTGCATGTTCGTGTACGGCCACCAGGTGGCGGCAGTGTGCCGCTGTTGCACTAAGTAGCAGTACCTAAAGTTCATCGCGAAGGCTCTGCCCCAGCCCACCATCTTTGTAACTGCACATCCTCATGTATTTTGATATCCATAAAAACCATGCTTTTATGAAAACCAAAAAGCTCCTTAGGAGCTCATCTTTTCGACATAGGTACAAAATTATGTGCTCAGTAGCCATCCCAGTGAGCTTACACCTTCAGCGCTTTCCTTAAGGTACGGGCTTCCCAGGTCCTCCCCATGCTGCCGGCACCATCATGAGCTGCCCCGGCCCCTGCAGCTCAGGTACTCATTTCTCAGAGGGACTTGCTTCAGGACTGCTCCCAACCAGAACACACCCTGCTTCTCTACCTGTAGGTCAGAAGGTACCACCTATACTCGCCACTTTTCTTCCGCTCTCCTCCTCCTCCTCTCATGCGTGTTCTTCAGCTTTAGCATTTTATCAGTTCAACTTCCCAAATGCTTAAACTTGAGTAACCCCCAAGGCACGCTGAAAAGGTTTTTAAAAAAAAAAAAAAAAAAAGCGGCCTCTGTGGTATATACACACAATGGAGTAGCACTCAGCCATAAAGAAGGATAAATTTGAGTCATATTCGGGCAAATGGATGCATCTTGAGACCATAATGTTAAGCTCAATATATCAAACAAGATTAAATAGCACATGGCTTCCCTTTGATGAGGAAGCCAAAGTATACATTATTTATAGAGAAAAATAAGACAATAGGAAACATGGAAGTAGACCTTTTGCGGATGGGAGGCAGACCTAGGGATGGAGGAAGGAAAGGAGTAAAAAGGATTCAGATGAGCTGTGTGGACGTACCAACACCCCACGATGAATATTCCTTATGTATTGGATATATGTACTAATAAAACATTTATAGAAAGAAAGCTGGCCACTATTCATTTCCTGCAACGCAGGGCTCGGGGTTTCGGTGACGCGAGGCTTTCCCGGCGTCTCCTGTCTCCGCCGTGTCCTGACAGCCCCACCAAGCCCGCATGGCTAGAGCAGGAAGCCCGCTCTGCCCTTCGTCGTGCACCCTGCGGAGCTGAGCGGACGAGGCTGAAGAGCGGGCGCGCCTGCGTGCACCCCCAAACCCAGACGTCTAAACAAATGTCCTCCTGTGAGGAGACCGCTCGGCTGGGAAGCAGGCACCTGGCTGGGCCTCGCGGGGACGGTGACGGTGCAGACACCCGGGCGGCTGTGGAGACACCGCTGCCTGCGCCGAGCTCCTCGGTTGTCTGCGGTGCGGCTGAGACAGGGGTGAGAGGACGAAAGGGGGCGTCTGTGTGACTCCGCGTCAGGCCCCAGCCCTGCAAAGCTACGTGCTGAAGTGAAATAATACCCGGCCAGAGCATAAAGCCCCAAAACCATGGCATCGGAAGGCTGTTTCTCGCGTTGCTTGTGGGCTGCACCCGGGCCAGCCACAGGAGGGTCTGCTGTGAGGCCTGGGGCCCCGGGCTGCCTGGCGAGCCGGTTCACACCGACTGAGCTCACGAGACGGGACTCTTCCAACGCCAAGGCCAACAGCGCCGCTCGAGAAGGAAGCCCCGAAATTCACGCTGGGCTCTACTTCCTGTGCGGGGTGGGTCCGCGCCAGGTCACTGCACCTCAGGTGGGCTCGGCTCTGTTCGCCTCATAACAGGGAAAGGGGAGTCAGTGCCTGTGCCTGTTAACGTGAAATTGTGTGCCACTGCGGGGCACACAGTGCCTGGCACGCAGGAAGTGCTGCTACCGCGACCCACCATCCCCGCTCCCTGGATACGGAAACAGCCACCATGAGGAAGCCATTTGTGACGCTCACAGATCCCTACACACAGGCCCCAGGCCCGCCATGAGGGCCACAGGAGCACCGGGGGATCCAGAGCAGGAGAGTGACAGGAAAACTTGGGCCAGGGCCTCTGTGGGGTTCCCACAGGAAGGCAGTGTGCAGCAGGGTAGCAGCCTGGCTGTCATCGTTACAGGCACTGGGGCGTGGCTCTGCTGCTGCAGCTGCTGCTGCTGCCTGGCTGTGGCTCTGGGCTGGAGATGCCGGGGGAACAGACCCTGGAAGCAGAGTGCCCAATAAGGGAGGTGGTTGGGTGTCTAGGTTCAGGCTTGTATGGAAAGGCCTGAGGCAGTATGCTTGCTCTCTGTGGGGATCAGGTAGCCCAGGGTAGTGCACTACCTCAGGGTCAGCAGGGCCCTAAGATATCAGAGCATCAGAAATACGGAATAAAGCTGTGTGTGGTTTCACAGGACCATCACCCCAGCACTCTGGGAGGCTGAGGCAGGAGGATCTCAAGTTCAAGCCCAGCCTGGGCAACTTAGCAAGACCTGGTCTCAAAACAAAAAAAATAAGAAGAGCTGGAGTCATAGCTCAGTGCAGAAGTGTGAGGTTCCACTGCTATACTGCAAAACAAAAACCCAGAATGAAAAGATGTGAGTAATGCAAGCACACATTAAGGCCTACCGTCATGACACCCTCTCCGAGCTTCTACAGACAGAACAGGCTGGGGTCACATAAGGCTGCGGTGCCAGCATCCCAGAACTTTATTTATGGCTGGTGTGAGGTAAATTAATAGATGGGAACTGAGGTAATGTAGCATGGTTTTGTTACTGACCCGACCATTACTCCAGAGCTGGGCCTAGTTCTGGATTTCAGACTTTTGAAAGAAGTGACGGAATTGGAGAGGATCCTGAGAAGAAATACGAGAGGTGGAAAAGAACCTAGGAGGAGAGGTGACAAACACTGGGAGGGGGTCTGCAGAGGTCCAGGAGACGGTCTGGTGGCCTAGGGTGATGGTTCCACTGGAAGGAAAAGAGAAGATGGACAATGACAGTCATTGAGCCAACTGTTAATGGGCTGAATGCGAAGCTAACAAAATTCAGCCCCCACTAACAACAGCTAAGCCCTACTTGTCCGGAGCGAGAGATAGAACACCCTGCAGCTCTGATAGGGAGCTGCATCTCTGCCCACAGCAGACCTCCCCAGGTGACCTTGATACCTCTTTCCAAGGACTGACGTCCCCGGTTCGTGTATTCTTGAATTCTCTCCATTCATCCCCAAAGAGGGATTCACTTCTTACTTCCTCTTCACAGAGGACAACACATAGCCCACAGCTCTTCTGAGAAGAGACTGCTTTATAGAAGAGGCCAGGCCTGATAGAGGCCAGATTTAAAGTCAAATAGAGAGTCAGAGATGCTGGGCCCCTGGCCTCGCCCGTGTTTAAGTTAGCAAGCAGCTTAGTGGAGTGCGGGAAGGGGTGAGAGGCCAGGCTCCTGCCCCGCCCCCCATTCCCAAAAGCAAAGAACTGGGGACCAAAGTCACACACACCATACATATCGCCCTGGCCCATGAAGCCCCCTGGTCACCCACACAAGGAACTGGAGGTACTAGACTGCTCTTGCCTCACATGTCCTTCCATTGCAATAGTGTAGGAAAAAAACCAGAAAACAAACAGAAAAATTCTGAATCACCTGGGACCCCACCCACCAAACCAACAGTTCTCACTTTGGTGCATAATTTTCCAAGTTTCTTCTCAGTTAAATATGTGGGTTCCTTTTTTAAAAAAAATTACACCGTTTAGCTCTTTAGCTGCTTTTTAAAAATTCTCCAGTATATTTTTCTGACCTCTTTCTAACAGTAATTGCATTTCTGAACTACCATTGTTTTGCAGGGGCTGAATTCCACTGTAAGGGTGGGTATACAGTAGGACTTTTGGTTCACTAATGTTGGACATCTAGGATCCTTCTAAATTTTTTCATATTATAGGTAGTGCTATGAAGAATATCCTTGTGGGCTGCATCATAGAAATGACTGGTTACCTTATTTTTCTTCTGTGTTGTGCCTCGCTTAAAAAAGGGGCTGGGGATTTAGCTCAGTGGCCCTGCACCTGCCTCACAAGTGCAAGGTCCTGAGTTCGATCCCCGATACAAAAAAAAAAAACACCCCACTGAAAGATAAGCCAATAATAAAAAGATAACCCAAACCCATCATATATTTGCAAATTAAGAAATAGGTTTCTAAGGAATGGATGGGTTAAAGAAGCAATCTATGGAGAATTCAGACACATTTTCAAGTGAATGATAATGAAAATAGTACATAGTAAAGCTTATAGGCTGCTGGTGAAACATGCCTAAAAGGAAAACTTGTAGTTTTATAAGAGAGTAAATATTAAGAATCAATGAGCTGGGAATACGTAGTGCTGAGAGTTAATAAAAATAGGATTCTCGGGGTCCATGAGTAGCTGCTTTTGCACATGCTCTCGTTTGCAAAGCAGTGCTTAACATGCAGAAGAACCCTGAGGAACATCAGCTTGGATCTGTCAAATCTTGAAGGCCATGGTTCTGCTCACTGGTATTTCCAAACTAACCGGGATTGAGGCCCATTCCCACTGACCCATCGGCCACCAGAGTCCACTGTGCATACCAGGACTGCACACAGTTGCATTTGCCCCGACTCTGGGCATCCCAGAGGAATATTTGTGTTTACTGAACTAAAAATACTTTCAATATAAAGTTTAAAGATAAATCTCTTTTCATCATCTCATCAAACTCATTGCTTTTGGTCATTTGAAGCCAAGAACGGGAGCCGATCTCCTGCCTTTGACATAAGCAAGTGTCGTGCAGTTAAAGAAAGTTCTGCATGTGTAAGGGATGGAAGATGAGGCTCTGGGGATCACTTTTACTCAAGGAAAAAGAAGTGACTTTAATTTCATTAATGGTCTCCTGGATGATGCTGCTACAAGTTTAATTCTCCATTAAATATTAATGCCGCTCAGTGCTTAGCATACTGCGTTTAGTGTCCTACCCGTGGAACTGACACTAACCTGTTTTATATTTTATAACTGAATCACAGGGCTTTTTCAGGAGAAGTCAGCAAAGCAATGCCACCTACTCCTGTCCTCGTCAGAAGAACTGTCTGATTGATCGAACCAGTAGGAACCGCTGCCAGCACTGTCGGCTGCAGAAATGTCTCGCCGTGGGGATGTCTCGAGATGGTGAGTGTGTGCAGCTTGACTGCCACAGTGGCCTGGAGTTGAGACAGTGCAGGGCCCCACCCTGGCTCCTCAGCTTTGTGGAATCCACAGCAGTTGCCTTCTCTCCACATACCACTAGGGGCAGCAGAGTGGCTGCGGGGAGCTTCAGAGGATGAGGGTCTGACACTGAGAAGTCCCTGGGGTTTTTGACACTTCAGACATGACAGGTGGATGAAGGTTAGCGTCATCTGAGGGCCTTGATACCTACCCTTCCCACAAGCAGCCCCGCAGAAAACACAAGACAATCATCACTTGCCTTACGCTAGTGAGTTTACTGGCAGCAGGGATGAAGTAGCTGTTGTGCTAACTGGATCTTTGGAATCCCAGGCCAAAGTCAAATATTTGTTCGGACAGAATGTGTGGAAATAGCTTCTCTTAATGAAATGAGCATTTGCACTATTTTAAGGACTAGAGACTGTCTACTGTTCTTACAGACATTTTAAGATCCTCCTGGAAAACTATCTTAAGTGCACTGAATAATCAACACCAGATTTCAAGACGGTTATTCTTATATAGGGAAATTAGGCGGAAAGTACAGCTAGTCCGTCTTAAGGACTTTTCCAAATATATCAGCTGCTGTCTTCAGAGATCCCTTTGAAGGAAAAGGTCCCATCCAGGGGAGTTTCAGTCAGTGGGAAGCCTGGCGTCCCCAGAATCAGAGGTACCCAGGGTCTGTGGACCCGCCAGGAACAAGTCCACTTCTATTCCTACGGTCTGCATGGCCACCCTATCCGCCACTAGAAAAGTTTCTGTCATCCAAAGACTTCAGTCACAGAACTTATACTGTATTCTCAGAAATTCCCAAGACACGCAGCTCTGCAGTTCACCTTACAGTGACACCAGGGTGACAAAGTTAGGTGTACTCCTTACCAACCTGGGGTTAAAATCATTAGTTCACTTAGGAGCCTGAAAGTTAAAGTCACAGGTGGTAGGTGCATTTTCTCAGGAGCTGGCCCCTTTACTTCGCTTTCTGGATGATAAGATTACTGGTGTTGATGTTAAAGTTAAAACACAACTGTGGAGTCTCACAGCAGAGTAAGTTTCACCTCTGGGTATTAATTCCCTTGGGTTTCTGAGAGTAATCTTTTTCAGAAAATGAAGTGCCCTCAGGATACCTTCTGGAATTTTTATATATAACTCAGCATGAGGCCCTGAGTTCAATTCCTGGTACCAAAAAAAAAAGAGAGAGAGAGAAAGAAATAACACAAGCTAGGTATGGCAGTGCACATTTACAATCTCAGCTACTCAAGAGGCTGAGGCAGGAGGATGGCAGGGTGGAAGCCCGGCTGCAAACTTAGTAAGACCCTGTGTCAAAATAAAAAAATTTTTTCAAAGGGCCAGGGCTGTAGCTCAGTGGTAGAGCACTTGCCTATTATGCAGTAGCCTGGGTTCAATCCCCAGTACTACGAAAAAGAGAGAAAGAAAGATGGGAGGGAGAGACAGAACAAACAACTGTGGGTATGGAAAGAATCTGGAGGCTTATAAAGTCACAGTCCTGAAATCCGGAGCCCACATCAGCTGTCAAAGCAGTGCCACCTAACGTCCTTACCTAAGTGGTAGCAAATGACAGCTGGCCAGTGTTCTCCATTCATTTGTTTTCCCTGTGCAGAGCGGCAGCACATTCCCCTCAGCAGCAGGAGAATCCCCCACCTGGTGGGTGGACGGACACCACCTCCGTTTCCATCTCTCCTGCCCCAGACTCGGGTAGCCAGGATGATGGTCAACAGGACAGGTTCACCTCCGTAATCAGGACTAACTAACCACAGTTAGGGGAACTAGGGCCCCCAGCAGAGGTTTTAGCTGCAGGTAAGAGTCCAGCTGAAGCAACTTAGAGGGAGAATTCAGAGCAGGCAATCAAAGGCTTCTGACCCCACCCCCACTTCAGGAGAAACAGATTCTGATTAATCTGGAAAGTTGCTGAGGCCATTGCTCCACTTTAAATACAGGGGCCCATTCCAAGGAGAAGCGTTATAGATGCAAATCCACCCAACGGGAATCTAATACAGTGCTCTACTGGAAGATACATGAGAACAGCAGAAACTGTCACTTCAAGATGGGTCTGAGGATTTCCCAGGGGCTTCCAGGGACCATGAGTGGAGGAGGGGACTTCTTAGGTCAGGGCCAGTCAGAGGTGCTGTAATTCGGAGAATTAGAGCCTCATGCAGTCTGTCCGGGCCTCTGCAGGAAGCCGCAGGTGCAGCTGTCTGACACAGAAGGAACTCATTTGAGCAGAGAGAAGAGTCAGACAAAAGTGGAGGCCTGACAACTCTGCCTCAGTGTATCTAGGGGGACTGTGCATCCCAGGCTGAGCACTGGCACAGGAGAAGGTCCAGGCTGGCTGCATGGTGCAGCGTGAACAAGCCCCTTAAGTTACATCTCGGGGTACCCTCCCTGAGCCGGCTGCTCCAGCGATGCCCCTGCAGGTGCTGGGTCTGAGACATGGCTTTTCCTGAGTGTGTGTGCCAGAGAGGGATGGAGCCGGCCTGTGTGGGGCAGGATGGTTTTGACAAGGGGACAGTGTCTGACTTTGTGGCCGTGGGGCTTAGGACTGAGGCGGCTTTTCTCTTCCAGCTGTGAAGTTCGGGCGGATGTCGAAGAAGCAGAGAGACAGCTTGTATGCAGAGGTGCAGAAGCACCGGCTGCAGCAGCAGCAGCGAGACCACCAGCAGCAGCCCGGGGAGGCCGAGCCGCTGACGCCCACCTACAGCATTTCGGCCAATGGGCTGACGGAGCTCCACGAGGACCTCAGCACCTACATGGACGGGCACACCCCCGAGGGCAGCAAGGCCGACTCAGCCGTCAGCAGCTTCTACCTGGACATCCAGCCCTCCCCAGACCAGTCGGGGCTGGACATCAATGGCATCAAACCCGAGCCCATTTGTGACTACACACCAGCATCCGGCTTCTTTCCCTACTGTTCCTTCACCAATGGAGAGACCTCCCCGACCGTGTCCATGGCAGAGCTAGGTAAGGCCATGCACACTTCCGCAGCAGGCTGCCACCCACAAAATGACCAGGTTGCTAAAGCACTGCAATGCACCTCAGTCATCCAGCTGCCCTCACTACTGAGGATTTGAACCAGGGCCTTTGCACTGAGCTGCATCCCCCAGCTAAGTTGCCCATGCGCGGCTCGAACTTTCGATCTTCCTGCCTCAGCCTCCCAGGGTGCTGGGCTCACAGGTATGCACCCCCTTGCCCAGCTGACACCCTTGCTTTTGGCAGCTTACTGTTTGCCCCAGTGTGTCCAGGAACACATTCACCTCTCAGCATCAGCAGTGAGACGGGATGAACGAATGCAGCCTTCACGGTCCACAGTGCACAGAACACTCCAATGGCCGCATGACCCTCAGAGTCACTTCCTTTCCTTATACTCCAGGTATCACTTTGTACCTGAGGCCACTGGCAGGCAGGCTTGTTTTTGTTTTTTTTTCCCAGTGCAGAATTTTAAAATTTTTGAACTGATTGCTAAAATTGAAACTTGTTTTTTTCAAAGACACATAAGTGTGTCCACTTGCGGAGAACAGTGTGCTGTTTTGATACATGTATAGAGTGTGTAGTAATGGAGAATACTTAGCATGCACATCACCACTCAGAGGGAATATTCACAGCCCTCTCTTCTGGTGAGTTTCAGATATTCCCTACAAGACTGTTCAGCACAGTCAGTGCGTTGCACGGCTCAGCACCAGAAGTTACTCCTCTTGACTTTGGCTTTGTCCCATTGGCCAGTCGTGTTGTCCCGCCACCCCGACATGGACATTTGCACTGAAAAGCTCACGTTTTCAGCCCTGTGTTGGGGTGGGGATCAAATTCCACCAGGCCAACATTTGCAAATGTCAGCAGCCAACTGGTACATTGGGGTTGGGGTAGCGACTCCTGATGTCCACCTCACTAATTCCACCTCTGTCCTTTGCCCGGCCACTGCAGGTACCTAAGCTTTGCAACCTTGAAGTATGTTATAAATATTCAAAGGCAGCTTCTTTGCTTGCCAAAATGCTCTCAGGATGAATATTGATGACAGAATTGACAGATTTCACATAAGGATCACAACACCAACAAATGCCCGTAATTTCTGTCATTTCCTTGTTGCTGGGACGTGGCTGCTTCTTAGGAGATGTGACCTAGAAATGTTGATAACACACACAGTGGAAAACTTTCCACTTTGAGGAAGAGATGTTACCATCCTCTGCTATATTTAATTGATTTTTAAATATAGCACTATTATTAGAAAAACTCTGATAAGGACCTTTGCAGTATGAGAGTTTGATGTGCTCTTCCTGGTGACCCCTAACACAAGGTTATAATCCTTTGGGATATTTCAATTAGCAGCAGTGGAGGGGACTAAGTTAACACAAGGGGAGAATGAAGACCTCAGGTAGAAAGAACCAGCAGGTTCTGACTTGAGCACAGAAATCCTCAGTTCACAGAAATAATGGCTGTGTTCTTTAGATGGTTTCTCCCCATCTGTACTCCATAAAACATCTTTTAAGTGAAAATTTTTATTTCCAGTAAAATCTTTCTCCAAATAGAACAAATTGAACATTCTTTACAGTTTCTACACAAGCATCTCTTTATGGGGCTAAATTTAAATCCTCAAGCGCAGAGACATTTTGAGCCTGGTCTTTAACCACTGAACAGCATTAAAGGTGTATTGCAGCTCTTTTGATTAACAGAGAAACCTCTGAACTAGAAGCCAAGCTGAGCAGAGAGGTAGGTTTGATTTTTTTTTTCTTGAACTAGAACAAAACCATCCATTTTTGTCATGAAATCTTGGTTGACTGAGCCTTAAGCAGAACTGTAATGAAAGTAAAATTTTCAGAAATGAATAAGGATTTGATTGAAAGGTGACATGAGCCCATGAAAAATGACCTCACTCACTTTAAGTTTGCTTCCACCTTACCAGAAATACTAGTGAATCAGTCCTCTTTGCTTGTCAGATGTTCCATCCTAAGACAGAGCCACAGGGCTGAGCCGAAGTGCTGCCTTTGAACTTGGCACTTTGGGTGAAACTGCGCTAATACCTGATGGGGGCCAGAGATGTCCAAACGCCTCCCCCAGGTCCCCAGACAAACAGTCTTTTTTCACGGTGGGCATCTCCAGTGCAGTCGGGGGGCCCTAGGTCCTCAGGCTTTGTGCCCTTTTAAATTAGGGCTTTTTCAAATGCATTGGAGCCTTTTCCACAGTGAACTAACTCATCACTAAGAGTAGCCCCAAACTCAAAACTAAACTGGAAGGAAACAGTGCAGTGGCACACAAGTAAGACCCTGCTTCCAAAAAAAAAAAAAAATCTAGAAAATTAGAATTTTTGAGAAAAGCATAAAATTGGTTTCCAATTTTCTGTGTCATTTACATATGCAGAATAGTTCAGGGGTCCAAAAGTGACGAGAAAAAGGCCCAAGGTGAGCCGCACCACCCCCAGAGCAACCTGAAACTCCTTGGTGCTTCCTCAGAGCTTCCCCTGCCACCTGATGACTCTCATCAGACTTTAAGCACATGAAGCCAACTGTGCAATAAGAAAGTGTAAATTACCTTAGCCTACGTCCAATCCTACTTTTCAATAATAGTATCCACAGCCTTTCACTTGCAGTGGAACACGTCTCCATCCTTGGGTAGGAAATGCTGCCCTTGAAGTGCAATTCCAGCCTGAATTATATACTCCCGATGAACAACCTAGCTTCCTCCTTTTTTAAAGTTCTGCTCCTGTGTGGCGCCGTAATTGTTGATTAATGCTGACATACTGGACAGAGAGTGAGAAGACGTCGCCCCTTAGCAGTCCTGGTCCCGCTCCTGCTCTAAGTTGGACAGCCCTGTGAAGTCACGTCCCCTGTACCTCCAGTCACCTGCAGTCCCCCTCCCTACAGAGTGAAGCCTGAACACAGACCTGGAAGCTAGGCTGTGTTCAGATCCCAACCCTGCCCCCTGCTAGTCATGACACCCTGGCGAAGTCACTCAACCTCACTGCGGCTCAGTCTCCTCAGATGTAAAATGGAGACTACCAGTTCTATTCTCCCGGAATTATGATTAAGTGAGGCAGGGGGAATACAGTATACATATGTTCATATATTCACAATACATGCGAAATATACGAGTCTGGTGGCACATGGTCAATGCCACATGAGTGTTAATTGTCACCAATTGTTGATAATGTCACCTGAAATCAGCAGAGTTTAGACCAGATCATGTCTAAAGTTCCTTCCCACTGTGAACGTCTGGGACTCCGCAGCCAGAGTTTCCATCTGATGTACCTAGAAGGTGGCGGCACTGATGAACTAATCGTGGTCGAGCAGAAAAAGGGACTTGCCCGCTCCACCCCCCAACACACACGCACACACGCACGCTCGCACACACAGTGAGACGTGTGAGAGCAGACTAGAAACCCAGTCTCTGTAGTTACTAGGTATGTCACCATTCACGGTGTCTGGAAAAGGCCACACCCACTCTTAACTTTTAGTCACCCCTTCCATAGTCTCCTTTGATGAAATGGAGATGTAAAAATTGCAAAATATCTAAAATCCAATCTATTTTAAATTAAAATCAAAGACAGTGAGCAGTTGGTGCGAACGCAGCCACTGCCCTCTACTGGTACATCCTGTGAATTGCACTGCCCGTTGTCTCGCTTATTGGCTGTTCTGAAAGCTGGATACAATGAAGCAGGGGTGAGTTGCAATCATTTCTTTTCCCTAAGTACTGGCGATCGAACCCAGGACCTTGCACTTGCCACGAAAACGCTCTACCACTGAGGCGCATCCCCACCCCGGTAACATTTTTGAAGATGAAGTGAAACAAGATGCTGACTCTCTGGTGTGGAAAAGCAGCATACCCAGAACAGTACAGTATGAGCTGCTTCCCATGCCCTGTAAACGGTCAGCTTCACTTTTTTCATACCTTCAAAATGGGCTTACATTCCAGGAACACTTACGTAGTGAGAGATCTTTCCACTGGAGTTAGTTCAATGCCGTATTTATGCATTGATGTTCTGGTTTCTGACTCCCGTTACCCTTTCTCTTTACTCTTCATAAGCACCACGGATTCTGAGACACAGGACTGACTGGCTCCTTCCTCTGTTGGTTTCTCTCTTTTTTTGCCTTACTTTTTTTCCCTCTGTTTATGTTTTATTTTTTATGCCATCTATCCATGCTGTTTTAGCGTCTGTGTGTTGCCAAATAGGACCGTTAAGATTTATTATGTTTCTGTGTCTCCAAGGAGATTCTCGTTTCCAACTCCATTTAGGTGAACCTGCTCTGTTTTCACACAAACAATCTCCTTCTGTTTGAGGGAAGCAGTAACAAATTTACAGACAAACACTCTTTTGAGTGTTGTCAAATCTGCATTCAGCACCACTGCCTATTGTATATCCAGGACTCGGGGAGAAGGGGTCATTTTTGGGTGTGGTTTCTTATTTGCAGATGTGCGTCAGTTCTTTTAAGCACATGCTTGTGTGCATACGTGTGTTTTGGTACTGGAGATTGAATTCAGAAAGCACTAAGCTACATCCCTAGCCCTTTCTAAAAAGAATTTTAAATTTTGAGACAGGCCTTGAACTTCTGATTCTCCTGCCTCAGCCTCCCGAGTAGCACCACTTTCTTTCATCAGTCTCTTTTCCCATACCAGTCATTACCAGCCTGCTCCTCACTCGTCCTCTAGCAGCCTTATTGGTCCTCCTGCCCCGCCTGTGCTCCCACCCCCCCACCCCCCCCCAGCACGAAACTGCTCATCCACCGTCTCCAGGTGCACTTTTCAATCCTGCTGATTGCTTGTTACCTCAGGTCCAGATTCAATCCTCCCACTCAGGGGCCAGGCTCTTCCCTGTGTTTCTACTTTGACATTGTTGTCCATCACAATTACCTGCCCCCGATAAATGCTGTATGTGTTCTTCGTCCACCACCTCTGCATGGAGCTGGTCCACCTCCCAACACCCCAAATCCCACTGCCAATCTTGCCGGTTCTTCAGGGTCCATTGCAACCTGTCTGCCAAGAAACAGCTCCCGGTTCCACTCAGTCAACACTGGCCTCCCCCCTTCCTAATAGTGTCTTTTTTTTTTTAATCTCCTGATGTAATTCACCTTCATACCTTATTGCCTGATCTCTTCAATTTTCCTTTTCAGTGTGTCTGCACATGTCCACAGATTATAAATTTCCAAAGAAAATGTCTTTGGCATCTTAGTATCATCAAACTTCCCACACTCAAGTATAATAATTGTACACACTATGTAACCCTTCCAAGTGCTCAGCTATTTAGTTTCCACAGCAGCCCTATGAAAAAAGTACTACTTTCTTCACTTTGGAAATGAGGAAACCAAGGCAGAGAGAAGTCAAATAAAACATACCTAGGATCCCACAGCTAATAAATCAAAGCTCAGATGCAGATCCTGACAGTCCAGGGGCAGGGTTTCTCTCTTCATTGCACTACACCTACTCAAATGTTAGGCCCTGCAGTGTCTGTCCTGCGGTCTGTAGGCAAGACAAAAGAGGCATACCTGTCTTCATAAAATAATATTATTTCCTAGTTTTTCATGAGCTTTTCAGGCTAGCATAAAAATGCCAAGAAGATGTCGATCATTCCCCTTAGCTCTCTAGGTCAGTGTTGGTTCATTCCCAGACACTAGTGAAACACAGAACAAGGTCAAGGTCAACAGGTCTCTGAAGTCACCAAGCCTCCTCATGAAATGATGGCTTTGCAATGTCCCGCTCCTCCCTCCCCATTCCCCAATCCTGAACTGTCCCAAATGGCTTGTGTAGATGTGGAAAGATTGTCAGAACAGGCCCAGCACACTGCTTTACCCTTGTTGCTTCCTAAAGTGAATGCCGGGTGGAGGCATCACTGAGTATCCAAAGAAGAATGTGCCCCTTTTCATGTCTGTGATCTCCTGTCTTCCCTCTTAGAACACCTTGCCCAGAATATATCCAAATCACACCTGGAAACCTGCCAGTACTTGAGAGAAGAGCTGCAGCAGATCACGTGGCAGACCTTTCTGCAGGAAGAGACTGAGAACTATCAAAACAAGGTACAAACTGGAGGGGCTGGCTCAGGGCTGAGGCCACACCAGGGAGGGTTTGGTGGAGGAGATGTATTCAAGAGCACCAAGTAGCCAAAGTATGAGTGTCTTTTACCAGACACCAGATCTCTGATTTAAAACCTGCCTTCCCTTCCAAAGCTGATTGTGTGCTTGAGGCTCTTCAATCTCAGTGAGATGCCAGCATTTGAAATTTCCATGATAACAAATTCTCATTTTATAAAGATGCACATATCTCCTTCAATTTGTCAGTAGGGGACTAGATCAAACAGCTTCCAAAAACCTAAATGAATAGATTTGTCCTAGTATCACAATGGAACTTTTTAGGAAGTTGATGTGAAATAATCTCAGCCTTCTGTTGCCAGGGGTTTACACCAAGGAGTTTATAGCACATATGAAAACAAGGTTTGGAAGTTATGATTGTAACTCTGACCTGAACCTAAACCTAGCATTATGAACCTGCCTTTCCTATACAACCCCCCAGTCAATAAGCCACTATCACAGGAGGGTATGCTGGAGACGGGGAACATCTAATTATCTGTTCAGCCTTTGGTAAATGAAAATGCTGTGAGTTTTTTCAATAATCTCAGAAACTCAGTCCTTTTGAAAGGACTGTGGAGATTATCTAGCTTAAACTTCTCTCACGTTTCATATGGGGAAACTAACATCCCTTGCCTATGGCTGGAGAATGGAAACACCAGGACCAGACCGACTCCTGGCTCCCAGTTCTGTGTTTCTTAGACCCCAGCAGATTGGGGAAACAAGAGTGTCATGCGACAGATCCAGGTCACTCTGTAGCTGGCTCGGAAAGTGAGTATATTAAGGGAAATTAAGAGGCCAGGCCAAGGAATATGTCACTCGCTGCCTTCAAGGCAGCAGGTAACCCTGTGGCCAAAGCTGCAAAGGAGAGGCGAGAGAGCATTAAGAAACAGCAAGGTCCTTAAGATGGGATTTCAGAGTCAGACATGCTGGGATTTGAATCCAGCTCTTACACCACCTAGCTGCGGAACCTCTCTAAGCTTTCCTGTCATTTCTGGATGATAGATAAAAGTCCTTATGAAGATGCTAGGAGACAAAGATGTCATAAAGCATCTAGCTCACAGTAGGTACACAATAAATTGTATTGGCTCCCCTTTACTTGAAGGGGAATGAAGTGTTATTAAATGTCCCAAGGCAAAAAAATCATTGCTTGAAAGAAGATCCTACTTGGCTCCTCTGTGGCCTGGGGCTAAAGCAGTGGCAGGTGCTGCTCTCCTCACTTCTCAGCACCTTATGTTCATAGCTTCTTCCACCAGTGCCACTGCCATCCACAAGAGAGGCATAGGAGGCAGCAGAGAGGACACAGAAGCGGTGCTTATAAGAAATAACAAGGCCATTGTTTATTTTTTTATCCTCTAGCCTTTTTGAACCTATTTCCAAAGACAGATTTTACAGAACAGGGACAAACAAGTTGTTCCAAGGATACCGGGTGACCTGTGTGTTAATATTTCCCTCTGTAACAGCAGCGGGAGGTGATGTGGCAGTTGTGTGCCATCAAAATTACAGAAGCTATACAGTATGTGGTGGAGTTCGCCAAACGCATTGATGGATTTATGGAACTGTGTCAAAACGATCAAATTGTGCTTCTAAAAGCAGGTATGCACTTTGCAAGTAAATTCTGATGTCTCTTCCTAACCTGCTTTCGCCTGCTTGTTAAAGAAGTGCTTGGTAAGGAAAGTGTCGAGAGCAGTTTTTTTTCTCCAGCAATAATCGCTCAGGTTTTCCTTAGCAAAAATTGAGTGCTTTTCAAGGGTTTTTGAAGCCGTGTTCAGGAAACATTCCCTCCATACTGTTTTTCCTCTAGGTGAAAGGATTAAATTGAAGGACACCTACATTCCCAAATTTTACTACCACCTGTGTCTTGTCTAGCCTCCAGGTCCTAATACTGAGTTTTTAGCAAGAGACTAGCAGAACTCAGGGAGCCGTTCCTGGTTGTGATTGCTTTGATAAATATGACTAACCACTTCCCTAGTAACTCTGAGACTCCACTGTGCAAGGTCAGGAGTATAGGCCAAGTCATTTGTAAGTCAGTCCTCATTCTGAGAGGGCTGTTTTAGCAGGATGGTCAGTGCTTACAGTGGTGAGCTCTCCACTTTTGCACAGAGAGGGACAGTGACCAGGAGCCCACTGCAAGCTCCTCCGCAAACAGTGCCCACTTGCTGTATCAGAGAGGGCTCTACATTAGCACCTCGGGAATAAAGTCCTCTAGATCACATGACCCAAACCAATTCTGTGTCTGTCAGGTTCTCTAGAGGTGGTGTTCATCAGAATGTGCCGTGCCTTCGACTCTCAGAACAACACCGTGTACTTCGATGGGAAGTACGCCAGCCCTGATGTCTTCAAATCCTTAGGTAAGGACATCTCAAGCTGCCTTCCTGGATTTTCAGTCAGGGCTATGGGGAAAGATGTGGGTTAGGTGAGGGCTCTGAGCGAATAAAATGAAAACTCGTTATTTGGACCAAAAGTAAGATTTCATACTTATTTTACTTATAGAAAAGTCCCATATCTCAAGTGTTTTTTGTGTGTATTCCATGTAAAGATCTAGATTTTCATTTTATCCCACTGGTAACTAAAGAGATTTATATTCTATGTCCTTCCATTTCCCCTTCCAGATTTTAAGAAACCACATTTGAAGGGGATATAAAAAAGCAAGCAAGGAACATAAAGTCTGCCATTCCTGACCCCTCAAATAACATTTAATGAGGAGGAAATGCAAATATCAAGGAAATAAAGTAGAGCTAAGTGAAACTATGACATATACTTTATAAATTATTTTGAATTTCTGTAATTTAAATAAAGTGGAATATAGTCATGAAAAACAATGAGAAGGCATCCAAATTGTGTTAAAGGATCTTTTTTAGAGTTACCTGACACATGCTGGGTGTGGGGTAAGTGTAGGGCACTCCACTGCCATTTAAGCATTTCCACTTAAGAAAAGGCCACTCTGAAGGAACAGCCACCAGACTTAACCAGTCTTTTAGGGACTGCATCATTGTTTTAGCGGACTTTCAGAGTTCATGTTTTCAGTTCGGTAAGCAGTCGCAGTAGTTTTCCCACCAGGATATGTTACTTGTTACCATTTTAAGGTAAAACGAGAATGAATTTAACATCTCAATTAGATTGTCGCCATAGACCACTAAATAGGTGGGCTCTGAAGTCACTCAGGCTGGCTGTCTCAGGCTGTACTTTCTACCTGTGTGACCTCAGATACATGACTCATCTCTGCCAGGTCTCGGCTTCTTCTCCTACAAAACAGGGCTGTACCTCCCTCACAGGGCTGTTTTGAAATATGAGAAAATCCAGAGAAACTTCTTAGAATACATGACATAATAACCATACAACAAACATTAATTACCCTTGTCAATGACGATAGCGTGGTGATGATGGTGTTAATGGTGTAGTAGTGATGGTGAGACTGACTAAAACCGATTTTTCTTTCACGATTTCGAACTGTTCACTTATATAATTACTATCCCCTCTGATCTTCAGTTACTGGATCTTTCTTCATCTGCATCCACATTTTTCTCCAAGGTTAATAAACAAAATCCTGAACTGTCTTTATTTTAATTTTTCACAGGTTGTGAAGACTTTATTAGCTTTGTGTTTGAATTTGGAAAGAGCTTATGTTCTATGCACCTGACCGAAGATGAAATTGCATTATTTTCTGCATTTGTACTGATGTCAGCAGGTAAGACGAACAAAAAGAAACTAAATGGTTTAAAATTTTTCCAGGTAAAGAAGTTTTACAAGGGGCATAACTTTTATTGGTTTAGAACACTTGAGGGGCTCTCAGAAGCAGCTGCCATTTTTGTAAAATCTAAAGTTTTTCAAAGAACATCCTGCCCACACATGTAAACTCTTTTTAGAAGACCTCATGCCTTTCAGATAAAATTGTAAAAAATCAGAATTGAATGAAACCCAGTCCAGAGTGCAACTCTAGATACCAAGAGAAACTGTAGAGTAGGGCTGTCCTCCTTAACTCAGTCTCCAAGATAACATGTCTTTTTTGTTTTTTGGTACTGGGGATCGAACTCGGGTCCTTGCACTTGTGTAGCAGGCGGCGAAACCACTGAGCTAAATCCCCAGCCCAATAACACGTCTTTTTTAAAGATTTCTACCTTTTCTTAAATCCATCTGGTTGCTGTCCACAGGTTTTCAACCAGCGCTGTTTCTTGGGGACAGTCACTTTTGCAAATTTACTGTCTTCTTACACATAAAGACTTTATCCTAATATAACCACCCTTAAGTCATTTGGAGTTCTACTGACAATTTTAGTTGCCCGGGATTATAAGGCAATTTTCATATTTTCCAAAAAGGCTGGCAGGATTGATATAAGTATTTCATCCAGAAATATAATTATTGAGAAGGCCTGAGGGGACAAGGTGGTTTTATTTGCAGTTGTATGAGTATGGCCTTAAATTCAAACGGCTATGCTTTGGAAAGGGTGGATCCTCCCTTCTTCTGAGTAGTAGTAAAAATGGAAAGGCTTAACACTGTGTTTTGTAAAGGTCATGGATCGCTTTTCCACTCCTTCAGTGGGATTTTTAAGCAAAATTTGGAAGACGGGGGCAACTGGCCTGTGAGTCTTGAAATATACATTGCAGCATAATCATCTGTACCTCGGAGGCAAGAGGAGTGGGTGGTCCGACATGGTGTTTGAGGAGGGATCCTAAAGAGTGTAATTTTTCATGTTCAGATCGCTCGTGGCTCCAAGAAAAGGTAAAAATTGAAAAATTGCAACAGAAAATTCAGCTAGCTCTTCAACACGTCCTACAGAAGAATCACCGAGAGGACGGGATACTAACAAAGGTAAGAGCTGAAGGGCTCCACTTGGCATGGCCTAAATTATCACGCTGCTAGCTGCCCTTTTAAATCATAATCCCCAAAAGTGCGCCACAGGCTACCTCAGAGATAGAAATCTCCATTTCAAAACATTCTGTTAGGAAAACCCATTACTGAGGTTAACTTCTGTTTATTATCATTGATCACATTGGGCCCTACATGAACAGGGCAATTGTAGATAGAAAGGAGTTTTTTTAAAGCATTAATACATTCAGGAAATCCTCCTCTTCCTATTCCATAAGGTTGCACATAAAGTAGAGTTAAGGTTCTGCATTGTTATAGGTTAGAAAAAGAATCTTTAAAAGAATTTAATTTAAAAAAAAAAGAAAAAGAATCTTTGAATTTAGAAGAAAAAAGTGATGAAGGACTAAAAGAGCCAGGATAACCATGTATTTTAATATTAGTCCTCTTTCCATTAAACTCATTAGTCAACTATAAATAACTTTTGTGTTTTATCAATTTCTTGCTGCTGTCCCATGTTCCCAGCGTGAGGTTTCACTTTTGCTAGTTATTTTTTGGAACACAGTTAGGATGCCAATTTAAAATATGCTAATATCCTTCAGTGTTAGTCTTATAGTATTTGGTTTGAGAAGAAGCCATATTCTTATTTTATACATTTTACTACATGAGAGGATGATCTGAACAGTATTGGGTTTTGTGTTCCTGTTTCCTTTTCTGCTGTGAGGGCAGAAAGGAGAAACTGATGGTCAACTACTCTTTTCTTCTTGATTTTGCACCTGTTACATGGGTGACTGGTGCAGGAATGGGAAATGCAAGGGAAGGACCCCTCTGGAACTTCACCCGTCTTCTTGCCCAAAAGCAAGACCTCTGTAAAATTATTTTGTTAGAGAGCATCTAAGAGGATCTGGTAAAAAACACTTCCTAAGAGGGCTATCCTGGGCTGCAGCCATAAGCACTCTTTGTACAGTGCTTTAGACTTGAAGGGCACTTTTGCAAATCATGCTGTTACCCTCAGCTGGTAAAGAGTCAATGCAAGGACTTCCATCCAGGCCTTCTGACTCGCTTCTTTTCTCAGACCCAGAATGGCTATTACAACAAAAGTTCTCTATCTAGAAGGCATTTGTTGCCCTTAGAACTGACTGGTACTAGATCTGCATAACATGTGCAGGGGATGCCCTGGTCTCTGGCTGAGTACCCGCACACCCAGGACTTCGGTTTGCCCACGTCTCCATCACCAGAACGCTTCCACAGTGGTAGAGGGTAGGGCTCGGGGTGGCAGAGCAGAGAGCATTGTGGAATAGGAGGAGGAGAGAGCGCCTTGAGCTTTCATCTGGACCCTGCCACTGACAAGCAGGGCCAACTTCTGCTTCGCATTACCATTTTAGGTTCAATTATTCATCTTCAAACTAGCATTCAGTATTCCTAGCCTCCTATGACACGACTGTATCATCATTTAATTTTACCAGTCCTCTTTCTGCAAGGTTAAGTTGCCTCAAGTGTTCTTCAACCATTATAAACAGTGTTCTAAAGATCAAGCAGACTCCTTGACTCTTCATTCACATGCCTGTTCCCACCTGACCTCCTGTCCTTTCACTTACAGTTAATATGCAAGGTGTCTACGTTAAGAGCCTTATGTGGACGACACACGGAAAAGCTAATGGCATTTAAAGCAATATACCCAGACATTGTGCGACTTCATTTTCCTCCATTATACAAGGAGTTGTTCACTTCAGAGTTTGAGCCAGCAATGCAAATCGATGGGTAAATGTATCACCCGAGCACTTCTAGAATGTCTGAAGTACAAACATGAAAAAGGAAAGAAAACAAAAATTAACCAAGACACTTTCTATGGCCCTGCACAGCCCTGGAGCGCCAACACACTGCACATCTTTTGGTGATCGGGGTCAGGCAAAGGAGGGGAAACAATGAAAACAAATAAAAGTTGAACTTGTTTTTCTCATGCATATGATTTCCATTATGCCTACAGATATGGACCCTTTTTCTGTCTCAACTTGAGTGCTGACCTGTTTACAACAGAAGGAGGGTACTAACATCGGAGGATTCCTTTTCTTGTAGCTCACTGCCCGAAGACTTTCTACAGAGTCGTCAGGCTGTCAGTTCCCACAGAGCGTCCAGCAGTGATCGGTGACGGTGTGCATAGCGGAAGTTGCAGCATTACTTTGCTCAACTTGCTCTTTGTTTCATGAAGGAAGTCTTTATTTTCTCACCGATAACTGCCAGTCAGCAGGATGGCATGAAAAGGGTCCATAGCACTGGCAACAATAGCATTATAATATATTACAGGGTAAATGGGCATGAAGACTATATATAGCTAAAAGAGATATTGTTTATATATTGTTTTAATTAATATAAAATGTAGTTACTGGTGTAGCTTTTCCTGTTGAATTGATAAGGCACTTTCATTTTGCACCTTTTTCTTTGAATTAAATGCTAGCGTGTTCACTGTCGTGTCGCATGTGCACCAGAAACACAAGTTTAACTGAGAAGGCTCGGAAGGTACGTCGGGAGGTATTTATGCTGCTGTTTACAAACTGACTTTTAAAAGACTGGCTGGTCATATCTAGAAATCAACATGTTGGACTTTTTTCCACACGTGAATTTGAAATTAGAAACAGAACTCTCCCTAAGTTATATTTTGCTTTTTGATAAGTTTAAGGATAGATGTGTTTATGCTTCATACAAAGTTGAATGATTGGTGCTGTGGACTTAAACCATCATGCACATTTTTTTAAATTAAAAAAAAAAAAAAAGCTTTTTAAAATGCCACCTTTCGGAGGCAGGGGAGGCTCATTTTACACAATTCAGTAGTCACGTGGACTCAGCCTAAACTTGGAAATAAATCAGTACCCAGAATATTTATTGGAATCTAGCTTTTATTATAAGAACCCAAAGATTCTATCTGGAACAAGCACACACTCCCCACATGAGGATATGATGCATTCTTTGAATGTTTATGCTCTTGGTATAATCTAGGAAACTTACACATTTATCTCAGAGTGATCCGATTCTAGACTAGTCCCTACATGCCACTATTCTAGACTACAGCTCTCCATATTTGGTAGACGATGGATAGGACGGTGAGGGAGGTATACAATGTTGAACCAGTTTCTCTTATTTAATATTAAATATTTTAAGCCTTTAAAGTGAAGTGGATGCTAGCTGCAAACATTTACTCTTGTATTTATCTTCACTAGAAAACTGTGGATTGTAATTTATTTTATTAAATATTTAGAAGACTGTCTGGCTTTTGTGTTGAGGTGAGAAATATTGAGTTCTTTTTGTTTAATTTCCTGTTCTTTTTTTAATCATCCCCAGTGGGGAATGGCAAAGGAACAGTCTGATGTACAAGGGTACATATTTTGAAAACAAGTGACCTTTTGGGAATGTAGGCATTTAGATTTTAATCACATCCAGAGTGGGATTCAAACTACTGGTCCAACATCAAAGACGATGTTTGTAAGGAAAAGACAGTATCTTCCATGGTGTGACAGTGGGAGTTTCTGAGAAGCGCACACATTCAAAGGCCTCCTCTGCCACAACGACCCCCTCAGAATCTTCTGCAGGACTGCGGCCCCTGCTGTTGAGCTGGACCACTAGGACTGGCTTCTCAGAGCACTTTACTCTGCTTTGCACCTCACTGATTTCCTGACTCGTTTCCTGAGGCACTTGGAGAAGGAATTATTCACACAAAAGTGTGTATGAAGCCTAAATAACATCCACATTTTTTTTCAAAAGATAACATAAAGGTTTAACCATAAATAGAAGATGAGAGTAATATTTACTTAAATTTCTTACAGGCATATAAAATTTTATGTGAGTGTTTATATAGAGAGGTTAACTGTCAGCATATAGTATTTATATTTGGGCAAGAAGGGTTAAATCAAATTTTTATTTAAGTAAGCATAGTTCCTTTAAAGTTTAATATTTATACTCTGAAAAGAGTAGCAAGCTTAGTTCAATTATTTATTTGTCCATTATATGAGGGTAAATGGTGTGGGGTCTCTTGGGGGAGGGGGTATTTTGGTTTTTGTCATTCAGATTCACTAAATTTGGGGATGGTTTTATTAAAGTATAATAACTTCTTTTTAACCAAAGCTTTCTGAATATGACCAGCCTCAGGTGCTAGCGTATTAAAGAGCAACTAAACCTAATTCCAGTGTCCCATTTGTGAATAAGAAGAGCTAATTGAACTTCTCTAAGGGTGAGAGAGAAAGTAATGTGGAACTTAAAAAGAAATTCCTTTGCTGGGGATTTAGCTCAGTGGTTTCGCTGCCTGTTGTGCAAGCACAAGGACCTGAGTTCGATCCCCGGTACCAAAAAAAAAAAGAAAGAAATTCCTTTTCTCAGAAAGGATTTTGCATGTGTATAATGCAAAACAAAAATGCTCTAATCTCATTAATAGTTATGACATGGTGACATTGCTTTTATAGTAAACCAAGACAGAGTAACACGATGCTGCTTCTAGGTGTTTCTGAAAGAAAAGCAGGTGAACTTTCAGAGTAAAGTCCACTGACAGTGTAGGAACAGAATTGTAGAGACAGAGACGTGCTTGGAGAAACTGAGGGAACAACTATTATTTGGATCTATGTTGGGATCTGAAGCTAAACAATAAATGCAGTTGAAAGAAATTCTGAGTCTAGAAAAGGATGTGAAAACATTTGCATTTTTATTTTCTTCCTAAACACCTGTGTGATGACACAAAACACTAGGTGATACCAAAACAATTATTCTTGATAGTTTATATAATCAGAGTCTCCTAAACTTAAATATCCAGTAGTCTTTTAAGGATTGGAACCACATTATTGTCAACTTGGCTCCACTAACATTTTTATATAATTTTTAAAAACAAGGTAAATGAGGTTTTGTACAAAGCATTGTACCACTGCTACAATGGTATCCAAACAATCATACCGTATTGTGAAAAAACTGGCCATGGTCACAGTGAAATCAACAGTGCAGATGAAAGTGCTTTTTGGACAGTTTGCAAACTGTGTTAAAGTTATGGATTTTTTAAAAAGTGTTCAGCATCCTAATTTGTGTTAAAGCTATGAGTTTTTAAAAGTCTTCAGCATCCTAATTCACCCTTCCTAACCTAAGGAAAACCTAAGACACTGCTTCTAAGTTTGGTTGTTCTTTATAGTGTGGATACCCAGATCTCTGTGAGCATATGGGAGTGGACGGAGGGTCGGGCGAGGAAGGCGTGTGTGTGCGTGCGTGTGTGCCTGTGTATGTGTGTGTAAGACCTGCGTGTGTATGATGTGCATGTGTCGGACCGCTTCTAGGCTACTAAGTGTCAATGGAAAAGAAAATGTATTCAAAATACTTAAATCAAAATTAGAAGATGGAGAAAAAAAAGATTTATTCTATACAAAGCCTTGTCTGGACCACTTTAGAGAGACTTCTATTTTTTTAACCCTTCTATAAATATTTGATGGCACTTGAAATATTCCTGCAATAAAATGTGATTTGTGTAAAGAAAAAAAAGATTTTGTAATGTGAAACAAAGAAAGAAAGTAATGTAATTTTCTAAAAAAAAAAATACAAACAAACAAACTTTGTATTATTTTCTTGATGGAATTTGTCTGTCTTTGGAAAACTTTTTATTTCATTGAATGTGCCATAGTAGGGATTTGTGTTTTTCGTTTTAGACAAAGGAATGGCTGTTTGTGTTCCGACATTCCAAAATACAAAGCAACGTAGCGAGTCCTCAATGCAAAGGTCTGAGCGGTGTGTCAGCTTCTCACTGTTGCTCTTTTGCACATGTTCTTCATTCCTCTCCAGTGCAATATGTACATAGAGCACTTGCGGGTGTACCTTG
Organism: Heterocephalus glaber; assembly: GCF_053883595.1. Classification (NCBI taxonomy): domain Eukaryota; kingdom Metazoa; phylum Chordata; class Mammalia; order Rodentia; family Bathyergidae; genus Heterocephalus; species Heterocephalus glaber. The sequence goes on along the minus strand of NW_028258414.1, from coordinate 3,732,155 downwards.
AACCCTCAGGGAAAAATACATATTTGTACAGTGTTTTGTTTTTTTGTTTTGTTTTTTTTTCCTTTTGTTTTTGGCTAAGGAATGTCGATCGAATCACTTGTTATTGTTGAGGGGCAGCCAGATAATAATCCTAAAGCCACTGTTGCAAACATTGATTGTTTAAATCATATGTCCTTCCAGTGCTATTATTTTAAGATAATAATAAAAGTTATTTTTCTGACAGTCCTTTGTGCTGATTGATGAAAAAAAGGGTAAATTAAGCACCTTATGATTGACTTACTGTGAATGACAATCCATCTTGATATCATTTTGGAGTTGGGGTTAAGAGTCAGAAACAATGTGCTCAGGGATCTTCTAAAACTCTTAAAACAGGGTGGCCAGTACTACTGGGACAAATTGTTTTTTATTATTAATAATAATAATGTTATCCCTCCAAGGCACAAATGAACTATGTAGAACCGTGTATGCGTGTAAACTCTTCACTATTGTCTCATTTCGTTGAGTTCAAAACTTATGTGCTCTTCGGTTTTGTGTATTTAAGAACACGAATAACTTGCAAAGCAGTGCAGAGTTACACAGTATGTTCAAAATAGAAATGCACCAACATGGTGCATCCAAGTGCAGCCCTTACATATCCTAGTTACCATTTCTCTAATAATTAAGATATTTTAAAATATTAAACATTTTATGTTTTAAACTATTATTAAGGATAAAAAATTTTAAAACCAGTGATAAGACCTATCAGTGAAATGGATAACGATGCAACTTTTTTTTAATGCCAGCAATTAACTTGTTTTCACTATGTTCTCTAGAAGTTAACCAAACATCCCTTTATCTAAAACAGTTCTAACTGACACATCTGTAGTTTGTAGATATCTGATGAACTGCTGTAGGAGCTACTGTTTAAAGACAAATCAAACTCCACTTGTATGACAGCTACTTCACCTAGCTCTTAGGGTTACACATCAACACTTTAAAAATAATCTTTGTTTACACATTCCCATATATTACTTTACCTAAAGTCAGAGGAACTCAGTCTGATTGCTGGTTCTGATTCTTCCACCCTTGGAGTAGACTACATTCACTCTATTTACCTATTACTGTTGAGAAGCATAATTTGGGAAAACTTTCCGTGCCTATCACGTGACAAAGGTACTTTCACCTTGTTAAGAATATGAAAAATTGCAGAAATCTCCCTCCCCATCTCATTGCTTCCTTCCATTTATATTCATACACACAGGTGGTTGATATTTTTACATAGTATAACATGTGATTGCCACTTATAATAAAGTTATGATACAGAACCCCATGAAAGAGACTTTATACTACAGCTCAAATTATGTGCCCAGAAATACAATTGCAACAATAAACCTTGATCTGTTGCTAATGGTGTATAACACAGGTCTTCATTTTGTCCCTAAACACCAGTACATGAAAAGGTCCCACCAGAGGTGATTAAAGAGGCCTTCCTATTGCTCTTTTTTTTTTTTTTTTTTTTTTTTTTAAGAGATGAGAAGGTTGACTAGCAATGTCTCCAAAAGTAACTGGTTTCACTTCCAGGTCTGTTTCCTTGTTTGTGTGTGTATGTATCAGTTTTGTCAGGCTCTCAAAATAAAAAAAATAGTCCAGAAGCCTGGCTTCATACCATGGAGCCAAGTTAGGGAGGGGGCATCTCCATGTTCAACCACACCCTCAGAACTTAGAGCAATAAATACATTCAGTCATTTATTTCCTTATAAATGAATGACAGAATATTCAATCCAAATAGAAACCACCTTTTTTCAGTGATGCAACATAACATGGAGTCTTGTGTGAAGAAAGTGAATCTGAATGTTTTCAAATAGATACCTAGAGAATCCGTGTCTGCTGTTTACATTTGGTGTGCTTTGCCACATGAGCAGTACCACACTTTTGTCTTTGAACCTTCTGGGGGCTAATGAATGATAGTTTGCTATTAGCTCTGATGTACTGCACATGCCATCGTGTTGTTCTCTAAGAACAACAAAATTCTCTCCCATGTTCCTTTCTCACTCACTGTTACTCTAACGTGGATGAATACTATTTTTAGGAACTTGATTATCAATGAACAGATTGCATTGGAAATGCAGATCATTCTTGAGCAATATAGTGAATATGACTTCACACAAAAAAATCTGTATGTACTGTACACATCTTCCTGAATTCAAAATTCTCTTCTTATCCACAATGGTTTGAAATCTCATATATAACAGTGGTAAATGCTTAAACATTAGGACATTAGCTGGCTGCTTCTTTAAATGTACCTGTGTTGTCTGTTGCTCCTTTTGTGGAGATGTGTTTTTGTATTGGATGTTTGGGCCAATGGGAGGCTTCAAGCTACAACATATTTTCCCAGTTTAAATATATTTAACATATGACAAACCCCAGACAAGGCTTTTAATATGTATAAAGAACTGCAGTGTTAGGTGGTTTATTTGCAAACCGTTTTCAATATTGTCCATTTTTATGGCACCTTTAACAATATTGTTTCCAAAGTACAAAAAAAGGTTAAATAATCTAGCCATAACTGAATGTCAAGCAATAAAACAAATGACTTTTGTGCATAGACTTAAAAAATACAAATTTTAGACATCTGCATGTAAATGCAATCTCTTGTTTACTGCTTTCAACTTGAGCGATTGATTCCTTATTTACTATTAACTTAAGAACTTGTAATGGCCTGTAAACATTTTCTCTCTTACTCTTCCTTCAAGTTTACCTTCGTCCCTGCTTTTGAGTCATAATATTTAATGTTGTTCTGCACATCTCTATACAGTTAACTTTTTGGCTTTCATTCTGTATAGATAAGAAAATGTTATATTATAAACAGCCTACTCAGTGCAAATATTTATCTGTTTATCAAATCCACAATATGCTGTATAATATCGGTTTTACTATATAATCTATTTTAGACATAGCTGTTTAGAACTAGAGTGTGCTATTTTTGTGTTTTTCTGATGTGTGGTGCTAGATAAGTTACTTTTGTGAACAAAAAAAAATTATCCCTTTTATTCCTAGACAATACCACCTTTGGGTCTTGTTAATTTCACTGAGTATAACTATATATTTGTATATATATACATATTATATATATATATATATATACACAAATATATATATATATCTACCTGTGCCCAACTAGCAGCTGTATCAGAGTGCTAGATTTGGGACATGCTTTTCTCTTTAAATACATACTGTCATTATATAAATTATTCTAGAGTATATTTAATTAGGATAAAATTACTTCCTTAGTATGGATATTTGACATCTATATGGTGAATCTGTTTATAAATATGGACATATGAAAATTTATTTGCATTGACTTTTATGTTTGCTACTATTTGGCTTTATTCTATATCTCCTTAGCTGAAAAATACTTGGCCAGACCTTCAAGATCCCAAAGAAACATTCTCATTTAATGGAATAATACATTTTTCTCTTAAGGAATTATATCATTGGTACTTGACAGATTTGTATACTTAACTCCTATTCTAGAATATAAGCAATTATATCAAATTTTCATGGTGGCTTGACAGCAGACTAGACCTTTCCCAGCCTGAGTCATAAGAAGTATGGAAACATCCATTGGAAGAACATGGGCCATCCAATTCGACAAAGGATAGTGTGTTTTAACATTATCTCAACCATCTCAACTAGTTCTATGAACTGAATAAAACAGCTTCATTTCTACAGTCATTTAATAATGAGCTTAAACACTTTCATTTATTTTCCCAAAACCTACTGGCATTGTTAAAAATCAGACTATATCAAATATCTAACTAAGGATGTAGTTAGCCTTATTAAATATTGATTAGAATTGTTCTGTAATATTACTGAATTTGTAAGATCTTTAGCAAAGATTTTTGAGCAATTTATAAATATAGAGCAAATGTTTCTGTTTACTGCACTTTTTGTAACTGAAAGTGATAAATTCTCAAGCCATGATCAGTGGCTCCCATGCACTGCATATTTACCCACCATTCTAGATATTTTCCATTTTTATGGAAGAGTTCATATTACCTTAATTATAAATGCAATTGTGTGGTTCATGAAAGCGAATGCTAATAGTTAACCCTTTAGAGTGAATTGGCTACTGTTTAGGGAGAAATCGCTGAACACAAATCACGTCATTCCTTAACTGTCTCACTTGGAAAGAGATTAAAACTTTTTTTAAGGCACTATTTAGCATCCTAAGCACCCCTAGGGTAGACAGTGTATCTCTTTGTGCCTGCACAATGGCCAGCACATGTCAGCATCTGCTAATTATTAAATTACAAGTGGCCCCAATTAAAACTTTTTTCCTGGGTTGTTTTGGCAAATTTATGAAGTATACCAAGCCTTATGATTAACATTTTCTTCTACAACCAAGAATAAAAACCACATTTAAAAAGACCACATGAAATGTTGATTCTAATTGTGTGTAGGTCTTGAGGATTAAGCACACAAATTTCACAAAACTCTGTGAGTAACAAACTCAGCCTTCTGTAAATATACATGCAAGTTTGAAAAGTGATACTGTACCTATAAACATATGCTGTCTGTGTACAGTATGTAAAATCTCCTTTTCTGCCACACTAAAAATGCAAGCCATTTACAAGAATCCTAAAAAATAGCATTGAACTAAAACTTTGCTAATGATCTTTATTAGAGCATCATCCAACTTCTCACTTACATTGGGTTTTCTTTTCAATTCACTCTTTACAGTAGTCTGCTTATTTCCAGCTGTTTATTTTCTTGACTCTTGAATTTAAAAAAAAATATTTTGATTCATTTTGTAAATACAAGCTGTAAAAAAGAGAGATTTAATGTTGTCTTTTAAATACTCCGATTTTCATTCTAATATGAATGTTGTTATATTGTACTTAGAAACTGTACCTTTAATATTACATTACCTTTATTAAAAGTGCATCGAACACATCAATTTTAGATGTGCTTTATGTACTGTTATCCTATAATAAAACTTCAGCTTCTAATGGAATATCTGCCTGGTTTTTGTTTGTTTTCTTTGGTTATTGAGTGGCACTCAACATAATTTTCTAGCTTTGTCTTGTCTCTAGTGGATGGTTTAGTGCTGAACCTTGATCATCAAAGTGTGGTCCACAAACCAGCAGCATGGGCATCACCCACAATGGTGCTGGAAACACAGAAGCTAAACACCACCCCAGATCAGAATCTCCATTTTTATAAGATACAGGTGATCCATGTACACATTTAAAGTTTGAGAAGCATTGGCCCATCATAGCCTTTTTTCTGTCTTTCCTTCTTTTGGGGTGGAAGGTGATACTCAGGGTCGAACCAAAGGCCCTGCACATGCTATGCTAGTACTCTACCACTGAGTTACATCCCCACCCCTTACCATATGGTAATTTTTTTTTAAATAATTCACTTTTTTCCCAGTGCTGGAGATTGAACCTAGGGTTTTACACACACTAGGCAAGTGCTCTACCATGTAACTACATCTCCAGCTCTTCTTTATTTTCTTTTAATTTTAAGACAGAAAATGGGTACTATAAGGATCAAACTACCCTTTTGGTCAGAGAAAGCAAAGCAAAAAAAAGTGTGATCTACGCTGTTAGAAATGCAAAACTGAGGATTCTGACGCTAATTCCTAGCTCAAAGGAGAAGGGTGTCACAGCCAATTAACGATACCTTCTTGATCCTGACCATGTGGCCCATCTTGTGATCTCTGTCTTAGAAATGGTTGCACTGGGGGCCAGGGATTTAGCTCAGTGGTTCCACCACCTGCCTTGTGAACACAAGGTCCCGAGTTCGATCCTCGGTACCAAAAAAAAAAAATAGCTGCACTGGAATGGCAGAAATGATGTCAAAGACTTCAAAAATGTGACTTGAACTTCAATGTCACTGCCCACCCCACCTGGTTCTGGAGATTCTTAGAGGTGACCCACACATGTAACATAAGCTAAGTATCACACCATCTTAACAGTGCAACAGCCTTAACATGAATTATTCTTAAAGTAACATCGGGACATTTAAATCATAAAATAGTCTGAAGTCAGAATAAAAGCAACTGAGTTGGGATTTTCCTCCACACATATGACAATGCTTAAGGATCTCTTATGAGCAGGAGATAGCCAATAAATATTTAAAATGATCACAAAACTTACTGCATGTAGCAAACAACTCAATCCTGCCTTTACAATGAGCAACCAAAATATACAGTGAATGTTTAAATTTTTTAATTATTACAGTAAAAGACATTGCCAATAATCCCCTTCATAATACTCCCGTCATTTCTAACAAATGTATTCCATCATTCTTGCTACTTTCTAAAGTAGTTCTGGAAGTCCTCTTTTGCCTTTATGAGATATGATTTTAAAAAATACAGTGAATGCTGCTACCTGAGTGCCATCCAACAGAAAGGCTTGTAAAAATATTATAGTGTGTCCCGATCTACCTTAGCCACTAGATCTGGCACTGTGCAACCTCCCAAAGTCAAAATGACAGTGAAAGGTAAAAATTTTCAATCAATTCAGGACATTGAGGCAGCCACAATAGCACAACTAAAGACATTCAAGAAAAATGACTTCCAGAACAGCTTCAGGAAATGGCAAGAACAATGAGATAATTGTGTTCAAAATGAAGGGAAGTATTTTGAGGTGGGGCTAGTGGCGATGTGTCTTTTACTGTAATTTTTTTAATTTAAACATTCACTGTATTTTCCCATCACACCTTGTATTTCCAACCACCTCAGAGAAGGGGAGGAGTGAGATCAAGCATGTAAAGTCTTTGTAGACCATCAAATTCTACATAACTGTAACTACTATTTCAAGGTATCTGAGGAAACAGTTAATGAAAATAATGGAGCTTAGAATATGAAATCATCTCTGTGCCTTTGCCTAACCCATACCTAACCTCCTGCTGAACATAATGACAACATCTCTCCTGCAACTTGGACTAACTCACTCCATGTGCAGGGTGGCACTTGAGTGGGAGGGTAAAAGGGTCTTCTTAGAATCTTTATAATGACCTCACAGGACAATCTGAAACGTGAACAAATGTCAGAGCAAGTGTATAAATAAACTCTGGGAAAGAAAGCAAAAGTAGTTGCATAGACTAGCCAGGAGACCTGACCACAAGACTCTCTTAATTGTTCCAGTCACTACCAAACGTTTCTCCTGAGGCAAGATAGGTCCAGCCTCTCAAAAGTGAACATCTACTGTGCACTTGGAGGAAATGGACAGGTGCTAAAGCCTCAGCTCTGCAGAACAGGTCTGTGAAAATGCCAGGCCACACTCACAGCGTGAGGGACACAGCTAGCTCCATACCTGCGCACCTTCCCCGTAAAGGTAAACAAGAAAGCAAAGATGAGGCCCAGCACGTTGAAAGCCATAGTCCGAGAGAGGCTGCTGGGTGTCAGTTAAGTCACCAGAGAAAGGAAGAAAAAAAAAGATGTCTCCATGCTTAAGTTCTGAGAAACTCACAGCAAGGAGGGAACTTTTCTGGCATTTGCTGCAACATGGATGAATGTGAAGGAAACCTCATGTTACGTGCACTAAGCCAGGCACAAGAATTCACATACCTCGTGTGCTTGCACGTGTGTGGAAGCTACAAATGTGCATCTCATATACATAGAGGGCAGAACACAGGTCACCAGGGGCTAAGGGAGGACAGCAATGAAGGGTGGATAATGCGCACCAAAATGCAGATAGGAAGAGTCAAGTAAGGTTCTGCTGCACACCAGGATGCCTACAGTTAACGAGTGAAATACGTTTGAAAATAGCTACAAAGGAGGATTTTGAACGTTCCCAAAACAAAAATGATTGACCTTTCAGGTGACAGAAATGCTACTTACCCTGATTTGATCATTACACATGTGCACCTGTACCACAGGCCACACAGAACCCCTACCTATGCACAATTACTATGTGCCAAGTAGAAGTTAAAAGGGAGGCACATTTCGTCAAAAGAACCATCCTGGATCCCAGAAGAACCACACTCACGGCTCCTACTGCCACTCTTCCCTGCCCTGCCTTAACCGGCAGCCTAGACTTGGTAGTGGCAGAAGCTTCAGGCTAGAAGACTAACAGGAGAGCCATCCTTTCACAGTATCAACAGGCATGAGCTCAAGAAAAGACCTACTCTTTTTTCTGTAAGGTGGGCGAGGGGTCATACTGGGGACTGAATGCAGGACCCCTGTACTGAGCTATAACCCCATCCCTTTTTATTTTTCAGACAGGGTCCTTCTAACTCACTAAGTTGCCCAGGCTGGGCTCAAACTTTGAATCCTCCTGCCTCAGCATCCCTGAGACGTGGGATCACAGGTGTGGACCACCATGCCCAGCTGAAAAATCCTGCTCTTTTCTAATGTCATTCACCTCTGATTCTGGAAAAAGTTAAACTACTCTTTTAACATTTAATTTGATTCTGGATTTTCTTCTCCTTCAGAAGGGAAATACTGATTCCAGTAAAATATAGTCATCTCTCAGAATTCATTTGTTGTTTAGGCACTTGATGGACTTTTCAAGCTGCATTTTATATTGCAAGATGACTTCCTTTGTGAGACAGAAATCACTTTATCCATTGTTTCATGGTTGGTGGACAAAATTAATTTGAATATCAGTCTCACCCCAAATTAACTCTGGCAACTATCTCCCAACAATCTCCGTGCCCAACACTTCTATAATGTTCTCCCTACCCTAGGATAAAGCACACACCTTCCTTTAAAAACAAATCTAACCAGGCCAGGGATGTAGCTCAGTGGCACCGGGCCTGCCTGACAGGTGCAAGATCCTGAGTTCGATCCCCAGTGCCCAAAAATAAAAATCTGAATGACTTTTTAAACTACTCTAGTTTGGAATGACCTCTGCTACCTGCCACCCTCTGTGGGACAGTTAGGTACACCGTACAAAAAAACAGCACTCAGATGAAGTTATTTCTGAGTCTTTTTTTCATGGTCCAGAGACCATGTAATATATAATACAAAATACATTTTACAAGATATCTTCTGATTAGAATTTGAACACTTCAGCCATTCTATACCAACATAACATATGCTGAGCTAGAGCATTTTGTGGGTTTCAGGATTAGCACAAATGCAAAGCCAAATCTTTCTTCTTCTTAAAAATCCTCAGGACAAACATGGTACAATAACTTTAGGAAACAATATGGCAATTTATTTTTTGTTAGTTTTTGTTTTTGCTTTTAGAGACATGGTCTCACTGTGTAGTTCAGGCTGGTCTTGCACTCACTATGCAGCCAAGGCTGGCCTCAAAATTATGGCAATCCTCCTGCCTCACTCAGCCTTCTGAGTTCTGGGATTACAAGCGTGAGACACCACACCCAACTTCAGTGGAAATTTCTTAAAAACATAAACTGAAAATCAGCCACACAACTTAGTAATCCCACTCCTAGATATGTGCTCAAGAAAAATAAAAACACAAAGTTGACACAAAGATTGCAAATCAATGCTCATAGCAACATTACTCATAATAGCCCAAACTGGAAACCATCTAAATACCTATCAAATGCTAGAGATAAACAAAGAGATATACATATATATGAGCTACTTTGCAGCAACAGAAAGGTATGAACTACTAATATGAACTACTAATATGTGACATGGATGAATGTTTAAAAATTATAAGAATCCAAATTAAGAGTACATATTGCATTATTTCATTTATATGAAATGTTCAGAAAGGGAAAATCTATAAAGACAGAAAGTAAATTCATGCTTGCCAAATGTAGAAATGACTGACATGCTATTATTGGGCACAAAAATGTTCTCGGGCAATGGAAATATTCTAACACTGGGTAGTAATGATGGTTGAAAACCTCTGTATTATCAAAAGTCACTTAATGGTACAACTAAAATGGATGAATTACAGTATGTAGATTACATCTCAGTAAAACTGTTTAACATACACACAGACACAAATACTTTCCAAAACCCAAAGAATAAAGTCTAAAAATCTCTAGAACAGTATGGAGACCATTTCTGCCCACCGCTGTAGCCCAATGGCCTTTTCTCCCCCATACAACAATGCAGTATTTTTTCCTCTTCCCCAGAACATTCAGTGCTGTTTCACACCTGAAAACCCACTTCACCCCTTCTCCATTCTCCAAGTGAATGCCGACTCATCCTCCAATACCCAGTGCAGGAAGGGGCAAGACGGCTGAGCAGAAGCGTCCAGTGCTCACCACAAAGGAGCAAAGCAGCAGGTGAAGAGCTGCACTGAGGGGACTGTAGGACAATACTGGGTATCAACTGAAGAAAACCTTGTCAGATCCAGACACCCAGGGCAACAACACATTAAGAGAGACAAAGTCTCCCAGTGTCACAGGACAGGGTCAGAGGAGGTCCTCCAAAGCACAGATGGGGAAGTTCAACTCACCCCACCCAAAGGATAAGTTATAGGTTCGCTGACTTCCATCACACACACAGAAAAAGAATTTTCAAGATTCATCAGAAGAGGCACAAAGAGGTTTAGTAGGCAGATTTTTAGAGCACATACTCAAAGAGAACAGAACATGCGTCCTCAAGACAGGAGTGCCTCATGTCAGTGGCAGGGGGTTTAGGGAGACTTGAGGTGTCCGCAGGATGGGCCATGGAGGATACATGTCCCAGTGCCTGTCTGCCACCCATCTGGTGAGCAGTGTTAAGTCTGGAAATCACTTACACAGGTTTGAAGCTGAGATGCTCTGCCTGCTTAACACTGCACTTCCTGAGAATGGCGGTTACAGGGGAAAAGTGTGGGCCCAGAGCCCAGTTTACAGCTCAGTGTTATTTTTTTTTTCTGCTCAGTGTTATTAAGACCCTTAGGAATTTTTTTAAATGAATTTCATAGAAAGGAAAATAGCTTAAATAACTGGTGTTTTGAAGCTTCAGTTTTTCCTAAAAGTGCAATTTTAAAATCATGATTTCATGGTTTTTCTTGTCTCCTTTCTACTGTATCTTGTTAGGTTTTTTTCCTACCCTACCACCTCTGCACCACTGCAGCCAGCCCCCAGTGGGTCTCTCCTTTGCAGGAGTGAAGATGAGGGTCCCAGCGGCTTCAGCATCGGTGTGGACTCCAGCAATGGTGGCTCCTTTGGAGTTTCACGGCCCTCCAAGCCTGCAGTTAATTACATCAGGACCTGATGTCTGCACTTTGGAAAAGGCATTCACAGCAGCCCCCAGCAAACCCCCAGGCTGCTGTAGCCACGAGCTATCTTGAGAAGAAACCTACTGCCTGCAATTAGACTGCTCTGGGGTTGGAAACCTCTGCATGTCCCTATCTCTGAGACCCACAGACATTCCACTCCCTGGGCTTGGTGGCAGCTGCCTGCCTTTAGTATGACACAAACTCAACAAGAGTGCTGCTCTGCACAGCAATGGCACTGCCACACAAGGGATTCAAAATGCACTGCCCATACCAACTAGGGGTTCCAAACGTGCCCTCTGAGGCCAGGGCATGGCAGATCATGCGCAGGATCACACTGGCCCCAGGACCAGAGGCAATTAGCCAAGCAGTGCCTGCCACAGCTATCCCTGAGGTACCTGTCACTAGCAAGGTGGGGAAAGAACTCTACGGTTCCACTGCTCTCCCCAACAAGGACGTGCTGGGGCAGTCTTGAGCAATGCCAGGGCTCTGACTGTGCCCTCTGTGCGCACACAGCTGAAGGAGGTCCCAAGAGTGCACCATGCCTGCTGCATTCCTGCTCACTTTCTCCCACAAAGACTTCCACTCAGAGCAATCATGTCTGGCTCCAGGTGGGACCTTCTGCTGCTCCAGCCCTAATGAGAACTACAGCTCAAAGAATAAGCGGCCAGGTACTGATCATCACCCCATGCCCAGGCGTGCACAGCTAGGAGAGGCCTAAGGTCCCACAGTTGAACAGGAGCAGCCACAGCAGCAGTAAAGAGAAACATGACAACTCCTGCTGCCACCTCATTGCATGGCTCCCGCTGTTGTTTGCCCCTACACCTTGTCTCATCACCCACTGCTGACAAGACTGGGTATGAGTGCCATGGGTGGGAGGGGAGCTGAGAGTCCTGCTCTCATCTCTCCCCATGAGGCGCTTGGCCCCACTATTGTCTCCTTTGAGGACAAGTACTTAGGCCCCCCTTCCCACTAGTGTAGCCGGTGCCTGAGACTCTTACATGTAACAGAGCCAACAGCAACAGTGCCTGATGAGACCACCATCATCCAACAGGGGCAATGACTCCCACAGCAGGAGGCGACACATAGTATGTACCCCACCCTGCTGTCCACACCACACTTGCTGGAACTGCTAGTGTTAACCCATTCTTGTGCTACCCAGAGAGGGTGTGTCTCTCCAACTGCAATATGGTGTGGACTGCACCCACACTCACTACACACAGCCAAAGAGGCTAAAGGAGAATGCACTACAGTGCCCAACAGGAAATAAACTCAACACTGCATAACAAACCAATTTAGCAAGACACATCTACAGAAGAAAGCCATTTACTAAGAAGGCGATCTCATAAAGATACAGAGATATCTATCCCACCAGACACAAACTGCAAAGTAGGAACACAATATGAAAAAACAAGATGACACCTTGAAAAGATCACAGCCCTCTAGTAACAGAATCCAAAGATATCAAAATGGATAAAATACCTGATAAAGAATTCAAAAGAATGATTTTTAAAAGCCTAATGAGATCTAAGAGTGTTGTGGAAATCTCAGAAAGAAATTCACGGAGACACAGAATTCGGATCAAATAAAATTTCTTCTCGCAAGCGGGCAGGAACGCCAGAAACAGGTCCGGTTACTATCCACGCCCCCTTTATTCAGCAGTTCCCTTTTTATATCCTTTTTAGCCATTATCTCATCCCTAGTGGTCTTTGATGTGTAAATACAATTTCAGTTCCTATTTACAAGTCACAGACAAAAGATAGGCACATATACATTGTAAATTCACCCTGGCATGGTAACTTTGTCAGGTTAATGAAGTTACGGTTAGAGTCAGATAATCGTCACCTTAAACAAGAAGTTATGCAAAAAGCAAATCTTAAAGAACACATTACTTATTTTGTTTCTACAACTACCTTAATATTCAATCTATTAAGTTACCTAAAACTTTCCCATATCAAGAGAACATAGAAAAGCAATTAAATGAAATCAGGAAGACAATGCAGGATATGAATGAGAAATTTAGCCAAGAGAGATTCTGGAAAAGAACTAAACAGAAAGTTGGAGATGAAGAGCTCAAAAAGGCAAATAAAAAATGCAGTTGAAAGCCTCAACAAAAGACCATATGAAGCAGAAGAAAGATCAGAGCATGATGACATATCTTTTGAAATAACATGTTAACATAGAAAAAAAAAAGAAGAAAACATTCAAGATCTTTGGGACACCATTAAAAGAGCAAACATTGACATCACTAGCATACCTGAAAGGGAGGAAATAAAGTTTAAAGGCATAGAAAACCTATTCAATGAAATACAGTGGCACTGTACCTCAGTTTATGAACTTAAATTTGTTTTAGGATTTGGGGGAAGTTGGCTGCGTTTGTGTTTGTGTGGGGAAGATGACCATGGTCATGTTTCTCACCCAATGCAGAGTTTGGAAACAGCAGCAAAATTTTGCCGAACACTTTTGTTTGCAAACAGAAGCATTCCTGAACCAAGGTGTTACTGTAATGGCAGAAAACTTCCCTAATCTTGAGAAAGACATGTACATTCAGGTACAGAAAGCTTAAAGAATCCCAAACATACATGACCAGAATGGAGACTCCCCACAGCATATTATAATCAAGCTCTCAGAAGCACAGCACAAAGATAGAACTGTAAAATTTGAGGGGAGAAAAGCACTAAGTCACATATAAGGGTGATCCATTTAGACTGGAAGTACATTTCTCAGCAGAAACCCTAGAGCCTCAGAGGGCAAGGAATAATGTATTTCAAGTCCTGAAAGAAAATAACTGTCAAACAAGATCACAACCAAAGGAGAAATAAAGAACCTTCTAGATAAGTAAAAAGTGAGAAAATTCATGACCATCATATCAGGGTTATAAAAGATGCTTAAGAGAGTCCTACATGCAAAATCAAAAGAAAGATAACTAGCATTGTGATAGCATATGAAAGAATAAATCACACTGGAAGAACATATACACAAGAGAGAAATAGAAAAAAGTCAAATATTAGCAATCCTGCAAACCACCAAATCATAAAGATGAATGAATACAATAAAGCAAGAATATTCAAAACAACTGGAAGAAAATCTACAAAATGACAGGTATAAGTCTACACCTTTCAATAATGATGCAGATGATCTTCATTCTCCAACTAAAAGATACAGACTGGCTGAAAGGATCTAAAAAATAAGACCCCAAAATAGGCTACCTACAATAAAGTCACCTCACAGGAAAGACACACAAACTGAAAAGTGAAAGGATGGCCAGGACAGTCCAAGGAAATGGAACCAGAAAGTGAGCGAAAATAGTTTTCCTGTAGAGGCAATGAAGGTCCCTATATAATGGTCCAGGGATCAGTTCATTATGAAGATATTAACTAGCTGGCCATGGTGGCACATGCCTGTAATCCTAATGCTCTGAGAGGCTGAGGCACGAGGATCACAAATTCAAGTCCAGCCTGGGCAAATTAGTGAAAGCCTAATTAAATATCTCAAAGTAAAATTATTCCAATAATTTATTATAACAAAATAATAATAATGACACAGGATTCCATTACTGCTTCAGAAAGTGGCAAGAATGGGATAAATGTGTTAGAAGCAAAGGGTATTTTGAAGGGATTAATGGCAGTGTCTTTTACTGTAATAAATTTTTTATTTCAACATTCACCCTAGTTTATGATCACATCATATATGATTACTAGCAATTTTTATACATCTAATGTCAGAGCATCAAGTTTTATTTTAAAAACACTATGAGGGCTGGGGATTTAGCTCAGTGGTTTCGCCACCTGCCTCACAAGTACAAGGACCTGAAGCGATTCCCGGTACCAAAAAAAAAACAAAACACTATGAGACTGAAAGGAGATACAACAGATACAATAGTCAATTATAGGGAATTTCAATATTCCATTATCATCAATAAGGAGATCAGCCAGATCCCCCCCAAAAAATTTCAATAGATAAATATCAAAGCTAAATTACAGTATGGATCAAATGGACCTAAAAAGACATTTACAGATGCTGGATATGGCAGCCTGTGATCCCAGCACTCAGGTGGCTAAGGCAGAAGGATCACACTGAGTCCAAGGCCAGTTTCAGCTAGATAGTGAGTTCAAGGCCAGGCCAAACTACATAGCAAGACCCTGTCTGAAAGAACAACTGAAAAAGACAATTACAGAACATTGTATCCAACAGCTAGAGAGTACACATTCTGTTCATTGGCACATGAAACTTTCCTAGAGTAGATCACATATTAGGCTATAAAATAAGTCACAAATTTTAAAAAATGAAATCATACCCTGTTTTCTTTCTGGTCACAGTGTACTGAAACAACAAGAGTAACTTTAGAAACTATACAGTTACAAAGAGCCTGAGTGACACACTTTTGAACAAACAGTGGGCTCTGAGGAAGTCAAAAAAGATGTTTAAAACTTTTCTTGAAACAAATAAAAATGGAAACAACATACTGAAACCTGTGGGATGCAGCAATGGTGGCACTAAGAGGTATATTTATAGCAATGACTGTTGACATAACAAAATGGACTTAAAATAACCTAATGAAGGGCCGGGGATTTAGCTCAGTGGTTTCGCCACCTGCTGCGCAAGCGCAAGGACCCGCGTTTGATCCCTGGTACTAAAAAACAAACAAACAAAAAGTAACCTAATGATGCATCTCAAGGACTTAAAGATCAAGAACAAAGCAAACCCAAAACAAAAGGAAAGAAATAAAGACCAATGTAGAAAAAAGTGAGTCTAAAAAACCACAAGATCAATCTTGAAAAGATAAACTTCACAAATCTTTAGCTAGACTACAAAAAAAAGAAAATTCAGTAAATAAAATTACACACAAAAAAGAAGACATTTAAACAGATAGCCCAGAAACACTAAGTACTGAGTTACTTTGAAAAACTATATGCTAAGAAATTGAAAACTCTAGGAAAAATGGCCAAATTTCAGGACACACAAAACCCACCAAAACTGAACCAAAAGCACAAAAAAACCTTAATGGGCCAATATCAGGTGACGGGGTTGAATCAAATCCCATTAATAAAAAGTCTCCCAACAAAGAAAAGCCGAAGACCAGGTGGTTTCGCTGCTGAGTTTTACCAAACTTTTAAAGAAAATCTAATGCCAATGCCAAAATTCATTCTACGAGGCGAGCCTTACTATCACCATCACCTGACAAGGACACAATAACAACAAAAACTATAGAGCAATATCCTTTTTGAAGACAAATGCAAAAATTCTCAACAAAATACTAGCAAATTAAATTCATCAGCAAATCAAAATTATTATACACCATGATCAAGTTCGTTTCATTCCACAGATGCAAGGATGGTTCAACAGATGTAAATCAAGCTAGGTGTGGTGACATACGGCTGTACTCCCAGCACTCTGGGATTGCAAGCCCAGAGTAGACAAGTTAGTGACTTGACCCAGTTTCAAAATAATTTAAAAATAAAAAGGTGGGGATATAGGTCAATACAAAGGCCCTGAGTTCAGCCCTCTCAGTAACACAGAAATAACGAACAAACAAACCACAAAAAGTGCAAATCAATGTGCACATTACATCACATACATAGAATAAAGGATAAAAATCATTTGATCAGCGACCAGGAGACGTGAGGACCCCCCACCTGGGCACACTCACCAGCCGACAGCTTAGCCGTGCAGATGCCTGCAATAACAGGCCCCCCCGCGCCCCCCCCACCTCTGGCCTCTTGGCTGTGCAGCTACCTGGTTCCATACTACAGAGGCACAGGGGGACATAAAGGCCATTGTCCTGAGCTGCAGAAGTGAACAACAGAGAGAGGGCCTCTCTCAGGCTCCCTGATGAAAACTGAAGCCCACTGGAAAAGTGAAGAGAATCTCTGCATAAAGGCACACCAGACCACTATGCTTGGTAAGTTGGAGGGATCATCACCTCCCATCGGAACCTGGACTATCTTCAGGGGAAGGGCAGCTGCAGCCTGCAATAGAACCTTGCAGAGTTCAACCCTGCAGGAGGACAAGGGAGCTCAACTTGGGACTTGCAGCGAGAAATCTGTCTGAATCTCATGGGTCTGTGATAGCTTACTGAGACTCACTGGCTTATAACTGCACACTGCTGCCCGTGTTGTCTATTGTGACAGCAGAGACATACCCTGAAGGAGGCCATTCATTTTTATCTATTTGTTATTTTCAAAATTACCACTATTATTTTTTCTCTTATTTTTAATTTTTTTTCTTCTTTTCTACCCTTTGAAAATTTTTATTTTTCTCTTTTTTCTTTCTCTTTTCTTTCTCCCTCTCTCTGCCTCAATCCCTTGCTGCCCCACATTGTTCTTCATCTCCCCTTTGTGTTCCTGTTCTGGCTGCCAACAGAGTTAAGAGACAATCTACAAATGGGAAACAATTTCTGCCAACTACTCCTCAGAGGACTAATAGCTAAAATATATAAAGAACTCAAAAAAATTAGATCTCTCAAATTTAAAGACTCAATCCAAAACTGGGTATATGAAATTAGTAGACACTTCTCAGGTGAAGTACAAATGGCCAATAAATACATGAAAAAATGATCAACATTGCTGGCCATTTGAGAAATATAAATTAAAACAACACAGATTCCATCTCACTCCAGAAGGAACAGCTATCATCAAGAAATCAACCAGTATAACAACTCAGATAATCATGTTCAGGTACAAACATCCAATGATAAATGTAAATGCATTGTATACCTAAAATGTACCAATAAATATATAAATAAATAAAAAAGAAAGAAATCAACCAGTAACAAATACTGGTGAGGCTCTGGGGAACCCTCCTCCACTGGTTGGTGAAATGGAAATTGGCACATCCGCTATGGAAATCCATTTGGAGATTCCTCAAAAAACTAAAACTAGAAGCCCCATTTGACCCAGCTATTCCCCTTCGAGGAATCTTCCCAGAAGACTTAAAGTCATCGTACCACTGTTATACATGCACACCCATGTTTACAGCACCACGATATATAATAGCTAAATCTTGGAAACAGCTCATATGTCCATCAACAGATGAATGGATAAAGAAAATGTGGTATTTATATACAGTGGAGTACTACACTCTGCCATAAAGAAGGAAAAACTTGAATCATTTTTAAGTAAATGAATGCACCTGGAGATCATAAACTTAAATAAGTCAGACACATAAGTTTAAATATTGATGTTTCTCTTGTGTGAGAAACCTATTGTACACGTAGGGAGCAAAATGGAGGACAGATATTAGGAAGTAGAAGAAATTTTTCAAGTGGGTAAGGGAACAAGAGATGGGGACAGGGAAAGAAGGAAACAAGGATTGAAAGAATAAAAAAGAATTTTTGTAAATGAGGAGGGAAAGAAGGGTTGGAGGGAAGAGAAAGAGACCAAAAAAAAATTAAGATGTGTTATGTAAAACTCCCCCATGAAGAATGTGATCATTATATACCGCAATCATGTACTAATAAAAAAGATATATTGCAGCAACCCCGAGTTGTATAAATTATTCATTATATCTGATAATATACTCAAAGTTATAGTTGAAAAACAGATATGCCATACAATGTGGCTTTAGCACAAAAAGAAAATATCAGCAATGGGGAAATTCCATTACAGTTAGTGAGATAAAAAAATTTATATGTATGTTATTAATGATAGTACCATTATTATTTGGAAAATAATATGTATGCCAATCCCATAAAGAATGCCATGCAATGTGATGGTTTTTGTTTTGTGGGGTTTTTTTGGCTATTAAGAACTGTTTACATTTCTCTGATAATAACACATGCAGAACCAAGGATCTCTTGAATACATTCAGAAAACTCATGCTGGACATGGTGGCACACGCCTGTAATCTCAGCACTTTGGAGGCTGAGCCAGGAGGACTGCTACAAGTTCAGGGCCAGCCTGGGGTACATAGTGAGCTTAAGACTAGCCTGGACTACACAGTGAAACTGTCTCAAAATAACAAAAAAAAAACTAGAAAAAAAAAACTCATGAAAGAAATTATTAGTATATTCAAGAATGCAGTAGAATGGAAAAATGCAGTGATAAAAGGTATGATTTTATGGTGAGGATGTCTGCATTTTCAGCAGTATATCAAAGGAAAACATCACAAACAGATGAGAAAATTATCTACATTATGTTTGCCTCATGATTAAACCTATGATTTTACATGTCTATGCCAGAAAAAGTGAAAACCCTTCAATGCATGGGCATCCTTATGATGCTGTTTTGAAATTAATGAACCACACTTATTTGAACACTGCAGTTACGTGCAGATATGTAGCCCCTTTTTTTTTTTTTTTTTTTTGTACCAGGGATCAAACTCAGGACCTTCCACTTTCGAGGCAGGGGTCAGAACCACTAAGCTTAATCCCCGGCCCCATAGTCATTATTTAAATATACCCCAGAACAAGAACTTTTACAAAAAAATGTATTTTGCAGCACAGTACAGCCAAATCAAAAATTTTTACCTGTACAAAGACAAAGCAAATACATGGCAAAATCACAAACTCTGAAAATCCTTCTGGTGTAAAATTTGTTAAGCAGACTGATAAAAGAATCGTTTGCATATTAACCACTTGTAAAAATCATATATGTACCTTGAAGGAAGGAAAACCTGGAAACACAAAACCTCATCTTGTCTTTGATTTCAAAGAAAGGCTCTGACTTAGCACACCAGATGCCATCCTATTACAGTTCCTTAAGGTAAACACTGAAATGGTATAAAAAATTGCAATCCACCTAATTTGCAGTACAGCAGCTGTACATGCATATTATATACACTAACAATGGAGTACTCACAAGAGTTCCATGGTAAAGTTGAGAATTCATTATTGATAAACTATTAACCTGTGAAGACATCCCGTGGGCATAAATTACTCCAAAAAATCACTTTGTGGAAGCTTATTTAGGGTGGGCAAGAAACACATGGAAGTAATAAAGAGAATGTTATAAAATTATCGGGAAAACTGGGTGCAGTGGAGGCCACAAAAGAGGTCAAATGAGTTAACCTGGGTTGTGCACTCTGCACAAATCAGCTGCTGTTACATATAAAATGTTTTAAAGAAATTCAATCCAAATTTTTTCAATTTAATGAAATAAATTTGATGTGTAAGAATTTTTAATCGGTATGAGTAGCGCTGATTAATATTTATATCTGCACAGTAATTATTCAAATTCAAGCAACACTGATAAAAGTGATTAGCTCCGTCTGTACCAGTGGCACAGCTGCCTGATGGGACGGTCATGCATGCGACCCCAGCGGTTCTAGCCAGCGGGAACGTGTTAAACAACACATTTATGCATTTTCTCATAGCTCGGGAGGCTGGAAAGTCAAGATTCAGCTGCTGATCAATTCAGCTCTCGATCAATTCAGCTCTCGATCAATTCAGCTCCTGGCCAGCAGATGGCCACCTTCTGGCTACGTCCTCACAAGGTAGAGAAAGTGACCTCTGGTCCCTCTTCCTCTTCCTAGAAGGGCACTAACCTCATCACAAGGTTCCATCCACACATCTTAATCTACATCTAATTAGTTCCCTAAATCCCACCGGACAAAGCCATCACCTTAGGGTGTTATAGCTTTAATTCGGGATGCGGCAGGGGTGAGGGCAAGCGTTCAGTCCGAAACAAATGGCAAACGTATGAGACCTGATTTCTAGTATTTGTGATCATATGATGTTGGAAAAGTCACTTGGGAAGTTAAGTCTGTCTCCTTACCAGCAAAACAAGGGGGTCAGACTAGATAATCTCCAAAGTGATTTCTAGTTCGAAAAATTGTGACTCTGTGTGCTATTTTGCAACCACTAGAACTAGACAACTGTGCCTGTGCATGACAATCTGAAATCCCAACACAAGGCATGTATTGTGATGCTCCTATACCACAGTCCAGGGTGGTATGGGCGGATATCTGCCAGTAGCACAATTCTTAATCACAGCAGCTGGCACAGTCTAGGGCAGGACTGCCTAATTCTCCTTGACTGCACGCTTTATGAGTCCCCTCATTCCCAGAGATATGTTCAGTACCTCAGTGGCTACCAGAAACAGACAGTACCAAGCCCTCTATTACTGTGTTGTTTTCCTATAATACCTACCTAGATAAGGTTTAACTTATACATTATGCAGAGTAAGAGATTAAAAATAACCTAAAAATAAAATCATAACCACATATTGTAATAAGTTATTTAAGAGTTATGAATTATTAAAATGTTTATTTCTAGACTATTCCATTTAATATTTTCAGACCATCACTGACTGTGGGTAACTGAATCCAGACTATGGGTAACAGACTATAGCACCCAGCATATTTAGTTTTACACTGTCCGTTCTAGTACAGCCATAAATATCACCAACCTAATAAAAAAAATAACTGCACAGTGTCAAGCTTGTCACCTGGCGAGGACCATCTCCTACCTGCCCGCCCACACACACCATTCATTCAACATGTGGCCAGATAAACTCCTGGAGCAAGTTAGCCCTGACTGTGTCATCCCTCAGATTATAAGCCCCCCATTCTATTTCTTATAAAGCCAAACTTCCTTCATCTGGTTTATAAAGTCTTCTGTGTTTGGCTCCAATCAACTTTTTAACCTGTTTCTATTACCCTTCAAAGACCTTGCAATTCAGTTAAAGTAGATTACCAAGAGCCCTTGTAGCAGTGGTGTCGAACCTACAGCACATGTACCACAGCTGACTGTTATCACTGAAAGCTCTAAAAGGTTCTCCATTACCACTTACAGCATTTTTCTTTTTACAATAACACTGCTGCAATACCATTAAACATTCTAAAATTCAGAACACAGTTTCCTCATCACACACAAACTAGACTTTGCACATGCACTCGGTTAGCACAATTCCTCGAGCTGGTGTCTGTCCGAAATGCCTGTTCCCACCAGCCCACATACCCACAGTGCACATGCTCAATGCAGTTACTTGATAAAAGCCAACCATTAAGTCCAGATCGCTCTCCCTCAGCATGCCGGGGCCCTACTTAACTTCACCTGACTCTCATTTTTCTTCTCTGGGCAGCTACTGACTCCTAAGCTCACCTTCCTGTACTGTCAGGAACCGCACGCAGGCCAACTAATCAGCAACAAGAACCACCTGAGGAAATAATGCTCATTGACAACAACCACCAGTTTTCTGGAGATACGCACAGCTGGAAAACATGTTGTGATGAGGCACTTAAGATCTCGCTTCCACCTGTGAGAAAGGACCCACCAATCTGTGTCACCAATCCGCTATGCAAACTGCTCCTGTATCAGCTTCCTGGTAAGACGATAATGATCTTTAGGGCGTAAGATCAGAAATCAACTTTCAACCTGGTAGTCCTTGCTTAGCCAAATTCCAGCTCTACTACCAGCCCACACCCTGACTGCCTGGCTTAGGATAACAAATTCAAATCTCTAAGCCATTCGAAGCTCTTTCTACCCCCACCCCCCACACCTGAAATTTCTCTTCCTCTTAGAACTCACATCGTGTTTCTCTATACCTCTTGTGTTATATTTCTGTCGCTGTGAGGAAATCCCTAAGGTAAAGGAGGAAAGGTTCATCTGGCTCACGGTTTCAGAGATTGCAGTCGTGGTCACTCGGCTCCCTGAAGAAGCAGAACATCAGGCCCCAGCGCAGGAGAGAGCACAGCTACTCAGAGGTAGAACAGAAAGGAAGAGACTGGGGTCCCAAAATCCCCTGCCAGGGCACACACCCCCTGACCTAATTGCAACTAAGCCCCACCCCTTAAAGGATTCACCACCTCCTAACAGATTGGCAACCCAGCTTTTAGTCTATAGGCCTTGGGAGATAGTTAAGATCCAAACCATAATACTCTTTAAGTAGTTTAAAGCTTTCTAGTTTGGGTTCAAAAGCTCTGGAAAAGCTTACATGCCTGTAATCTCTGCACTCTGAGAGCCTGAGGTGGAAGATTCCAAGTTCTAGTCCAACCCAGGCAATTTAGCAACTTGGCAAGACCCGGTCTCAAAATAAAAATTTAAAAGATCACTGTGGAGGCCTTGAGTTAATCCCGATTGTGGAAGTGAGACCTCTGGAAATACCACTTAGTCCCACAGGAACCACTAGCGACCCTAGAGGAAGTGACATACAAAATGGGACAGGGAGCAGGGTACAGGCCCATTGGGAGCCAAGTTCTGTGCTGGGCCCGGGAGCGCGTACTCCGTCATTTCCACTTTATGGTGAGGAAACGGGATTAGGAAAATTAACTTCCTAGAGTCACAACTAAGTCTGTGTGTGTCTTTCCAATCACATGCCTCGCCTCCTTCCCATATACCACAATCCTGGCTAGCAGGACGGACACCCCGAGGCCTGGCCTTCCTGGAGTACAGAGAAAACCAGGCCTCGCCAGGCCGGCGGGAGCACCTACAGCGCGAGCGGGGCTCAACCAGACTCCCAGCGCACGCACGCCCAGCGCACGCACGCCCCGCCCCTGCGTCCCGATGACGTCATCACGCAGGGCCGGGTCAGCGCGGCCACGTCCTTTAAATACGGCTTTCCGGCCCGCTCGCGGGTGAGGATTGGGGCGGAGCGTGTGTGGTGTGGGGTCTGCGGCCGGCCAGGCGCCGCCGCCGAGCGCGAGGTGGGCGGAAGGACTGCTGAGAAGCGGCGGGAGGGCGCGGCCCTGCGTGCGTGCGGGTGGGCGAGCCCCTGCGTGCGTGCGGGTGGGCGAGCAGGCGGCTCATGGTGGGGGCTGAGGGAACATGGCGGCTCTGCGGCCTGCGCTGCTACCTCCGGTGGTGGCTGCGCAGTCCCCTTCCCCTGCCGGGTCTCCTTTACCACCACTGTTCCCTTCCCTAATCAGATCCCCACTCCCCATCCCCTCACGGGGGTCTCTGTGGAAGCAGGTCGGGCCTGGGAGGGGCCAGGATTCCCGAATCTGTTACTGTCTCACAAGCCACGTTGTCAACCCGCTTGCAAAAATCACGCCTGATCATCAGTCCTGATGATACCTCCAGGCAGTCCTGTGAATTGTCACTTTAGTTGCCTGGATGTGAGTCTCAGCCGTACGTTAGTTCTTTTAGAAAGGTCTGAGTTCTTGCTATTCCGAGAACTTTTGCCATGCATGGTGTGCAGAATCTGTCCCATAACACTATGACTGGGAAACAAGATTTATTTTGGTAGTAAGGGACATACACCTCCTTGCCATCGAGTCCAGTACCTAGTATGAAAGCAATGAGAACATGATTCTGTGTTCCCAAAGAAACAGTTACTCCGCAGTGACTGTCCTAAGAATGACGCTTCTGGCCAGAGTTAAATAATGGAAACGGGTTCATCCTACATCATCATTCTCAGCTACAGAGAACCTTGGGAACGAACGTTCATCGGTGGGCACTATTCCATTCTAGGTGTCACATTCGGTTGATATTGAGCAGAGATTCTTTCTCACCCAAGTTAGCAGCACCTAGCCAAGCCAGTCCCTTGCTTTTGATTGTGATCTTTTGGTTTTCTTCAGTTGAATAGATGCTGGAGCGATCCTGCCTATCTTGAAGCCTTTGCTGCCAGGTAACTCTAGCACGTGTGCTAGAGTGAAGCAGAAATCTAGGAAAATGAGCTCCTGTATATCCATGAGTGAACCAAAGCTGAACTGGTGAGTTGTGTCTCTTCCTAATCCATTGAAGAGGAGTGGGTCTGGGCTGGTGGTTGACATAGGAAAAGATAGCTCCTGGCCCAGAAAGATTTGCAAGAAACAGAACATAAAGTTCATAGTCTTGGAATTTACTCTCTTCTCATCTTCACATACTGAACACTTCTGATTTATGATTTCATCGTGTGTATGCCATTGGTCTCTTCTGGAGGGGAAATGCTGAGATTTTCTTGTATCTAAAAACCTTGCCCATTTCCATATAAATAATAAAAGAGGTCTTCTTTGAAATTAGACACACTTCTTTCTGTTATGTTACAGTCTATATCAAATGATAATATAAATGTGTAGACTGTATTCTGTATTTTAGAAGTGCGTAAGAACTTCTCAAATGGAGAAACCAGTTAAGTAATGTGGTTCTGTAGACATCTAACTAATACATGCTTCTGCTTTAGGTCATTTTAACATGTATTTACTGAGCCAGCCAAGGATGACACAAAGGTCGCACCGAGGTTACAAAGATTTTTTTTAAGTAGTACCTGATCAAAGATTATTAAATCAGGATGTGCAGTAATAACCTGTTTATTGCAAAAGCACTCTCATTCCCAAAGGAGCCCACAATCCCTGAGGCCCTTGACTTTGTTTTACAATGATATGTGGAAATCTTAGAATTTAATGAGATATTACACATGCAGTACCATAACAAAGTAATAAACTTTAAGCCAGGCGCGATGGTGCGTGTCTATAATCCCAGCTTTTCCAGAGACTGAGGCAAGAGGATCACAGGTTCAACGTCAGTCTGACTAGCACAGGACAGCCAGGCGTGGTGGTGCATGCCTGTAATCCCAGACTTGGGAGGTTGAGGCAGGAGGATCACCATGAGTTCAAGGCCAGCCATAGCCACCTAGTGAGTTCCTGGCCAGCCTGAACTACATAGCGAAAAAATAAAAAGAAAAAGAAAGAAAAAGAAAAGCAAAGCATGGGAGGTAGCTCCGTGACAGAGTGCATACCTAGTCCAAAGCCTTGGGTTTAATCTCCAGGGTCACAGGAAAACAAGGAAGGACAAGGGTTTACCCTGGTCCATAGCAAACAAAAACTTCTAATTTTACCATTCATACCTTCATTGATTATACAGCGAATATTCTAAAATTTCCAATTTGGGTACTGGATCAGCCAGAAGTTGTATTTGATTAGAGCATTCTACTATAGGTTTTAGTAGGCACATTTGTGTTCCTTGCCAGGACTGTAAAGTATGTGTTCAGCTGTTGAGCACATTTTTCTTACACATGTACCACTGGCATTGTGAAACCAAATCTTTGCACGTGATTGTAACCCTTGAAAGAAACTATGGTTTCCCACAGAGTTCTACTAACTGCTGTCCTTCATAGATTAATGATTCTCAAGTGTTTTCAGTTTTTAAATTCTTTCATTTGACCAGCATTTTGGGGATACTTGCTACAGTACATGGAAAGCATTGGGTATAACATGTTAATCTTGATTGATTATGGTCTTATGAAAAATCATATATCACTTCAGAGGTGATTTTAGCAAAGGCATCCCATTTGTCCCATTTGCCAAGTGAACAAAGATAAGTAGGATATTCAGTTTTTTGGTCTGGCACAATAGTGGTTTAAAAAATAATAAGTTATGAAGCACATTCTTTTTACCAACGATCCTAATGTCATGGCCCGCAGCCAGAGGTGAGCCTGCCTCTCTGAAAGACTCTTAGTTGTTCTATCTTTAACCCTCGAGTCTCTCTGACGTTTATTTAATTGGGTGCTACAAGAAAAGCAAGGGTGATTGTAGGAGCTGGAAAATTTCACAGTTGGCCTGAGCTTAAAGCTGCCCAAGAAATAAAACATCCAGGTTCACAGATCTGGTACATGAAATTAAACACATTAAGAAGTGGTTGTCTGGGAAGAGGGGGCAAAGGGCATGTAGTCATATTTTACAGTTGTGCCATTATGCTTCTTGGTCTAGTGTGAGATTTTGAATAATCAAATGCAAATAAATTACTTTATTTTACAGGGACGTTTCCCCCAAAAATGGCCTGAAAACATTTTTCTCTCGAGAAAACTATAAAGAACATTCCATGGCTCCAAGTTTAAAAGAATTATGTATTTTATCTAACAGGTAATATGTTTATTCATGTGGCTATTTATTTTCATATATAATTATTTTTCTGTTGATTACAGTTGTATATCTATCTTTACTATTGCACATTCAAATGACAGAAATTTAGAAAATAGAAGAAAATTACTATTAACACTATCTCTCTCCACACATGAGCAAAACTCTATACACAGACAAAATGGGATTTCCTGTAAAGACTAGCATATTTATAAAACTATTTTACAGTTTGCTTTTCCATTAAAATCAATATTTTGTGTTTCTTTGCCTGCTTTTATATATATGTGTGTATATATATATATATATATATATATATATATATATATATATAGTTCAATCTTTTTTCCCTGCTCTTCTTAGTAGGTATATATTATTTCATTATATAAATGTACTTTTAATTCATTTATGTAATTCTATGTTGTAAAATGTTTGTATTTCTCTCTTTTTATAATTGTAAATAATAATTGGTGAGATTTTTTTTGTTGCAATTTAAAGATCAATTCTTGGAAATTGAATTGTTTAGTTGCACAATATATACCCTTTATATTTTAATCGCTACTGCCAGATTGCCAAAGCTGTTTTTCCTCTCTGGGATGAAAATGACTATTTAGTGATAATTTTCACTTCTTCCTGCTCACGTGCCTGTAATAGCAACTCTTTCCTTTTTGATTGACCTTCTGCTTCATTGTGGATTAGTTGGGAAACCAACAGATGCATTTCCTTCATCCTTTTCTTTTTTACTACGGAGGAAGCCTATATCCATGTTTTCCTGCCTTCTCATGTTCCTCTCTGCCAGTGTCACCTCTTGTTCCTGTATCTGTGTTCTCTCCCATTTTCTATCATCTTGATCAGTAGTTGAATGTGGTCAAGTTTTCCTGTTTTAAATAATCCCTGAAGCCCACATTCCACTCTAGACATTATCTTACTTCTTTCCTCATTTGTAATTAGACTTCTTTAAAGACTTGTATATGCTTACTGGGAGGAAATGAGCAAAAAAAGCTGTAAGACATACGGAAAGCATTTAACAAAACAGTGAATCTTTCTCTCTCAGTAATTACTGTAAGTGTAAGTGGATTTAGCTTCCCATCAAAAAACAGATTGACAGAATGGAGTGACAAACAGGATAAAAAGCTTCATTCACTACATACCCCACTGTGCTTGCTTTCAGCTGAACATCCCACTCTACTCTAGTTTCCACCCTCACTGCTGGACTGGGAGCTGTCTCACTCTTCTAGTTTTCTTCGCAGTATTCTGGTCACTCTGGTATTTCTCAGGTCTTTTGCCATCCTTACCTTCAGGTTTCTTGTCATGGCCAATCATCAGATTCCCCAAATATTTAAGAAACATTTATTTTGCACTTTGAACCCAACCTTTTAAATGTGAACCTCAGAGGATTAAGGTTATATCTGTGGAGTTCATTCTGCTTATCATGGTGCATCATTCAGCATGCATCCATTAATGTGCCCTTTCTTTTTAATACAAAAGGAGCATCCTGTGCATAGGTAACTTGCCTCCTATGTGGTACTTGCCTTCTCCTAATGTATCATGGTAATATTCTTATAGTAGTACATTGAATTTGACCTCATTCTTTTCAGTAGCTGTTTCGTATTCTATTGAGGTGTATAATTTTAAGTGACTTATTGATACTCATTTAGCTCATTTCCACTCCTTTACTATTACAGTAAATAAGGCAAATTTTTTAAGCGGAAGGTATATGCGTATTTATTTTGATGAATATTACCAGATTGCTGTTACAAACATTCATGAAACAAGCACATTTTAATGTCTTCACTAATGTCAGGTGTAGAAAATTGATAGACCCCTTTTTGTGTGTGCATCTATGGATTTAAAACATATTTCTGCGATTCGACTTGTGTCATTTCTTACTGATAATTTCATAAAACTTACCAATTAAAGAATTGCCTTTGTTTATTTTGATTCAAAGAATGCCTGTCAAACTGTAGTATCCCGGGATTAGGAAACCTACATCTTTACCTTTTATTAAAAATCTTTTTGGACCAGGGATTTAGCTCAGTGGTGTTGCACGTGCCTCAGAAGTGCAAGATCCTGAGTTCAATCCCTGGACCAAAAAAAAAAAAAAAAATCTTACTACTTTTGAACTTCTATCTCACTTATACTTCAGACTAAAATATTTTGGTATTGATTTTGTTCATCCTTTCACTGCTTCTTAAAAGTGTCTGGTTCTTTTTGGGTTCATTTTGTTCAGTATAACTTAGGTGTGGGTTATAGCCTCATTTTGTACAAGGCAGAGGGCAAAGTGAGCGTGCAGGTGCGTGTCTGCGGTCACATCATTCTGGCAGACTGAGCCAGAGAGGTGCAAGTTTGAGACTGCTCTGGGCAACTCATTAACTGAGACCCTGTCTCAAAATAAAATAAATACATAGGGCTCAGGATGGAGCTCAGTGCAGAAGCCTTGGATTCAATCCCCAGAACTACCAAAAAAAAAAAAAGATGGGGAGCGGAGGACATTTGGCTGGCATTTGAGTATGCCAAACTCCTTAAAATCTTTTCTTCTCCCTTCAGATTCTGCTTGTTTTTCTGTAGATTTGTATACAGCACAAAATAACTTACTAGCGTAATTTACCATTTTATATAGAAAACAATAAAGACACAAGGAATTCTGATATGTTTCTAGATTTTTTTTCCCCTAACCGTCAATTTTATGAAGTATTGTTATAGGAAGGGGTGGATTTTCAGACTCTACGACTAATTTACAACTGTTTTCTTGGTGGAAATACCAGGAAGAATATAAAATTTTTATTAGCCCTAATTTTTCATTTAATTTTATGTATTCTTTGACATGTTGGAAAATATTGACACCTTTAATCACACCACTTTTAACAATAGGAGGCTTTTATTCAACCCTTGTCTTGTCACAGGAAGGCTCTACTCTGTTTTTATTTGTTTATTTTTGGTTTTTTGAGGCAGGATCTCACTCTGTAGCCCAGGCTGGCCTCGAACCCCTGCCAATCCTCCTGTCTCAGCCTCCCGAGTGCTGGGGTTACTGGCTTGCACCACCACGCCTGGCCAAAAAGGCTTTACTCTTAATTTCAACATAAAGAGCTTTCCTGTTACTCTGCATGCTCTGTATGTGTTTATAAAATGAAAGAACCACTGGAATTACACTTTTACATATGACTCATGTGATAACTTAATATGGTGTTTCTTTCCTGTGAAGCAGCAAAAATGAATTATGTTCATTATAAAATATTTGGAAAGTTATGTAAGAAACAGAATTAAAATGCCCTGTGAACCACTTGTATAGAAATAACCACTATAAACGTTTGCCTTTATTTAAAATTAAAGATTCTGGTTGCAGATATTTATAACTGAGTTTTAAGCCAACAAGAGGAAAAGTAGCTTCAAATAGAAAAGAGCTGAATTTTTAACACAATCTTTATAGAAAAGTAAATCAAACTCAGGAAATATAGGGAGACTCCAAATGTAGGCCAGAAGTATCATTTCCAAATGGTACTTTTTTTTCTCCCCAAATGGTACTTTTAAAGAGGCTGCCAAACCAGCAGACTTAAAGTATAGGAAAACAACAATTTTGGATTCTGCCTTTTTCCATAGAATCTTTCAGTAAAATGAAGAAGAATGGGTAGTTGACAAAATGAAGGGAGGAAACTTCAAACTATCACCTGAAATAAAATATAATGCTGTAAATGTGGGTAGAGAAACCCTGTCAGGTACTGTTGGTTTACACCCTGATGAAAATTTTGACAGCACTGCACTTGGAAATGATCTTGATGTACTGCCATCCCATTCTTCGCTGAATGTAGCCAATTTAAGCTGCTAGAGTTTCTTGACATTCCTACTCTGGCATATCTGAGTCAGCATCTTGTTGCTGCAGCAGCTTAATTAAATTTGCCAGTTTGTGCCACAAGGACAGACATGTTCTCATATTCAGAGAGACAGCTGTGTAGCAGAATTGTTAAGAGTTGCGGACATAATACCGTTAGGTTTGAATAGCTCTCAAGACATTTTCTAGTGAGAAATCAATTTGCTGTAATACATTTCTTCCAAGATCAGCAGTTAATACTCATTTTGTTAACCTGAAATGTGCTTATTTTTATACAGTCGTTGGAGAAACTCTAGTAGCTAAATTTGTCTTCTTCTTTCACCTGTATTATTTTCAGAGCCAGTCTGAGCATCCTAATTTTAATTTCCAAACTTCTTTTCCCATTAACTAAGTGGCTCTTTTGATTACTTTTTTATTCATATTTTTAGCTCTAAGAGAGTTGTCTTGAGCTACTTTGCTTTATTTTAGGAGACTAAATATTTTTCTCATACTGTGTTCAAGTTTTAGAATTTTTACTATACTCGTTCTAGTCTTAGAAAGTTGATTGAAACAAATCAGGGCTAATTTTGGATTGGGTAAACTCACACTTTGTCTAGATACAGATCTAAATTCTTAATCCTCAACCTTATCAGGTCAAAACCCTCCCACTTTTTATGAAAAATATTTGTAAGAAACAGGAGACTTCTTTTACTAACCTGAAATGAAATTAGTAGCTAATAATTACTACAGACTTAATTTCTTAAAATAATATATCTTAAATATAAAATATGAAATAAAGCAAAATGATTTATAATGTGTATTTGGTGTGGAAATACACAGATGCTAGTATACTAGATGATATACAACAGTTACAATAATAAGGTCAGGGGGACCGGAGTAGTTCAGTGGGAGAGTGCTTGGTATGTTTGAGATCCCAGGTTTCAAAAAAAAAAAAAGAGAGATTGCACTTAAGAGCAGTAAGATAAAATTATACCATAAAAGAAT
Organism: Heterocephalus glaber; assembly: GCF_053883595.1. NCBI lineage: Eukaryota > Metazoa > Chordata > Mammalia > Rodentia > Bathyergidae > Heterocephalus > Heterocephalus glaber. The sequence goes on along the minus strand of NW_028258414.1, from coordinate 3,700,514 downwards.
CATAGACCATATAAAAGTGACTAAAATGTAGGATTAGAATATATAACAACAGACCAGAATTATTTTAACAGTTGCACAGGACAGTGAGCACATAGGCACCTAGTATTTCTTACCTCTTAATACCTTTAACCCTCTTCACTCATTTCCAACAACCTTGATGTCCCTACAGCTTCCACAATGCCCTACAGAAATAAGACCACAGAAATAAGACCATGTGATTAAGAATCACTGCTCTGTGTATTTCTCCTCCATTCTCTTTCTTCCTCTTAATCCCCAATCACAGTATCTTTAGACTTCTCAGTCATCTGGTTGGTATATTCAGTTTGAAAACCCTAAGCTCCGCATAGTCACATTTTATTGATATACATACTTAACTGTTCTTTGTTCTCCATTCACTTGCCTAATCCACTTAATCTTAAAGTCTTGGAGAACAGAGAGTGTGTTGTACTTAATGTTTGTTGTATCTCCAATATCTAGCATGGGCTGGCACGTGTAAATATCAGTAAATACTAATGAATGGAGGAATGAAGAATGAATCAGCAGATGTCCATCTTTCTCACTAGGTTCCTCCCATCCCCTCTGAGTTTGTGTTGCTTAATTTGAAGCCAAATCATAGGTATTATGGCTATGGTAGAAATTAGAGTTGTAGAGGCCAAGGAAATGTAGCTTTTGGTGGAATTTCAAATTATCTTACTGAAAATACAGACTACAGTAACTAACTAGCAAAAATAAAGAGAGATACTTTTATAGTAGCATCTAAAAACATGAAATATCTAGGAATCAACCTAACAAAGTAAGCAAAAGACCTCTACACTGACAGCACTTTGAAGGAGATCGAGGAGGATATAAGAAAATGGAAAGATATCCCTCGTTCCTGGATAGGAAGAACCAATACAGTGAAAATGGCCATACTTCCAAAACTACTATATAGATTTAATGCAATGCCAATTGAAATTCCAACAATATACTTCATAGAACTAGAGAAAACAATCCAAAAATTCATTTAGAAACAGAAGAAACCTAGAATAGCAAAAGCAATTCTAGGCAACAGAGACATGGCTGGGGGTATCACAGTCCCCAACTTGAAACTATACCACAAAGCTTCTGTGATAAAAACAGCATGGTACTGGCAAAGAAACAGACCCGAAGATCAGTGGAATAAATTAGAAGATGCAGAAATAACTCCAGACATACTCAGCCACCTCATCTTTGACAAAGGAGGCAACCACCCTCATTGGAGGAAAGATAGCCTATTTAATAAATGGTGTTGGAAAAACTGGATTTCAACCTGCCAAAGATTAAAACTAGACTCATACCTATCACCATGCACTAAACTAAGATCGAAGTAGATTAAAGATCTAAATATGAAGACAGAAACACTAAACTTGCTGGAAGATAAGCTAGGTAGAACTCTTGATGACATTGGCATAGAAAAAGACTTTATGAACAAATCTTCAGTAGCTTGGGAGCTAGCACAAAGAATCAACAACTGGGATTTCATCTTATTAAAAAGCTTCTGCACTGCAGGAGAAACCACCAACAGAACTAAGAAACAACCTACAATGTGGAAAGAAATTTTTAGCAGCTGTAACTCAGACAAAGATCTACTATCAAGAATATATAAAGAACTGAAAAAAATCAGACCCCTCAAATTCAAAGACCCAATTCAAAAATGGGCATCTGAAGTGAACAGACATTTCTCAAGAAGTAAAAGCAGCAAATAAATATATGAAAAAATCTTCAACATCACTGGTCATTCAAGAGATACAGATGAAAACAACACTGAGATTCTACCTCACCCCACAAAGAATGGCTGCTATCAAGAAATCAACCAATGACAAATGCTGGCGGGGGTGTGGGGAGAAAGGAACCCTTCTCCCTTGTTGGTGGGAGTGCAGACTGGTGCAACCACTGTGGAAATCAGTATAGAGATACCTCAAAAAACTAGGACTAGAGGTCCCATTTGACCCAGCTATTCCCCTGCTGGGGATCTTCCCCAAAGAATTAAAAGAATCATACCACAGCGATATATGTGCACCTATGTTTATAACGGCATAGTTTGTAATAGCTAAAGCCTGGAAACAGCCCAAGTGCCCATCAACTGGAGACTGGATAAAGAAGATGTGGTTTTTTTATAAAATGGAGTACTACTCAGCCGTTCTTCAGCCAAGAACGAGAAACTAGAGACATTTATAGCTAAATGGATGCATATTGAGGCTATACTCTCAAGTGAAATAAATAGGACACACATGTGTAAATACCGAATAGTTTCTCTAGTGTGAGAAACTGAAAGTGTAAATAAGGATTGAAATGATTAAAATGAATAATTGATAATTTGAAATAGGAAAAGATCCAAAGGTGTAGGGGTGGTGGGAGGGGAAAAGGAAAGGGAAGAAGGGAAAGGAAAAATTATGACAAAAGAAAAAAAAATGGAAACAAAGTCTATGTAAATAGGGAAGGGTGCACAGGTAATGGGGAAAAAATAAGAACTAAGATACATCATGTTCAGGTACTAACACCCAGTGATAAATGTAAATGTATTGTATACCTAAAATGTACCAATAAATATATAAATAAAAAAATAAGATAAATGACATTATACCTGCCATTAAAAAAAAAGAATAAGGAGAGATTGTGATCATGATAAGACATTTGTGGTCAGGTGCCTTCATGGGGATGGTAAGGTGATTTTTGAAAATTGGAGGTAGCATTTCATAAATAAATATGGAAGCAAGTTCTCTAGCTGTTCGCTACTTTCTCTAGTGTGTTTCATTCTAGATACACCAGGATTTTTTCTCTTGCATCCGTAAAAAGCATAGAGACATTCCCATGGAATTAGCCATGTATATGACTAAGAGGGTTATACAGCTTTTCTAAAAACACTGCTGCTTCCCTAAAATATTGTGTACAGTTGTTGGAATTTTCTTCTTAATTCTCAAGATAAACAGAGGAGCCCAGAAAATTTTGCAGCTCTGTAAATTTATTAGTTTCAAGTTTGTGACTGTTCTTTTCCTGTTCTCAGTAGCTTTTGTTTACCATATTAACTGATACCCCTTACTGAATAATTTATTTGTTAAGAAACAAATGCCATTGTATCAAATGTAAACATGAATATAGTTGGTAAGAATGATTTTCCCCTCTCCCATAAAGGGGGAAAAACTTCCAAATTAAATAAGTAGTGTACCACATGTGGCTCTTCCTCTCCATCAGGTAGTTGAAGGTAAGTATGTAATGTGGTCCTTTCCGGCAGAATACTTAATCTACACGAAATGGTAAATATCAAAATGCAGGTGCAGAGTTGGATAATAATCCAGAATTTACTCAGTTAATCACGCTATATTCTCCCTTGTGATTGAGAATCATGAAGTGCCATGATAGTAATCTTCATGTGAAAAGCACATATTTGTAAATTGTATTTTTTTTTCCAGACATGTAGGGGAAAATTTGAATGCCTCAGCAAGTTCTGTAGAAAATGAGCCGGCAGTTAGTTCAGCAGCTCAAGCAAAGGAAAATGTTAAGACCAGAGTTGGAATGGTTCTTCTTCCAAAACCAAGAGTGCCTTATCCTCGTTTCTCTCGTTTCTCACAGAGAGAGCAGAGGAGTTATGTGGACTTGTTGGTTAAATACGCAAAGATTCCTCCAAATTCCAAAGCTGTTGGAATAAATAAAAATGAATACTTACAGTACTTGGTATGTATTCCATTCTTCGGCTTCAGTAAAAAAATACTAAACATCAGGAAATGTTTTAAATTTTCTCTTATTATAATGTTAGCGGCATATTGATGAGAATGGAAAAGTAAGACATTTAATTACCAGCATGTCTCTCCAGTTCATCTCAAGTACTAATGATAGAACTTTATATAGCTTATTGGGAGATTATTAAGTCATTGCTTAATTATGACTTTAATTAATATTCAGTTGTATAAATGATCCAGTGCGGAACATCTTTTTACCAAAATCATCTTTCATATCTATTATTTCCTTAAGATAAATTCTTAAAAATAAAAATTCCAGATCAAAGATTGCATATTTTTAAAGCTTTGATCTACAGTTACACGTGGTAAATTTTTCTGTAAAAAGTTTAAACCAATTTACTTGTACCACAATTGTATGAAAATTTAAAGCTATCTTTACTAATACTAGACATCACCTTTTTTGCCTCTAAACAGACATGAGGAAAATTGTGTTTCTTATTTTACCTTAATTTATAGAGATTACTACTTAAAATAACCATTTCCCATGTCTGTAAGCTATTTTTATTTCCTTTGGTATCTTACCTATTTATACTGTGTGCTCATTTTCTACTTTTTTTTTTTTTCCCGATACTGGAGATGGAACTCAGGACCTTGCGCTTGCAAGACAGGCACAGTGCCACTGAGCTAAATCCCTGGCCCACTGCACTAAATCCCCAGCTCTCTACTTTTTTTTTTTTTTTTTATGTCTAATTCCTAAGTGTGTATTTTGTACTAATCATTTGCTTTTCTATTTTTGTAGAAAAAATTTTTTTGTCTTTTTTTTGTGCTGGGGATTGAACGTAGGGCTTCATGCATACTAAACTCATACTGTATCACTAAGCTACAGTCCTTGGGCCGGGGATTTAGCTCAGTGGTTCCAGCGCCTGCCTCGCAAATGCAAAGTCCCGAGTTCAATCCCCGATACCAAAAAAAAAATAAAAAATAAAAACTAAGCTACAGTCCTAAGCCTTTCAGAGTTTTTAATAAGATGTTTATTCTTATATCATTATAATAATCTTTATTAACTTTTTCTTTGTGTTTTTTGCTTTGGATTTGGTATTATTAAGTTCAAATTATTAGAGTGATGGTTGAGAAGTGATTGTTTTCTAATGAAATGTTTTATTCCAAGATGTGTCTACTTTTTTAAAAATCAGGATATGAAAAAACATGTGAATGAAGAAGTTTCTGAATTCCTAAAGTTTTTGCAAAATTCTGCAAAGAAATGTGCACAGGATTATAATATGCTGTCATGTGATGCCCATCTCCTCACAGAGGTAAAAAAAAAATTACATTTGTGAAAACTGCCAAGTGATAGACAATAGCAGCTTCTAAAATGTGTGATGATCCTTCCAAAAGCCTAGGGAACTGTCCATATTATCAATTTGGAGAATGAGTTACGTGTAGGCCTTTTATTCTTATACTGAAATAGTAGAAATACTAATATCTCAAATTTGTGTACTTAAGTACAGTCACATGAATGGTGTTTGTATTTTTAATGATTCATCTGCATAGAATGGTCCCCTTTCATCCACAGAGGATGCATTCTGAGACCCTCTGGATGCCTGGAGGTGTATATAATAACAAACCTTACATGCACTCACTTTTCCTGTACATACACACGTTTGATAATGTTTAATTTGTAAATCAGGCACAGCAAGACCAATAATAAAAAACCAGTAATAACACCAGTAATAAAAAAGTACAGCTATAACAAAGTTATGTGAATATGATGTCTCTCCCAATGAAAATACCTCACTGCACAGCCCTTTCCCTGCTAGTGATAATGTGAGATGCTCTGCCTATGCGATGAGTTGAACTGAGGTGACTGATGCAGGCGATGTGGTAACTTTCTAGGCTGCCACTGACTATCTTGCTTGTACGTGAGCGCAACTACCACGCTGCCATGGCAGTCGATCTGGTAACTGAGATGGCTGCTAAGTGATGTACTGGACAACAGATGTCTTCCATTCTGAACAGGATGGAGCATGAGATTTTGATCACACTCTCAAAATGATACATAATCTAAAACTTAGGAACTGCTTATTTCTGAAATTTCCCATTTAATATTTTCAGGCCCCAGTTGACAGCAGGTAACTGAAACTGTGGAAAGTAAACCACAGGTGAAGGGGTCTACTGTACTGTGGTTGATGTGCACAAGGGTAAAACTCCCTGCTGTTTCTTTGACTCTTTCTCTTGCCATACAGAATTAAGAGAAATTCTGTGAAAAGCACTGCAGCATCAGCAGTTTTACCAAGAACAATGTGCCAGTGAAATATCTAACTAGAATAGTCTTCAAGTCAAATAGTTCCTTTGTATTGCTTTACTTTGCGTATTTAGATTCTTGTAATGACTGCCATTCAAGGGGAACAAAAGAGAGGAAATTTAGCTAATTTTGTAAATAAGGAGCAAAAACATTGTGCAGATACGGGTTTTTAGTTGAGTAAGGTTATGAAACACAACTTTTCCATATTAGCCCAAGTCAACATTAGTTGTGAGTAATATCCTGAGTTAATTATCAAGATTAGCATTGAAATGTAGATAAAGGGAGAAAATGTTAAAGATAGCAGGGGATGGGAACTAGAAAAGGGGAAAGAGGAATATGAAACTATAGATGAAAAGATATATCTATATATTATTAAGATATGCTTATTGCTGAAAACTTATGATCTAGAATACGTTCTAAGAGGTTAAGATAACATTAATTGACAGAAGAAAAAGTAATGTATCTTGGAAGATAGTATATGGGTGTTTTCAATTATAAACACATTCCCTCACCAATGCCTATGCTTCTGTGAGTTATTTACATGTTATTCTTTTTAGGTAGCTGTGGGTATTCCTTCCTTCCTGATTACATTTCCTGATAAGTCATTAATATTTGGAAAACTGGGGAGAAGGAAATACTAAGTACTCCATCATTTGAGTTAGTTATAACATTCTCATTTATTTTTTAGATTGTAGATTAGAATAACCTGTAAGCTAACTACTTCATGAATTCACTGTGCTTGGGACTTATTTCAGAGTGTTAAACTTATATATTTCTAATCATTCATGTAATTGCTTTTATTGCAGTACATTGTATTGAAATTTTTATGTGGCTTTATTTCTTTGACAGTTTCTTAAATAGCAAAGAAAATATGATGTGTCTTCTGTATTTAATTTTAAAATTTAATAAGATTGCTAATTTTAGTATTATTAAATATCAGTATTTTAGGAAATTAGGTTAAAAATTTGTTATGAAAAATAAAAGATTAACTCAAATAAGGAATATACAGTATGCCTGAATTGTTAGAAGCCTGATTAACACAACAGTTAACTTTTGCAGTGAATAATTACATAGTCCCATGTGTAACTCAAATATTTTTGTTGCATTGTTAGAGAAATACAATACAAATGTGATTTTCCTTAATTTTTATTTTCTAGCAAATTTTAAGAGCTTGCATTGAACAAGTAAAAAAGTATCCAGAATTTTATACTCTTCATGAAGTCACCAGTTTAATGGGGTTCTTCCCGTTCAGAATAGAGGCAGGATTAAAATTAGAAAAAACCCTTCTTGCATTGGTAAGGTTTATCATATGAAAGTGTAAGCTTTTGTTGATCTGATACATCATCTGTATTTCATATAGATACTGCTGGGGGGGTGGTTGAAACAGGGTCTCTGTAGTTCAGGATTTCCTTGAACTCACTGTGTAGTCGGGGCTGGCCTCGAACTCAACAATCCTCCTGCCTCAGCCTCCCAAGTGCTGGGATTACAGGTGGGTGCCACCACACCCCGCTTCATATACATACTATTTTATGTTTAAATCTTTGAGCACTAATGAGATGGCTTTGAAAGCATAGCACAGATGGTGTCCCAGTGCTTTCATTTTATGGATACAAATATTTGACCTTTTAAAAATGACACTACTAACTAACTGTATTTCTTGATTTTCTTCCCATCTTCCTTAATGTTCCTGAACAGACAGGAAGCCCTCCTTCTGTAATGGAACTGTATTTACAAACTATTGAAATAAGTAGATGGAGAGAATATTTTAGGGGTTCTACTATTCCCTGCTGAGATTTATGCTTCATAAAAAGAGAAGGTGGAATTTAAGGGGGCCAGGAAATTCCATGAAATCCTTCTCTTAGACCTGTAAAAAAAAACAAAACTAAAAAAAAATTGGTGTAGTCAAGCAAAAACAAGAATAAACATCTTGGCTTATGGAGGTCCTAAATTTGATAACTGTATTTAGTAGAATAATAAATTTTACTTAATGCCTGTGATGAAAGATATTTTTCTCAGGAGAAAAATGTCAGGATTTTTGCAATAACGTTCATATTTTGCTTATATAGGGCAGTGTAAAGTTTGTGAAAACAGTGTTCCCCTCAATGCCTGCAGTATTGAAGCTCTCAAAAAGTAATGTGTCTCCCATCGAAACTCCAGAACAAATCGCTGAAGCTATGCACTATGTGAGTAGCATGGTGGTTTGGGTCTTTCTAAATATCTGTACCTCACAAAAATACAACCTGATGGTTCTAAAGTCCCCTTTCTCCCTTTTTTTCCATACCTTATCAAAGAAATTTTCAGACTATAACCAAGTAACAATTTATACATTGTTTTTCAGGAGATTAATAAAGATCCAAATGCAGAGAAGCTTGTTTCAAGATATCATCCTCAGATAGCTCTGACTAGCCAGTCACTATTTACCTTATTAAATAATCATGGACCAGACTACAAGGAACAGTGGGAAATTCCAGTTTGTGTTCAAGTTATACCTATTGCAGGTTTGTGATTTACTGTATCAAATAATGCTCTTAAAAAGTGTTGGGGCTGGACATGGTGGTGCATTCCTGTAATCCTGGCACTACAGGAAGCTGAGGCAGGAGGATCACAGTTTTGAGCCCCTGCCTGGGCAATTTAGCAAAACTTTCTCAAAATAAGACAGAAAGAAAAAGAGCTGGTTATTTAGCTCAGTGGTGCCTCGCCTGCCTCACAAGCACAAGGTCCCGAGTTTGATCCCTGGTACTGCAAAAAAAAGAAAGAGAGGAAGAAGGAAGAAAGGGGAGGGGAAGGAAGAAAGGGGAGGGGAAGGAAGAAAAGAAGGAGAAAAAGATAGATTGGTTGGGGGGAAGTGGGTGGGTGGTGTACTGTGAAAGCCCCAGGTTCAATCCCGAGTGCCACCACCCAAAAAATAAAAGCATTGAGGACCACGTCAGCTGTCTAAATATAGATGGTCTTTGTTAAATACAAAAATCCAAGTCTTGTTTTAAGGAGAAGGTAAATTTAACATTTAAATTCAGAATTTTAGCCCAGTGTGGTGGCACACACCTATAATCCCAGCACTTCGGAGGCTAAGGCAGGAGAATCACAGTGAGTTCAAGACCAGCCTGGGCCACATAGTGAGTTCAAGGCCAGCCTGAACCACATAGCAAGACCCTGTCTCAGAAAACACAAAACAAAACAAAACAAAAAACTCAGAACTTTTTCACATATAAAGCTGCTACAGTATTAGGTCTACAGTACCTGTGGTACCTTAGCACAGTAAAGTACCTTAGGAAGTGAGAGATAAGACGGGTGATTGTGACTTAGGCCAGAAGTACGTAAAATGGTGAGGTGCTTCTGTTTTTCTCTGAAATGAAAGAATGTAGTAGTTTATTAGACAGCTTCAAATAGTTGAGTTCCAGGACTTACTTACTTGTCTGTTGTCATTGACAATCGGTTAAAATACATCTGTACTAATCTGTCTTTCAGAATTAATATTATTAAGTATAACAACATAAATACAATAAGCAGAAGTTTTTGTCTACTGAGATAAACTCACAATTTAGAGTTAAGTGTAATGTATTCTCAGTGGCAAAAATCTCATCACTTCCTGCAAGTTCCGGTAAACTGAGTAATAGTGACAGTAAGAGTACAACAATGAAAACCAGAAGCCGGGTGTGGTGAGGCACGCTTGTAATCCCAGCACGCAGGAGGATCACTGTGCGTTCGAGGCCAGCCTACTGACAAAGTGAGAGCCTGTCTCAAAAAAACAAAAAAGGGAAACCAGAAAGTAACTAGGCATTGTTAGAAAACAGTTCTCATACCAGTTTAGTTCTCTCGTCTTTAGTAGAAGCTAAATTTAACATTTAAACTCAAGACTTTTTCAAATATAAATCTGCTACAGAACTGACTTTAAAAGATTTTAAAGGACTTTAAAATCTTCTGGTCCAAGAGTGGCAAATACATGAGGTCCCCTTGCTGGCCCTGTGTCTCTTTGTATCATGATCCTTCGCTCATACATCCATGTTTTCTAAGAAATAAAACAACTAGATGCTAATCACCCCTCTTTTCTGTTTCTGTTTTAAGGTTCCAAACCAATTAAAGTAATTTATATTAATTCCCCACTTCCTCAGAAGAAAATGACAATGAGAGACAGAAATCAAATCTTCCACGAAATTCCATTAAAATTTATGATGTGCAAAAGCACATCTGTTCCAGTTTCTGCAGTATTTATGGACAGACCTGAAGAGTACACATCTGAAATGGATGTATGTAATGTTTTTTTCTTCCTTTTTCTTTTTCGTTAGAGGAATGAACTTATTTATCATTTTGAAACGTAAAATTTCATTGCAAGTCTTTAAGCTTAGTAGTTAAAAATACAGTCTTCAGCTTGTACATGTACTGAAACATTACATGGTACAACATTAGTATGTACAATTTTTATGTTTTTTGTGTATCACCTAAAACCACGATGAGATACCATCTCTCCTCAGTTAGGATGGATGTAATAAAAAAGATTTAAAAAATGACAAATACTGGTAAGGGTGTAGAGAAAGAAGAAGCCTTCTGTGCTGGTAGAAATGTAAATTAGTACAACCACTCCAGAAAACAGTATGTAGGCTCCTCAGGAAAATTAAAAATAGAACTAACATATGATCTAATCCCATTTTTTTTTTTTTTTTTTTTTTGGTACCAGGGATCACACTTGGGTCCTTGCTCTTTCTAGGCAGGCGCCAGAACCACTGAGCTAAATCCCTGGCCCTCTAATCCCACTTATATATATGTATTCAAAAGAAGTGAAAATTATGTTAAAAAGATACCGGCATTTTCATGTAGCACTATTCACAGTAGCCAAGATACAGACCCAACTTGGATGTCCACTAATGGATAAGTGTCTAAAAAATGTGTATATAGACACATTGCAATACTGTCTAGCCTCTAAGGAGGCACTCTTGTCATTTGCAGCAGCATAGATGAACCTGGAGATCATATAGTTAGGTACAATAAGCCAGGCACAGAATGACAAATATTGTATGCTTTTACTTACATATGGGATCTAAAAAAGCTGAGCTTCTAGAAGTAGAAAACAGAATACTGGTTACCAGAGGCTGAAGACGGGTGGGGAGAGTTTGGCTAGCAGGTGCAAATTCAGCCAGATAGGAATAAGTTCTCATGTTACTCTGTTAACACAGAAAGGGGGTTAGAGTTAATATTATATTTCTTAATTCAGAATAAGCAGTAGAAAAGAGCTTGAATAATTTCCCTTCAGAAAGTCCTGATAAATGTCTGAGATGATGGATAAGCTGTTTCTCCTTAGTTGGTCAGTACATCATGTATAGAAATGTACCAAAACGTCACTCCATACCCAATAAAGATGAACACTTACTATCTGTCCAATAAAAACAACACCATGCTTCATGGAAATTATATGAAATTTTATATGCAAAACACTCATTCAGATAAATTTAAAATCTCATGACAAGTCCTCCATTGATTTCCAGAGGTCACAAATCAGACAAAATAGATAATACAAGGGCTGATCAAAAAATACTGTGTGTAGCCAGGGATTTAGCTCTCGTTCCAATGCCTACCTCATAGGCACAAGGTCCCAAGTTTGATCCCCGGTACCAAAAAATAATAATAATAATACTGTGTGTGTTTAAATTAAAATTTATTACAGTAAAAGACACATTGCTGTTAATCCCCCTCAAAATACTCACTCCCCCTTGCTTCAAACACATTTATCCTGATATTATTGCCCTTTTCCAACCAGTTCTGGGAGTCCTCTTTCGTGAATGTCTTTACAAGCTGTGACCAAAACTACCATGGGTACTGCTGCTGTGTGCCATCCCAGGGAGAGGCAGGGTGGTAAAAACACTGCGGTGTGTCCTTGTCTGCCTTAGTCATCAGATCTGGCGCACTGTGGCTCCTGGCTCTTCCCTGAAGTCAGAATGACCATGAAAGGTAAATGTTTTGAATTGATTCAGGACATCGAGGCAGCCAGGACAGCACAGCTAAAGACACTGACAAAAGAGGACTTCCAGAGCTGCTTCAAATGGTGAGAGGAACAAAGGAATAAGTGTGTTTGATGCAGGGGAAGTATTTTCCAGAGGATTAATACTTTTACTACAAGAAATTTTTAATTTAAACATTCACCATAGTTTTTGACCATACCTCATATTCCTAAATAAATTAAAGCTGTGTGTAGTTTTTCCATTAACAAACCCTGTGTGGAGAAAGACAAGGTCAATATGTCATGTCCCGATATACAATACAACATGGCCTGTCAGTGGCTGCGCCGTCTGATGTCACTCAGATTTGTTTTCCCAGAGTAGATAGAGAGAAAGTCACTGCTTGAAGACGTTTCTCTGGCTACAGTAGAAAGCAGCTTCCTCCCAGCAGCAAACAGGCTTTCCTCCTGATCAGTAAGACCAAGTGTCTCTGCAACAGTGTAGAGTGGGCAGAAATGAAAACTATTGACTTCCTGTGTAGCCCTACATTTCTTCTTGGTTGTCCTGTCTTTTCACTGTTATAAATTCCTCTTTGATACGGTAGTCCAAAATTTACTGTTTCTTGTGCTGTTACAACATGGAAATTTTGTGTTTTCATGAACATTTCAATAAGAAAGTGAGGTTGCTAGTAGTTTGTTGTTGTCTAAAGCAAAATCCTTCCAGAGCCAATCCACTTTTCTTTCTACTTTTAAAAACATGAACTATGCATGTGAGGGAGAGGAGGGACATTAAGAGCTGAGGCATGCCCTTAAATTTTGTCTAATAATATACCAGTATATTTTCTTCCAAGACATCCAGTGAAGTTAATGAGTACCGAAAAATTGAGACTCTTGAAAATTTGGATCTGGATTTTGATGATGATGTCACAGAACTTGAAACTTTTGGAGCAACCACAACAGAACCATCAAAGTCACCTAGTCCAGCAAGTACTTGCCCCGTACCCATCATGACACATACGCTCCCAGCCCCCAAAGTAGCTGCTACCCCGGTGGCACCACCTCTAGGAGATCCCTCTGCTGATACCAGAAGTTTATCTCGGATTCTGATGGAACAATTACAGAAGGAGAAACAGCTGGTCATCGGTATGGAAAGTGGCCCCGAAGAGTGCAGAAATAAAGATGACCAGGGACGTGGACCACATGGTGAAAAAGTGTCCAATTCCAGCAAGTCTGTGATGCAAGATAATGACTTGACATCTGATGCCTTGCAGTTGGAAAGTTCTAAGAAAATTCAAAACTCTGATGCAAATGATATGGCTACAGATGTGGTATGTGCTGATGATGAAAGACTAAATGTCCTAGAAAACAGAGACAGTTCAAAGGAAAAGCCTGCCACATCAGAAACAGCTGGAACTGAAACAGTAATTCCTTGCAGTAGTGATACAGATGAGGACTGTTTAATCATTGATACAGAGTGTAAAAATAATAGTGATGGAAAAACAGCTGTTTTGGATTCTAATTTAAGTTCTAGACCAGCAACTCCAAATTCTTCCTCAGGAAAGGCTTCTGTAGGAAACCAGGCTAGTACTACTCACAATCCTGAAGAATTGTGTGTTTTAAAAAAACCTATCAAACGAGTATATACAAAATTTGATCCAGTTGGACAAATTTTAAAAATGCAGACTGAACTCTTAAAGCCAATTTCCAGAAAAGAACCTGAATTCCCCTTAATGAATTTAGAAAATGCTAAACAGCCACCTGTTTCTGAGCAACCTCCTACTGCTCCTCTACATGCCTCTAGTTGGCCAAAATCTGGGTGGCCTTCTGCATTTCAGAAGCCAAAAGGACGTAAGTATTTACAAAGCACTTCCACTGTTTTTATCTATTTCTTTTTCTTAGCTTTTTCCTCCCTTGTTCATTATTGTAACCTGTTTTATAATCATTAGCTGCTCATTAACATTTCATTTTTCGAAAGCTCAGTGTTTCAGCTTCCAGAATATCCTCTCTATAACCCAAAGGTTTACTTGTAACCTGTGTTTATCCAAGACGCACAGTGGCTGCTGAGCTATGAGGAATGTAGTTTGCCAAACTAGTGAAGAGGAAGTACATCATCATAATGATAAACATTGATTAATCCAAAATTTATGTAAGAAAGGTAATAGCAAAAAGGAAGAAAACCTTAAAGCTTTGGTTTCACCTCTTTGCTGCAATCCCAGTAAAAGTAAACAGAAATGATGGTGTTAGAAAGTAGGTAAAAGAAGTAGAAAAGTTTTTTTAAGTTTTAAAAAATAGTTAATTGAATTGTTTTATCCCGTATTATGATGGAAAAGACTAATGCATTTTAAAGTAAAAATGAAAAATTATTTTTAAAGGATTGCCATATGAACTTCAGGACTATGTTGAAGACACATCAGAATATCTAGCTCCTAAAGAAGGAAATTTTGTTTATAAGTTATTCAGCCTGCAAGACCTGTTGTTACTTGTGCGTTGCAGTGTCCAGAGGATAGAAACAAGACCACGTTCTAAAAAACGGAAGAAAATCAGAAGAGTAAGTTGTTACCTTGGGAGTTAAGAGGTGGTGGAATAAGTAGATAATCAGGAAATATGTCACATTCCATTATTATGAAGTAATATTAGATTGTCAGTCACTCTTATATTTCCAGGTTGAATACTTTTAGTAAAATATTGAGATCAATTTTAATAAGAGAAAGTATTTAATTAAATGTGTCTTAAATGCCATTAACATCTTCTCGTGCACCCTGTAAACTATGAAAAACTGCACCATGATGGATTTGACCTTGTTTACCCTTGTGAATTTGGGTTTACATTATGACATATGAGCCCCTTTTGCTCACTCTTTGGGGTTCTTCCTGACTTGTTTTAGAAGTACAAGCTTTGAAAGTAAGAAGTATTGAAGTGTCTTCTCTTTTTGCTTAAGAGAGTTTTTCTGTGGTGTACATTTGTCATAGTGCACTTTTTTTTTTTTTTTTTTTTTTAATTTTAGTGTATATCCAAAACCCCTGCCCTAAAAGAATCATCATTGACCACTTGGGGATGTTTTGGGATAGGGATCAAGTGGATCAGGAGTAGTGATGGTCCAATACTCCCTGACTGCTGTATTATATTAAAGAATAACTGCAAACAGAAAGAAAAGAAGTGCTACCCTTAGCACATTGCTCGTTACAGCAGCATGAGGGACTGGGTGCTGTGAAAAACTCCAAGACCAACCCATCCACAGCCAGAGTGTGTGCTGTGGCCATCAGACTCCAGTGAGCTTGGTGGAGTTTTTGCTTGATAATATTTTTATCTTTTGTGAAGTAGAAGGAGCATTGACTAAAACCTAAGTTTTAATTATTAAAATCCTGATTCTCATAATTTCTTTTTCATCATTAATTCAAATTTGAAATTCTAGAAACCAAATGATTTCGAATTAATTGTATGAAGAAGTGCTTTTATTTATTTAGGCAGTACTGGGGATCAACCCAAGGACCTTATGCATGCTAGGCAAGTGATAATTAGTCTTCTATTAGATAAATGCTAATATTCTCTGTATTAGATTTTACTTTATTTGCTTTTTCCTGCCTCACTTATATTTAACTGTGATAAACTTAATAACCTTAAGTGTGAGCAGTTTGAATGTATATAGTATCAGTACTATAGATTGTATTTTTAAGGTTTTATTTCTGTAATTCTTGCTGTTTCTTAACTTCATTTTTTTTTTCCTGTTTTGAGGCAAGGTCTCACTATGTAGCTCAGGCCAGCTTTGAACTCACTGTGTAGTCCAGGCTGTCCTTGAACCCACAGTGATCCTCCTGCCTCACCCTCCTGAGAGCTGGCCTCGCAGCTGTGCGCCACCACACCCGATGACCTGTCTTTATTTCTTACCATGTGAACCCATACCACTTTGTATTTCTCTTTTAGCCCATAGTCAAGTGGTGGCAAACCTATGGCACTCGTGCCACAGTGGGCTGTTTGTGTCATTGAAAGCTCTAAAAGGTTTGCCATCACAGCTGTAGCACTTAGAAATAGCTTAGGTAAATTTTGGATATTGATTTAAATTTGATGTGTTTTTTTTAGTCCATGTTTGCATTACGTAATGAATACCTTCCTTGTGGGGAGTGGGTGAATAATGACACATCTTAATTCCTTTTCCACCCCTCCCTCCCCTCCATCCTTCTTCCATCTCTTGGCCCCCTTCCTATTTGAGAAAGAGCTGTCTTCCTACTTTCTATTTTCTTTTACTTTACTCTTTATAGTTTGAATTTCTCATATAAGAGAAACCATGCGATATTAAGCTTGTGTGTCTGACTTATTTCACTTAACATTTTCTCAGGATGCATCCATTTTTGTACAGATGACTCAAATTTATCTTTATGGCAGAGTACTACTCTATTGTACATAAATACCACATTTTCTTTATCCATTCAGCTGTTGATGGACATATAGACCGCTTCCAAGATTTAACTATTTTGAATTGTGCTGCTGTAAACATGAATATGCACGTATCACTGTGATACGATGTCTTTAACTCTTTTAGGAAGATACCTAGAAAGGGAATATGTGGGTCAAATGGAATTTCTAGTTTTAGTTTTTTTAGGAATCTCCATCCTGATTTCCATAGTGGTTGTACTAGTTTACATTCCTACCAGCAATGTAAAAGGATTCCTTTCTCCCCGTGACCTTAGCAGCATTTGTTATTATTTGATTTCTTGATGATAGCCATTTTTTTCTGAAGATGGAATCGTAGTGTGGTTTTAATTTGCATTTTTCTAATGGCCAGAGATATTGAATGTTTTTTCATGTGTTCATTGGCCATTTGTACTTCTGAGAAGTGTCTCTTTATTTCAGTAGGCCATTTCTCAATTGGATCTTTTATTTTGGGGGTGTAATTTTTTTTTTTAGTTCTTTATATATTCTACATATTTGTCCTCTGGCATCTTAACTCCCCATTCTATAGGTTGTCTCTTCACTCTGCTGGTTGTTTCCTTTGTTGTGCAGGACCTTTTTAATTTGATATGATCCCATTTTTGATTCTTGGTACTATTTCTTGTGCCATTGGAGTTCTGATCAGAAAGTCCTTGCTTATATCTTTGTCTTGTTCAAGAATGTTTCCTGTTTTATCTTCTAGCAAATTGTGTTTCTGTTTTAACATTTAGATCTTTGATCCATTTTGATTTGGATACTGATTTAATTTTGAATAAGATAATTTGATAAGGATATTGTCATTTATTTGACGAACATGTGATTTGTTAGCTGGGCATGGTGGTGCTTGTAATCCCACTGCTCAGGAGGCTGAGGCAGGAGGATCACTGAATTCAAGGCCAGCCTGGGCTAGGTAGTGAGTTCAGGGCCATTCTGAACTACATAATGAAACCCTGTCTCAAAAAAAAAAGTAAAGTGAATTTGTAAATGTCAAGATGTATTATACCCTAATAGAAGAATATTCATTTTTGATCAAAATATGTCAAAACAATTAAGCCCAAAAGAATATCTCCATAGAAGTTTTATATTTCTGATTGTATCAAACCCAAAGTAAAATTTAAAATTTTTAAGTGAATGCTTATCCTGCTGCAGCTATCATTATGTGATGGCTTAAGTCTGTAGTGGACTGTGTGCCCTTTGGAATCATGCACCATTCATCTGTTCCCTTCAAATGTTTTATACCACAGAAACTCAAAAAGATCTGAGTAAATGAGAAAAATTGAGGACTCGGGAGGGGGAGGCTGAGGGTATTGTTAAGGAAAAGAACTTCAGAGAGGTTAAGGTACTTAGTTTAATTAGATAAAAATGCATTCTCATTAATATTTCCTGCCTAAAAACCAGATTGTTTAAATAAAACTTTGGGCCAGGGATTTAGCTCAGTGGTTCCACTGCCTGCCTTTCAACCACAAGGTCTCAAGTTCAATCCCTGGTAACAGGAAATAAATAAATAAATAAGTAAATAAATAGAGCTTTAAAAATATTTAGAAGTCTCTAACCTAGGGTACTCAGGGACTTGACCTGTCCTTTGTTTCCCCGTGATTCTTCAGTTCTGTATTATCTTAGTGGAGATTTCAGTTCCCATTCATTTAAGCTTCCCCATCACAGCTCTGCTTACTAAGAGCGGTGTTTCTGAGGAGAATTAAAACAGCAGCCAGTTTCAAGTCATGGGATGAAGTGAAGGGGCTAATTTGGACCACACGATAAACTGGGAATTTACTGAAATCTTGGAATTTATGTGAAATTACGAAATCCAGACAACATAACTTTGGATTATTTCATATCTGTTACTGTCTGTCACAGTTGACCATGTATTCTAAGTGCTATGTTCTAAAATTTAGATGCAGTCATTTAAAATTTATATTGGCAAAATAAATAAATAAATAAATTTTTAAAAATTTTATATTGGCACTATAGGGTCAGAAAAAATGATTTTGAAGATGCTAAATTTTAGGAAGAACAGGGCTGGCGATTTAGCTTGGTGGTTCTGCCACCTACCTCACAAGTGCAAGGTCCTGAGTTCAATCCCTGGTACCAAACAAAAAACAAAAAATGTTATGAAGAACAGAAGATACTATTTAATGGGATTGTTAAGATAATAACTACAAAAATGTCTATTTAGGAATATAGGTAAAGGTTTAAGAAGTTTATGTGAAAAATTGGAAGACAGAATCAAGAAAAGCTTTTACTTGAAGAGAAGAGAATAGGAGCCATCTATCAGAGGGAAAATGAAATACTGAATTTAATTTTTGTAGTATAAAAACCTTGCCTGGGCATAGTGGTCCACACCTGTGATTGTACTCTGGGAGACCTGAGGCAGGAGGATGGCACATCTCAGCCCAGCTTGGGCAACTTAGCAAATTAGTAAGACCTTGTGTCAAAAAAAAATTTTTTTTAAAGGGCTGGAGATTTAGTTCAGTGTGAAGGCCCTGGGTTCAGTCCCCAGTACTGAAGAAAAAATTGTAAATTTTCGAGTACTAAGGAAAGATAAAATATTGAGGCCTTTATTTCCCATGGCTTCCTGGAGGTGGCAGTAGAATACGTGTAGAAATTAAAACTGGATTTAGGGATTTAGTTTTATAGATAAAGTATTATCAAAGAAAATCCCCCAAAGTACTTATTTTTTAATGTATACTTTTCAGAAATAGTATAAGTTTTAAGTTAAAAATATATAGATTTAACTTATTAGCCATTCATGATCCAGAAGGGAGATCATTTTATCAATTATTTTTCTCCAATTCTACAATAAATATCCTTGAAACTAATTTCTTAACCCTCTAGGCCTTTAGTTTTTTAGCTTCTATTTGCTCTAAAGTTATGAAGCTGAATCATATACAGATTACCTTTTGCTAAAAAATTACAGTGACATAATTTTTAACATAAAGTTATCCTGATGACAGTTTACATTTTTTTTTTTTTTTTTTTTGTACCAGGGATCGAACTCGGGACCTTGCACTTGCAAAGCAGGCGGTGGAACCACTGAGCTAAATCCCCGGCCCTACAAATTTTAAATTAAGAAGGCCCATTAGTGGCCTTGCTACTCCAAGTGTAGTTGCTAAAGCAGCAGCTTATTAAAATAAAAAATCATGGTCACCACCCCATTCTACAATTTCACAAGATCACAAGGTGATCCATATGCAGAGTGACATTTAGGAATCCCTACTTCAGTGTCTGACAAAATCCAATATGAACTTCACTGTTTCACATGTTGATAATAGAAATTTTACTGTATTTGAATTGTTCTTAGCCACCATCATTGTGCCAAAGCTACTAAGTTAGCCACTTCATGAAAATCAGGAATTCAGAAACATTGATGAAATCTTTTCAAATCTCTCTGTCAGTGTCAGTGTCAGTGTCTTAGTATAATTTCAAATGTGCTAACTAGGCATATCACTTTGAGTAAGTTCCTTAAATCATGTGTTTGTTCTTCTGCAGCAGAAAATGGATTGTCCTATTAAGAGTAGAATTTTTGGGCCGGGGATTTAGCTCAGTGGTTTTGCCTCCTGCTACGCAAGCACAAAGACCCGAGTTCGATCCCCGGTACCAAAAAAAAAAAAAAAGAGTAGAATTTTTGTGCTAGGGGTATAGCTCAGTGGTAGAGCACTTGCCTAGCATGCTCAAGGATGGGTTTCATCCCCAACACTGCAAAAAATAGAGTAGAGTAGAATTTTCTTTGACAGATATACGGTAACATGAGCACAGTGAATATAACTAACATATTATTTCACAATTATGTATTTTTTTGCATATTCTCCTTTAGACTAGTAATGAGTATTTTACTTACTCTGTTTCATGTACTGACCAATAAAGACCAAATAGATAATTTGTCAGATACTACTTAGTGTCTGGAATAAAGCCTTTTATATTAATAAAAATGGCAACATCCACAAGTTTTGTTTTTTGTTTTTTTGGTGGTACCGGGGATTGAACTCAGGACGTTGTGCTTGCAAGGCAGGTGGCAGAACCACTGAGCTAAATAAAATCCTCAGCCCACATCCACAAGTATTAATGTGGGTCTTTTTTTTTTTTCCTTTCCTTTTTGTACTGCGGATTGAACTCGGGTCCTTGTGCATGTGCAGCAGGCAGCGAAACCACTGAGCCCCTTGGCCCCTAATGTAGGTCTTAATGTTCATTCATTCATAGAGTGAAAGCCAGCTGGTCAGAGTATTTGAGCCTGACAAGTGACTAATACTTAAAGCTAGCAAAAGTTTCTTACCTTTTTTTAATCTTCTTGAGAATTATTATACATTACAGTCTTTGCTTCCCAGCATCTAGCTTTGAACATTTGGACAGTCTCGTATGATAGGCTGTATTCCAAGGATTCTGTGTTATTCTTGGTAGAAATAAAGTATATTCATATGTGAAGTATATTGATTTGTTTTGGGCACAGGGATGGTGCTGAGGGATCTCCCTTATTCCTCCACTTCTTGTCCAAATGTGCCCAGGGTTCTTGTATCCAGCAGGTTCAAGTATATCATTTTTTCTATCTGAATCCTACCTCATATGAAAGGATGAAATAAGATTACCTGAAAGCATTTTGAAAGCTGCAAAGCTATGTAGACAAATGTATTTACTATTAATAGTAAACTAATGGAGCTTTGAAAAAGTCTAATCTTGCATTGCAGCAATTTCCGGTGTATGTTCTACCCAAAGTGGAATATCAAGCTTGTTATGGAGTGGAAGCTTTGACTGAAAGTGAACTTTGTCGCTTATGGACTGAAAGTTTATTGCATTCTAACTGCTCCTTTTATGTTGGTAAGTTAAACAAGAACTTTTGTTCTCCTTTTTAATTCCCTTGTAAATACATACATTTAAGTTCATTTGTAGATACTTCCATTCTGTACTTTTTTCAATTTTGATTGTGTTAACTTTCTATTAAATCTCATCCTACTTGAGAATTAAATGGCAGAGTGGAGTTAGTGATATCAGATGTTTCATTTTTTCCTCTTATTCATTACTCTTTAGCTGTACACAAATATTAACATAATCTTTTATTTCAACAATACTTATTTTATTTAACAATATAATTAAAACACAGATGTAATTTCTAACAAACTTCAAGAGTATTAATACTAAATTTACTATTTAATTGATTTGTGCATATGTTTTTAAATTTTCTTAAAATTATAACATCGTAATCTTCTTAAATATCCTGAAGAAATGGCATTTTGTTTTGTCTTTGTT